>NC_065919.1:78840090-79172134 GCF_024586455.1 Bactrocera neohumeralis | reverse complement strand
GTTTTAGTGAAGCGCAAAGCTTTCAGAATAAAATCAAAGATGAATGATTTATATTCTCTTAAGGCTTATTAGAATTAGAAAAAAAAAATTAAGGTATCCTAGAATATGGCGCTTCCATAAAGCTATATGTTTTAACAAGCTGAACTATTTTTTAGTGTTTTTTTTTTCTTAAATGGATTTTTTCATAATTTTTAATCTCCCAAAACTCCAGATGCGTCTAGAGAAAACTATTTCATATGAAACGTGAAACAATAACCCATCCCAATCTCACATAGCAATATTCAAGAATTCTATCAGCCGGCTTCATTCGGTCACAGTGTGTTCCACTAAACATGAAGGTCGTATTTAGGGCACATATGTAATTTCGTCGAAACTATTCCCACAAGAAATTGAACAGGTAAACCAGGTGCAGTTGGTGTAGTTTGACAAGAAGATAAAAGGGATGGACGTTGGTTTAGGTTGGTAGCAGGCACTTGTAAGTGGTAGTAGTGTAATCAATAGCTTCAAAGAGGCTCAACGCCTTAACCTGTTATTTATGTGTATAAGTAGCGGTTGTTGTGTCAGTTTGGAAACTTACTTTAGTGCCACTTGAGGCACTGCCTCTGCAATAACAGGAAGCACTACCACAAAAAGCAAACACACACACGCACACATATACACGCATATGTAAATTCGGCTTGCCACACGGACGACGACGGCGAATGCAAGGAACATCCGTTCAATTGTGTCGTGTTGCACACGCCTACTGACTCTGCAACACACAAACACAGTCAGTTGCAAAGAATTTTTATTGCGTGCTTTGCGTACTAACGGCTTGTTTCTAGGTTGTTGGCTGGCGGATGGGCGGGATTTGGAGATAAGGTCGTGTGGCAAAAATGTCAATAACAATAAATTTTGCAAGCAAATAAATTCAACAAAACAAAATTGTGTTCAAGCTGTGGCGAAATACATGAGGTACAGCAAAGCAACAACAACAGCGGAGTATGTCATTACAACAACAAACGGCAATATAATGCAAAAACATGGCAGCAATCATGCATGACAAGACATGGCACAAAGACTGTAATGGGTTAAACGCGGTAGACAGACGCCTAATCGCCTATAAGTAGGCAACAGTGTAGAATGAGCTGCAAGCGCAAGACACAAGACTGCGCACGGACGGACGGATTGATACGGAGAACCAGTCATTTACACTCGCACAACGTTGGCACTTCGTGAGTGACATCACACACGCACACACACACACTCATATGGAGTAGCAACGTTGTGTGGCCTAGGCGTCGTGGCGCCAAGCGCTACTTACTTGTGCACTCAGCCAGAGTAGTTGTTGCAGGTGGAGATGAGCAGTGAGTGCGATTTGCATTTTAAGTTGCTGCCACTGCTGCTAGTGCTGCTGCAGAAGAGAACACGGAAGTCACAGCAATAAGCGACAACTCACATAACAAAATAACAGCAATAACAACAACCAGTAATTGTGAAACAAAAACATTATATGATTGCATAAGTGGCAGCACGAAAACAACAAAAACAGCTACTGACAACTATACAACAAAAACAATAATAACAACTACCTCTGCCAGCAGAACCCACAATTGACGCTGAGCCGCCTATGACAAGCCGCATCACTGTGCCGCTAACGGATTGACTGCTCGACGTTCTGTCGCTCCAACTGTCGAACTGCACCAGGGCCACACTGCCGCCGATGTCGCCAGCTAACTGCTCGCGCGCTTTGTTTTTGTTGCTGTTAACTTAGATTTCTGCAGAGTCTTCCGCATTTTTGGAAAACCTCACGATTTGCATGCACACCAACACGAGCCCATGAATGTGTGTGTGTATATGTGTGCGCTGATGTCACTGCTTATGTGTGGCAGCCAGTGCGCCGCTTGTCTTTACGTCTTTATGTCAGCATTGTCGTTGTTGTCATAAATACACCGAGTTCAAGCAACTGCTAACAAACTCTGAGCGCTTGCTTTACATGTATCCAATACAAAAACAACACAAAGCACAGCATGAGCTGATGCTAACTGAGGCCAAGGATGACAAGATCAAAAATGTACTACAACAACACATGCCACATCATTCGTATGTTATCCGCAACACACAATAACAACAACAATAACATGGATTATAATTTACATGCCGTCGCTGCACAGTTTTTGGGGTCATTGATGCCATCAACTTCATCGTCATCGACGATGCACTGTCATCGATGAGATGTGGCAGTGATGCGTTGTACATTGTTGAGATTTAAGGTATTTAGTGGCAAATGTTATGTTGCATTACCATTAGAGCATGGTATGGTAATCTTAAGCAAGATTATCACATGCTTTGGTTTCTCACATTTCTCATGACGGCACCCTTTACTTTTTATCGACAAGTGGCTATCGAATCGTATTTCGAGTATTTCAATTCATAAAAATCTGATTGTCGTCATGTCTCTGTATATAGTACCCTCAATCAAATAATTGATATTTTCTGTAATGCCTGTGATAGTTTTTAGTTAAGGGAGTTTATTGCTGTCAAAAACTCTATATAATTGCCAATTAAAATTAATCGATAAAAATTTTTGAAATTTCGTTATTGTAAAACTTTAACTTTCAATGCTCTATATTACGGTTAACATAAATTAATCGATAAAAGTATCGATATCGATTTTATGAATTTTCGATACAAATTAATGTTTTAGATATTAGGTTAGTAAACATACCAAATGACACCCAAATGCTTTATCACCTGGAAATCGATAAATTTCCTTTGCTAGATCTTATCGAATATTGTGTACTTATTTCAAAAAATAATAAATGGAAATCGATAAATAAAATAATCGATAATTTGAAATTTTGAAAAAAAATTTTATCGGTAAAAATATTAAAATTTCACTATTTACACGATGATTAATAAAAAATAATCGATAAAATATCAATTTATCGATACAGATCAGTGTTTTAGGTAATAGTTTACAGTAGTTTTTGGTAGCGATGTAAACGTGGCAAATGCAATATCCAAATGTTATAGATCATTGTAAATCGATAAATTTTCAGCTTATTTATCTTATCTTATAATTTTTATGCTTTATCTTAGCCAATATTGTGTAATTACATTTACTCCAAAAAAAATCAAAATCGATAAATTTCACAAAACAACTAATTTGAATCGATAAAATTATAAAGAAAGATTAAGGAGGCAATTTAAAAATTTTTGGTAATCGATTAATATTTTTAAAAATATCGATAAATTTGGGGTATCGATTATCTTATTGTTTATTTATAAATGTGGCATTAAATTGACGCTGTTTTTCTTTATATCATTATCTCTTTTAATATCGATAATCTTATTTGTTATTAAGATTTTTGAATGTCAATAATTTTCTCAGTATGATCAATATTTTAAAATATCGATTAATTTATAAACATCGATTATTTTAATTGGTTGATTAATATTTTTTAATACCGTTCATTTTATTTGGATGATAAATTTTTGAATTATCGATAATTTTACTTGTGTCATAATTTTTTTGTAATATCGATATCTTTGTTTGTGTGATTATTATTTTAAAATATCGATTTGTTTATAATAATAGAATATTTTATTTGATATCGATACTTTTTGTACGATTAATTATTTCATATGTCGATAATTTTCCACGTAAAAATTATTTATTTGTCTGATCAACTTTTTTAATTATTAATAATTTTACTTTTGTAATTATTTTTTTAAATGTCGATAACTTTATTTGTGTGATTATTCTTTCAAATATCGACTTATTTATAATAATCGATAATTTTATTTACATATGTATGTGATAATTTATTTTTTAATATCGAAGATTATTTTTGTATGATTCATTTCTTTAAAAAACGATAATATTCCATTGATTATTTGATTTCTTTGATTCATATTTTAAATAACGATAATTTTATCTGCATGATTAATTATTTAAAGTATCGTTAATTTTAAGTGTGAGATTATTTTCTTAAATATTGATAGTTAAATTTTGAGATTAATATTTTCAAATATCGATTCGTTTATAAATATCGATCCTTTCATAACACATGTGAATATTTTTGAACAATTATTTTTTTAATATCGATTATATATTAGTTTGATTTTTCGCTAAGTTTATGGATATGACTAATTTTTAAAATATCGATAACTTTGCTTGCATGATTATATAAAAAATCGATTATAGATATATTGATACTTTTTTGTGTGATTAGTATTTTTAAATATCGATAGTATGATGAACTTTGTAAAACATCGATAATTTTATATATACGAATGAAATTTAAGTTTCTACATTAGCTCTTTTTACTTTGCAATTCAAGTTGAACCACAATGTGGGTTCTACTTAAAGTCCCGCCGCACATTCACACAAAGTCACCCAAAAAATCCCTCAACTAAACATTGACTACCGGCAGCTGCGGCAGACTTTTATTACACGCTGCCATTATCATTCATCACCAGCAATGACACTGCGGTTTCAAAAGACTTGGCTTTACCGTTTTTCTTCCGCACGAACGCGGTTAGTTCCACTATTGTCATTTCCGATTCGAAGCAACAATTTTTCAGTTCAATTTCGCATGTTGCCAACCGCCACACTCCACGAGCGACCACACAGCAAGACAACCAGCTATCAAATTACACACACACTCACATGCACACACACGTGGATCCACATGCCCAACATGTACGCCTGCTCAAAGTGCTCCGCTCGGCTGATATCAACAATGCGATTTGTTTGCTTAGTTCGAATGGACTCGACATTGACGTCTGCATCGTCGTTAGAATCTAAAATAGCTCTGAGCTTCAAATCCGTTTCGAAGTTGCATTCGCGTGTGTATGTGTGTGTGGGTGCTGAACTTATTCTTGTGCTTCGCAATGTTGCCACTCATTTTACTTCTGTCAACCATGCCGCTCAACCATCAGTGGACACATCCATCCATACATTCACACATGTACTAAATATATCGAGCTGTCGTTGCACCCACATGGCGACGCGCTGCACCTGCTTTGCGGCTCAAGGTCCACAGTTCCTGTTTGTATTATTGTCAATTTAGATTTGGTTTAAGCGGCGTGGGAGTACACCAATCGCTACCGCAGCGGCAGCAACTACCAGCACACACATGCCGCTGGTGTTTATGTACGTTTACAACAATGCAATGCAAGCATGTCGCATGCCACCACGAACAATCGTAAGTGCAACATGACTTGAATTGTGAATTGAGGCGCCGCACGGTTGTGAACGTGCCAGCAATGTACTATTTGATTGTCTTCACATGGACTTCACAACGTGCGAGTACGAGTACGAACTGTTTGTGGCCGCAGTGAGCGTGTAGTCCACGATTGCGCAGCCGTGCTTGTGTGCCGGCTGGCCGGGGCGCTGTGACACGCGCGGATTTGGATAAATGAGCGCAGATAGTATTTATATGCTTGTAAAGTAACTGATAAGTACACTGTTGAAAACTTAAAGCGGAAAAGGCATAAAAAGTGTAGAAACACTCGGCAATAGATTTCATTTATGTAGCGGGGTAGATATTGCTTGGCATCGTAGGTCAACACCGCTGTCGATTGCCTCTCATCGGTAGCTATATTGCTTGTAAAAATGTGTTCTGCTTTTGTAGCGTGCAAGTTTTACAAATATTTCCTCAATTAGTTAATCCCGAAATATCGGGATTGAAAAGTAGAGAGTTCGGAATTACGAGATTTCTCCACTAATTAATGAAAATGTGTAGCTAGAAAGAGCATTTTTCTCTTAATAGAAAATATGGAAAAACAAGTTCAGTCCATTAAGTAAAAAGAAGGAAATTGATCAAAATATATTCGTACTAATTCTGTTAAAAAATCGTATGAAACTAGTGATATTACTATTGCTAGGCATTCTAGCAAAACTAAACCTGATCGACACTATTCCATTTAAAATAGACACCACGGAATTCGCTAAATCCTTGCAATCTTTGTTTTGGCTGGGAATCAGAAACGCGTTAAGATTATCGGTCTCTGGTCTTGGCTAGTCGTACTGGCGACCTTTCAATGACTTTCTAGGCCGTATTGCACTTAGTTCCTTTGATAGAACAAGCTATTTCAGGATACTTCTTAACTTACATTTCTGGCTCCCGGACACATTAAAGCTTGCAAGAAATTAACACACGACTACAGTATATAAGTCGTGTGTTAATTTCTAAAAAACAAAAAAACAAATTGAGTCTAGTAGGACATAAGCTTTTTTGGTAAAGAGTATACATAGAAAAGTTGCGAGTCGAATACAAACTCCACAAAAATTGGTGGATGATGAGACGGTGGAGCATTATCTAGGCTAATGCCTAAATTTCGGATGAGAAGGGACATATTACAAGGCTCCTAATACTCCAACACCGGAGACATTGAGCAGCTAAGGTGGAAAAGAAAACATGGTTTTACTAACTCTACTGAGTTGCTGGCTTAAGTTCGTTACCATACGGAAGCGCAATGCACCTGCCCTTTTGAAGGAACCAACTAACCGACTAAGTTCCAAAATATTCTAAAACGAATTTCGTCACATTTTTTTGTGACTTATTTCTTTGAAGTTTAGGTCCAGTATTACCCCTTCAAAGTGAAAATAGCAAGATTTTGTCACCAAAACACTGTTTTCAGAGATTTCCTTAATTACCATAAACAAGTATTTGCTTTTGATATCTTTTTTAATGTCTGGTGGAGAAGCCAGGTAGCTACTAAGAGTTCCTAAGACAGTTTTTTATGCGAAAAAATTAGCTTGGGCGTTTCTTAGAGGCTCTATTTGTGTAATCAAAATGACACTTAAGAATATTTTCTAAGCGAGTTCTGACTAGTTCGGTTTCTATGAAGCTGGTAAGACTTAAACACTCTTCTAATAATAATTAAGTTTTGTAAAAGAGATCTTCGCATATTTAATTCGTGGTCACTTGACATAAAGGATGATCCATTTCGAGGTACGATACTTGTTTAAAGATAAAACACAGAAACTTCAAATTTAATGGGGAATGTTTAATATCATTCGAAAGAACATTCTTTAACATTTATATTTACAAGACTATCTCTTTGTACTTTTGGCCGCGCCTACGTCTCGAGATGTTTGCTCCCAGGCCTGGATCGATGAGGAATTGACCACATAGACTTTGTACATAATCCCACAGGAAAAGGTCTAATGGAGTGATATCACACGGTCTTGGTGACCAATCAACCGACTTAAAACTTAAAATTATCTGCTCACCGAAGTGTTCCCTCAGTAAATTCATTAATTTGTGCGATGTGTGGAAAGTGGTGCAGTTTTATTGTCGAGATCATGAGCTTTCATTTCAGGCATCAAATAGTCGATTTTTGTGGCGCGATAGCAGTCGAACTTGACGGTCACGTTCTCACCGGCATCATTTTTGAAAAAATGTTCACCGATGATTCCACCGGCCCACAAACACACCGAACCGGTGCTTTTTGTTGGATAAAAATACAGCTTTTGAATCTTTGCAGGCTGCTCTTCGTCCCAAATGCATTTGCTTACATACCCATTGATCGAGAAATGAGCCAAAACTGCTGAAGAAAATTTGGCTTCTTGGAACTTTTCAAGAGTCCATAGAGCAAAGCGATGTCGCTTGGGGTGGTCGAGCGGCTTCAGTTCCTGTACAAGCCGATTATGTCGACCATAAGTTGAGCGAATCGCGTGAAACACATCCTTTTTAGAACAAGAATGTTCTTAATAAAGTTGAACGATTTGTAAACGTTGTTCAGGCGTGAGTCTTTCAAAGATGAAATGCCAAACAAAACTAACATGATAACTTTGCACGACTTAGCATAATCTGTCAAAAAAAACCATGGAAAAAAGTACCTCTACTTGGATCACCCATTATGCCATATTTTATATTTTGCTAAAAATTGTGAAATGTCTGGATTTGTGCATTTGCTAATGCTTTACTAATATGTTTTATATATGAAATTTGGGAAATCGTTTTATATTTTCCTCATCATTTAATAAAAGTGCATGCCACAAATACATATACATATCCTCTTCGTTATATGCCCGACTTTTACCAAATGCTTGCGTCATTTGCATAGATCTGTGCACCTCAGTATTCGCTCTCTCAATTTTGAGCTTGTCATAACTTTCAAACGGCAATTTCAGACATACTATACACACACACACACACACACACACAAACATATTAAGCAATTTTCTAAAAAGCCTGTCAAATTTAAAATAAAATATCGAACGCAAAAATTTGTTCCTCCAGAACACCGCCTCCTTTGCACATTATACTGATATACAACTAACATATTTGTGTTATTATTATATAACTACAATAGAGCACAATTGTAACTGTACTTCCGTGTATCTACTCATCTTCTCTAAAATGCTTCTGTTACTTGTTCCGTTTTCTCTTATCCCTTGTCACCCATAGGTAAGTCCTTATTGTTCCTGGTACATCTCCTCTACCTATTTCTCCCTCTCTCCTCTCTCACTCTCTTATTTCTTCCCAATTCTCTCCCGTCCGCTTACGTATATTCTTTCTTTGGCTTCTGCCTCTTCTAACTGTTATACCCTTTACCTCTTTTTCTCTCATCGTCTCCCACCTGTAAGTGAGCCCTCAGCTGCATCCAAGTATGAGTTACTAAAACTTCTGCGCTGTCAAGTGAAATGAAATTGAAGCAAATTGCATTTACACACAAGACATTTTCGGAACAATTGAAGCAATTTGACAAGCTACAACAGGGAGGCGACGCATGGCGGGCATTGTACTTGCCGCTACAACATGGACCAACACTGGCTGGAACCCAATTTTTCTTGCTACGCTACAATTTTTCAAGCTTCTGCTATGCCTTCTCATATCTCGCTGCGCGCCTTGCCACCGCTCTCCTCTGCTGCCAGCTGCCGCATGCAGACTTGTTATTGCCGCTGCTATAAAATGTTGCAGGTAATTCGATATATTGCAAGAGTCCCGCACCATTGGCCCACCCATCAACCCAGCAAAACAGTTTTTATGATGTGTGGCACATCCTTGCTTGGTCAGCTGTGCTGCAGCGACTGGCAGCCAACTTTGCGTTTATCGGCAGATGGCAGGCGTGTGCGGACTGTGCACCGACAACCGGTAGCTGTGCACCGGCAACGGTAAAGACAAAACGACAGGCGACAGCCAACAGTCATGCCGGCAAAATATGCTGTGACATTTTTTGACAATTCGGCATCTTCCGCCGACTCCGACTTGCAGCTGTGCGGCATAGGTTTACCTTAACGTCATATCTCGCATATAGACAGCGCTACATATGTACTGTTATATATATGTGAATAGCGCTGTATGTTTATAAATGTAGCACTTTGTCGAGCCTAGCAGCTCATGCAGTTCGGTTGTGTATGCTTTGAACTTTTGTCGAGGCAGACAGTTTGAATACCAAGTAGTTGGCGGGCATCGCCACAAGACTCCAATTGTTGACTGCTCTAACACACACAACGCCACACAGTGATTGCAGCGTGCGACAGCCTAAAATGCTTGACAAGCCATCGCTTGTCACATACAATTCGTTGCTATGTTTGCTACTCGAAGCCATGCGCCATGATAGTTTGACTCGGCAATTCACTTTAAATTTGAGTCAAATCACTTGACTCTCGATGGACTCCAAGGCGTAGTACTTAAAATGTACAAGTGATTGCCAAAATTGGTCGTTTTATTAGCAGTTGTCAAAGCACATATGTACATAGTTACTGTTAAATGTGTGTATACATATGTATTTCTGCTTTGTTTGCGGCTCAACGTCGGTGAATATGAGTAGACTGTGGGATTAGTAAGTGATGCTGTGGTGCTTGATTGAAGAGCTTCACAGTTGTGATTGACTACACTTGTATTTGATATTTTTGTGGCATGTTGCAATATTGAAATTCCTCTGTTGCATTAACAAACAAACTGAAATATTTGATTGTTGTGTGGATGAGCTGAAATTTGATTACTTTTAAATGGCCACTTTTTGCATGAAATGCGTAAGTGATTTGGCAATATTTGTTGTTATGTCGAATATGCATATATGCAATTTTTATGAACTTTTTTAAGCGTTCAAAAGTTGGTCATATTTTAGAAGCATTTAATTACTTTAAGAGCTTAAGATACTTCCAAAAGCTAAAACGAAATTCTGTGTGACTTTAGCATTAATTTAATCAGAATGAATAAGAGAGACTTTGAGACACTCCTTTGCACTCATAAAGTGTTGTACTATGACCAGTGCTTAAAGTCTTTAATTAATTTTATTTCTTCTCTTTATCTTTCAACAGAAAAATACAATACAAGAGTAACAGATCTAGCCAATATGTGTCGCTTTCATGAAACCTATGAAGATCAAATATAATCGTAACCGACAGAGGGCGCTGTATTCACATATACTTCAAACATGTTAATAAGAAATGAGTTTAAGAATTTTTAGATAAATATAAAAAGTAATGACTTTGAACAAAAAGCTTCTCCTTGTAGGCAAGGGGGACAATGGTAAAATGTGTGGTACCTTTAGTATACTTCGAGGATGATGGAGTATGAGAAAAGAAAGATACCGAAATGCTTGAGTGTGAAAAGCTTGTGTCGCCTGAAGACAGGGTTAAAGTTCGAAAATTTTACGAAAAGATGCGTCAACTAACAGAAGGTTTCAAGACCGGATCATGCTCTTGTAGGTCACAATGTTGTGATCTCATCTCGTGGCTGATGTTCGGAGCATACTGACGTTATAGAGGGAACACTTACCCCGCCTGCTCAATGGCAGTGAAAAGGTAATATATAGAGATGTCGAAACCGATTTCCCAATCGATGACGATGGTATAAACGTCCCATTGCTCGACTATGATGAGGTTCGAACAGCAATTACCCGCTTGAAGAACACGGAAGCGGTAAGGTTCAATGTGTGAAGTACTGAAGCCCACCGTAAAAAAAACTGATTTGATCTTATAAGTGTGGCTTTACAGCTGGAAAATCTATTATCGACCAGATTTTTACCAACCGCCAAATCTTTGGAAAACCCATGAAAAGAAGATCGACACACATCACCCTTTCATTGCCATCGACATTACAAAAACAACTGCGTCTATGCCGTTACGTCTGAAGTTGCTATCACCGCAAAGCTAATACGGCTGTGTAAACTGACATTGATAAACACCAAAAGCTACGTCAAAATTGGAAATGACTTCTCCAAGCAAATCGATACCAAACGAGGTTTTCGACAAGTTGACTGACTACCTATCGTGCGACTTCTTCAATCTACTGCTGTAGAAAATTATTCGAGCTGCAGAGCTTAACCAACCAGGTACAATCTTCTATAAGAGTGTACAGCTGCTGGAGTACGCCGAAAATATTGATAAGCTATATAAGCCTTGAAATCCAATGAAGACTGAGTTGAGAATTGAGAAATAAAGTCCTCTCCCGACGAACAAAGACCAAACTCTACAAGTCCCTTATCAATCCCATCATGCTATATGGCAATGACATAATATAATAAGTTGGTTTTAGGAGTTTTCGAGAGAAAAGCCTTGCTGAAGATTCAAGGTCTTTTGCGCAATTGCGAGTACTGCAGTCGATGGTGCGATGAGCTGTACGAGATATGCGGCGACATTGTTATAGTTCAGCGAAACAAGAGACAGCGGCTGCGCTGACTAGGTCATCTTTCCGGATGGAAGACAACATATTAAAAATGATGTTTTCGAAGTTGTTTATAAAAAAGCGGTATATCTAATAGTACTTTTTTTAATACTCGAGTTGGCCAGAAAGATTACTTTTCAACGGATCTAAGAGGCCATATCACGTATTCAGGCAATAGATGAAAAATAATAACAACAGGTGTCTCAGTGAGTGCTAACACCGAATATCATTAAATAGTCATAATAATTTCAATAACATAATTACTAATCAATTATTATACATTACAATCATCTATCATTTGAAGCTAACAATGCACAATACCTTTTATACTTTCAAGTTCCATTTCATAGCTCAAATCACTTGAGCTCCATTGAACTCAATGCAACTTAAGAATTCAATTGAAACGAATTCACTTCCAATTGTGTACACAATAAGTTATCTCATTGCCTGTTTTACGCTTCGACAAGCAACGCTTACTGCCTGTCCGTCCGTCCGTCTGTCCGTTCATTCATCCGCCGTTGATACGTCCGCACATTCAGCCACTTCATCTTCGCATGACTTTTCCGTCTGTCCACTGTGCTGTTGCCTGACTGTCTACTGTGGCGGTGCACCGCGCCAGTTCCCCACCTCGTCAATGGTGCACCGCCATTGAAGTGTTACTTAGTCGATCGCATTGTACTAAGAGGATTTGCATTTCATTGCTACTGAAATGATTTTGCATCGCTGCCAAAGCAACTGGGCAAAAACAAATGCAAAAAAACCCAGAGTTGCATGTGAACACACTGCAATGGGAAAATATGACAACAAAAAGTGGACAAAGAAGAAGCGAACGGCCTCAACGCGAGGGTGTGCAAAGTCTTTAGTCGCGCTCAGGTGCCTTTTGCGTTGCACCGACGCGCATTCCCCGGAGCAACGCAGCTCCCGAGCTCTGAGCACAAACCGTTTTTGCATTCACTGCTTTATCTTTAGCTCTTCTTCCATCATTTGCCTATGTGCAGTTTGTTGTTGTATCGCCTCCACTGGCTTCGTGCATGCGAACTTAGTTGTTGTTGTTCGATTTTTTGTTTATTACTGTTGTTATTGTTGCTTTTGCTAATAAGTTTATTTGCTGTAATAAGTTTCAATTGAACATTGTTTTGATTTTTATTCGCCGTTTTGGCATTTGCTTGTCTTCACGCTTGTTGTTGCTCATGTTTCGCTTGTCTTTTGTTTGCGTTGTTCGTGTTCCCGCCTCACGCTTCTAACTTGTTGGTGTTCTTGTTTTCGGTAGCTGTCTTTCTAAGTATTGTTACAAGTGTTATCTCATTTTATGGCCAACGACAAGTCGTAAAGTTTCCCACCACTGCATTTACACTTCCGTCTTCCATCTTCTGCTTGAATTCCACAGCTGTGCGCTTCTCTTCGTGCTTTGCAACTTTGCATTTTCAAGTTTGCTGTGGTGGAGGCTATTAAAAATTTAGTATTACAAAGTGATTAATTTTTGTCTATTTGACTGATATTCCACTCAAATTTGGATTTAAGAAAATTTATTTGAGCAATTTTGGATTACAGAGTTTTTGGTTGTATTAAAAGCGGTTCAAGGTTGTAGAATTGGCTGATAATGATAACTGGCTCTTCACGCTCTCTTGATTTTCATATCAAGTTTTACCTTACTTTTATTAATATCTTATTTTATTTCGACAAAAATGGAAAGTACTCGTGTAAGTGTTCAAACGGTGTAAAAATGACTTTGGGATCGTTACTTGAGAAGCTGTGATATTGTGATAGCTTAACGTACTTGTCTAAGGTGATGAAGACTTTCAGATTTATTGAAGATAAAATGTATCGCAGATTTGATAGGTTAAATGTATGTCTCAGGGTATCTTGAGTCGGGCTCATGATGACTGTATAGCTTGAATAGATAAAACTGCAGACTATGTTTTTTACTGCTACTCCTAAGCAAAAGAGCCAAATATAGTATATAATAATATAAAATATAAATATAGTTTCTGTTACATATATAAAATACTACCATTGTGTTTGCATTAATAAACAGAACCAATGATAATAGTTTCAAGCAAGAGCGGTCTCTTAGAGAACATTCGGGTAGAGGTTTTGAGTTCATAAGTGTTAGCTACCCTAACATTCCTTAAAAAGTTCAAAGATTATTTAGAAGATATATCGTGTTGAAGAATTGCATTGATGACTGTTGAATTCTTTCGACAATTTTTGTTAAAAATGATGATGAGCTATAAAGAGTCGCTTTTAAATTCATTCAGATTGAAATCAATCGGTACTTCGTTGTACTCTTGAGCTCTAGCACTAAGTCTACGAACCTCCATTGAGAGAAAGCGCCGATCAATATCCAGAACTTGTGCGAAGGCGACATCCTTCTGGTTTAGATTGAACCGTAAGAGGTTCTCAGAACTACTAGCTCTTAAAAAAGACCCCATCGCCGCAATTGTAGATATTCTGGCTGGGCAATGTATTATCTTGTCAGATGCCTTTTGCCAAGTTTTACGCAGGAAGGTGAGTTGAAATCATTAAGACATTTTACGCTTTACTGGTCAGCTTTTGCCAGACTAAAATTGCAATATCTCGTTAGACATACCTTCGGCAAATCTAGACGACTGGTTGTGCTTGGTATTAACGGCATTAACAAATTTGTGGTTAGCTCAAAACTCTTCACCACTTCTTGATCCAACGTTTACGGCTATTCAGGCGGGCTCCAACGGTCTCTATGGCTCAGGGATCAATCTAACGACCTGACCTAACCTAACCTAAACTTCTACAAAAGTGATTATTTTGCGACTTATAGGCCTACTAGTTAAGAGACTACACTGGATATCACCCACTTTTATGAATCTTATTGAGCTCATAGTCATTTCGGGAGCATTTTGCTATGAAGTATATAGAACTGCGATGGCATTTTGTGCTTTCTTGCTAAGCTAGAGGGCTGATTCACGCCAGTTGAGGCATTTTAACTAATTTTTGCTATTATTTTCTCCCTCATTTTTCTTTACTCCCATTTTCTCTATCATTGAACATACTGAAAGGTCGCGTGTGGCTATTTAGTGATATTCCAGAAGTAGTTTAGATGGTCTGTTAGATCTTTTTTAAATTACAACGAATTGTTAAGCAAATAGCTTGCTCTTCGTTATTCGAGAGACAGCTTACATGACCCCGACCTCTTCTCCTAAAAAAATATATGTGTTATCTAATTCTTTAATGCAAACTCCACCCTAATGATTAAAAAATCAGCGCACATGACAGTCAAGTGATGACAAATTATGTAAGAAATCTCATTGTTATTGTTGTTTTAATGATTTTTTATTGAAAACTCACACTTCTCGCCACACTGATCGATTCCGCATGGTCACCGGCTCAAGTGCCACCGCCAATGTTATTCCCAGTACTGATCCAAGAATCAGAAGTAATTACGAAATTTCGCAAAAAAATTAAATGAAAGCTGCCGCGTCATCGCTGGAAGAATGCTTTTTTACTTACTTTTGACTTTTTTTGTACATGCCAAAAGAACTGTAACAAAAATGAGAGTCATGAAATGCCGCCTCGCATTTAATGAAGCCCTGCGAATGAGCTGCGAACACCTTTGCCTATTTTATGTACATACATAATTGTAGGAGTACATAAATAGGCGTATGCTTAATTTCACAAGCGCTCTTTATTTACATATGCACACACACACACAAACATACAATACATAGGCTTGCCATTTGCCAGCGGGCATTCGCCACTTGTGCATATTGTATTTGACCACTTTTTTATGAGCTCACAAATCGAGTTGAAAATCACTTACCGGCTGGCAGTTAATGCGCAAGCGCGTGAGCAACAGCAGCCGCTACACACACGCGCACACACACACAGGCACCTACATTTGGCATAACATAAAAAATGGCATGAAAATTAACCGCATGAGTGGTATTATACGTTTAATGCCATTGTAAGTAGTTTTAATGTGTTCGTAAGCTTTAATGTCGCTGCGGCTCTGCTGCCACTGACGCTGCTGGCGCTGTATTGTTGTTTCTGCACGCTATTTTTTCAGCTGCTGTGCGCTGCTGCGGCGGTGAAGTGGCGGCCGCCAAAGGCCACCGGCCTTGCCATTGACCGGCCAACCGACCTGCTGGCACATGCCTTCATACCTATAAACCTTAAATGCTGCATACACATACACACACACATACACTTTGGCTGGCTTTTATGCCTGCTCGTAGCTTTGTACAAATTACCGTTCTGCGTGTACCTTATGCAGTTATCCCGGGTAAGGTATTAAGTGCAGCCGCGGCCAGCTGCGCGTAAGCTTGCGTGTGGCCAATTGTGTCGGCTTGTTGCTGCCGCATGAGTTGACAGTTTTCACTCTCGGCATAAATGTTTGATGTGCAGCTTTTTTATTTATATTTCATTAATGAAACTGTTGTGCAAATTTTTCCACAGCTTTAATGAAATTACCAAAATTGCGTAATACTTTGCGGGTGTTTAAGTGAAAACTTTTTTTTTTTCAATTTTTTCTTTTAAATATTTTGTGGAAATAAATGTTTAGCAAGTTATTGATGAAATGTCAACAAACAATTTAGTATATGGACGCATTTGGCTTCTGACTAAATGAAGAGAGAGGGTTTGTTATAAAGCTTGCATCAGAAAGGTCCATAATAACCGAACAATTTTTGATATAGCTTTCCGTAAAAATAACTGTATATGTTTCTCATTTATCTATCAAAAGCAAGAAATAGAAGAATATATGTTAATTTCGGTGGCATGTCAGTCGTTAACAGCTCAAAAGGGCTCAGTTAACCAAACATTTCCTGTGGGAAAACCCACAGTATGCAAAAATGTTAATGCTTTCTACTTATCACACAAATGAATCACAAATGACTTACTTTAAAAAGTAATAAGTGATCCAATAGAGGAACTTTTTTCCATAGCCTGTTTTCGACGGATCACGTATGTATAACAGCCGTACCTGTGTGTCTACACGAAGACCGTGGAGAGTTGATACGGCGCCGTTCGCGGAAACTCGGACTGACGTAGTTAACGACTTGGCGCATTTTATGTTGAAATCTTAAATTGAAAGCGTTTAAAATACAGCTTGTGCAAGAATTGAAACGCTCTATCTTCCGAAGTGACATCGCTTCGCTCTATGCGCTCTTGAAAATTTTTTGGAACATCCAACGTTCCGATCCAAATTTTGTTCAGCGATGAGGTCCATACCTAGCTCAATGGGTATGTAAACAGCCAAAATTCAACCAGAAAAACAACCGTTTGGTATGGGTTGTGGGCCGGTGGAATCATCAGTCCAGTTGAAATGCTTAAACGAGTGAACGAAAATTGGACTCAACGGACGCGTCATCTAAGACAAAGCCGCGGCCAACATTTGAAAGAGATAATCTTCAAGAAATAAATGCCAAAGAATGTTCTTTCGAATGATAATACACTTTCCCTATTTAATTTGAAGTTTCTCGGTTTTTCTTTAAAAAAGTAGAGAACTTCGAAATGGATCACCCTTAATAAATGTGGTAGAAGTCGGCAGAGTGATGAAAAAATTTACGTGACTGAGACGGAATGTTTTCTCTCACGGAATGTTTCCTCTCACGAAATTTATATGGAATAAGACTGTCAAACAGCTAGTCAAGATTTAAAATGTTTTCTGTTTGAATCCAAACATGGAAGATATAAAGTGCGAATGATGAAAAATGTTCTAAGGTCAAGACTTTGAAAGACGTAAGTGAAACCAAATCTTCAGCTGAGACAAACAAAGTTCAAAAAACTTCTCTAAAGTATTAGATATTGGAAATAGCTTTCACCTCTACCTTACACGAACCCGCTGTATTGGAATTAAATTTTCTTAGCTTGAAAGTCTGTCTTCGATTATTACGTTGTCAATTCAAAGTAGAGCAATCTTAATCATGTGGGTTAACTGGCTTTTGACTAAACTCACGCGAAGCCCAGATATGCAGTAGTAGAGCACAATAGGAGAGGGGAGCATAAAGCCGTTACCATTCTACTGATAGCGGGACTAGGATAGTTTTACTTGTCAGCTCATTAGCTATATAGGTAATGTATTCCTTAATCAGCCCCTAGTGATCTCAAGGCTAGTACCGCTGCACTGATTTCAGATTAGAAGGCTGCACTCCGGAGCAGTGTAGTGTTGTAATAGTCAGGAAGGCCGAAACTGAAATTGACAGAGACTTCCTTACAATATACCACTCCACCAAACTTCCCAAAAGCTTTGGCCGATCGGTAAAGAAGTTCACTGCCTCTCTCGTCCAGCGTCTTTTGACCTCCCACACTTTCCTCGCAGTTATGTGAGTAGTAAAAAAGCCGCAAGAGTTGAGCTTGGTGATTCCATGATTCAAAATATCCGGTATTAAGTCAAAAAGCGTGCGGATTTCCGAATGTTCAGATATTTGAGTCTGAATCTGCAGCTATTCACCTTCCGGCGATATTTATGAACTTTATTTGCAAAATGACATAGCACGGTTTTCCTCTCAAACTAAAGCGCACTGCACTTACTGATGAGCGCTGCTCATTTATTACACTAGAGTGTTTTTGTAAATGTGGTCTTTTCTAGTGCCCTTCACTACACCAAGACTCCACAGAATATATAGAGCTTGACTATAGTGTCGTAGAGTCAGAGGACCACTTTCGATGAGAGACCCATCTTTTGTCAAAAGCTCTCTGCAGCATTATAATTCAATCAATGCCTTCTTTGCTTTCTCTTCGATATTTGGCTTCCATAAAAGTTTCCTATCTGGGTTGAGCTCTAAATTATCCACTGTATCCTTAGCTTGCAGGCGGATGCTTTCCATTCGCGACAATGGTGTCTCCGGGATCATGTGGCTCCTGGTAAATAAAACCAAGTCAGTTTTATTTGTATAAATGGCGAGGTCACTTCCGGTCGTCTAAGTTACGATGTTAATATACCATTACGTCAGCTCGTAAACGGTACTCAAGAATTTCCATTTGACCATGAGTGCTACATCACCTGCATAGGCAATCACTTGACAGCGACGATCTTCAGGTTTTGTCAGCAAGTCATTGACGGTCAAGATCCACAGAAAAGGGGCAAAAAGCCTTGAGGTGCCTTACTCTCATTTCGCACTGCCTAATTGAGTCACATTAGTCTTTCGCACTGAACACTGAAAACAAGATATTTGAAATTCGATTGAATTCTACAATTGTCCATAGCTTTTACAACTGCTTCCGTAAAGACGTTATTGAAAGCTCTTCCAACAGCGAATTCTTTAAACTTTATGGCTTTTTCAAGCCATGGCACGATAATACATATGTGGGGCAGTATACACTAATCTATCTTGGAGCCTATCGCAAGTCTTCAGAAAAAAAGAAGAAATGCTGATGCGCCTGAAATCAACAAAAGAATTATCGATAGTGAATGACTTTTTCACAAATCAGAAAAGAAAGTTGTGAATACTAATGATCTTAAGAAACGGAAAACTATACAGGACATAGATCGAGTGTATCAGCAAATATCTCTATTTTCGAGATATATAATATCCTGTTACATTTTCAGATAAAGAGAATTAGACAGATAAATCAATTTCTTTCACATTGTCGTTACTTTACTAAGAAAGAAATAAAAAAAAGAATATTGCAAAATATTCTAATTCCAAAGTTCCAAAAAGCAGCAAGCTAACGGTTCATTGCGTCTACATCTTCTAAGGTGTGTACATTTATATATTCATAAGTAAGTAAACAAGTAAATTCTCATTCTCATTCCAAGTGGCAGTTATGTAGGTCAACAAAATCCGGCAAGTGAAAGTAGGCGTGGGCCTTTATACACAAACACATATGCATAGACATGTATATATATATATATTCGCAATTTGATTGCCAAGCATATGAGCAATTTAATTTGCATAACATTAAATTTGGTCAAATATGACAGGGCAAGTGGCTAATAAACAACAATAACAGCAACAACAACAGAAGTAAACAAGAATGGGAGCAGCATCAGAATCTCGGCCACGGCAGGCAGAGACTTAAACAAACGAAACGAAATCCGTGAAAATTATGCACACTTGTCACACAGCCGAACTGCCGGCTTTCCAAGGCTGTCACACAGTCCCCCCCAATATCCACCAATCTGTCAGTCAGTCAGGCAGGCACTGTCAATCGGCCATCAAAAGCTGGCAACAACAAAAGACCAACCGTAGACCAAACGCGTATAAGTCCCACACAAGCGCCGGCGAATGCCAAAAAAATTCATTTTTTATTCTCCCCCTGATTTTTTTATTAGCACAATCTCTTGGCGCTTTGCTTTATTTACGCAAAATGACGCCGAAACGGCGATATGGCACGACACTCGCTTATTGGCACATAATTGACATATAAAATTAGCATAATTTTTCGAGCGGAGCGACATGCCTTGCTCCTCTATGCAGCGCTACACGGAATTGACTTCTCATATTCGTTGAAGTTGCTGTTGTTGTTGTGTCAAAAATGTCCGAAATGCCTACTTAGTTTGCCTTGGCCAGTACGCCATGCTCTTTGGTTACAAATGACTTTGATGATAATAAAATAATTTGCGTGCCATTGTCCACTATCTGCGCCCATCCTTCGCTGCGTGAATAGCATAGCTCTCGTAGCGTTTGTAGGAGGAAGACTGGCAGTCAGCAGGAAGCAAGAATAATTCAAAATAAATTAGAAAAGAAATATTGAAATAGACTGTAATGGTCGGGAATGGTCAAGAATGAATAATAAAGTGACTATTTGTCTGCCCTCGCTCACTTAGCTAAATTTATGCGTAGATTTTTTGTTTGTGCGTAGATTGTGATAGAAATTTACTCGCACTTTCACAGTTCTATAGATAAGAGTGTTGTATTGTCGGGGTGCGGTCTTGAAGCGTTCCTAATTTGATAATGTCAGACTTGAAGGAAACTTACTGCAGTATAGCGGCGAAAATGTTTCGAAAAAACAAAAATGCTTTAATAGCAACTAAATAGACTTCTAAGTAGTTGTAGTAACGTATCTAGGTTACTCAAAGCTAAGTTAACCCTTAGAGTGTTCCGCCATTTAGTAGAGTAAAAGCGGTAAATTTAAATAGTTTTTGTTGATTATATGAAAAATTATTAAAATTATTATTCACGAAAGCTTCGGCTATGTTATAATTATTAAGGGATTCCTCGGGTAAAAAACTGCCCTTTCTTTAAATTTTTTTCTCATATAAAAATGAAATATTTTATAAGACTTCTTTTCGAAGTCAATTAAAAAATCGATTTTTTTTTTAACCCGTAAACCCATGTAACCCCTTAAGGTTTTCGGATTACTTTTATTTTATTCATTTTTGGTAAATATATTGCTAGGTCAAAAATAAAGAAGCTTCATCTAAAAAGTTTAAATTCAATTTGTTATGTTTTATTTAGAATGAGCTTTGAAAACCTGAGCTTCATTACCAACCTAACTTATTAATGACAGACCGACCACAACGAGGTATATTGCTTTTAGATGACAAGTCTCATATCTATTAGCCATTAAATATATTTCAGAGTCTTATGATTTGCTAAACATATGTATATTCGTAGTTTGTTGAAGGAAGCTAGATTCTTAAAGAGATCTTTTGAATTTCCGAATGTTTTTTATCAGGTGTTTTTGAAGTATTCGCAATTTCGTTACATTGGTCGAACTTCTCCCAAGAAGAATATATGATAACAACATATAGTCATATGTTACAAATATGATATATTTTCAGAAAATTACGAGAAATCGCTAAAGTTAGACTTTTTTCTTGAGCTTGGCGATTTTTGTTTGTTAAAAGCTCAGACTTCGTTGCTTGTTCCTGAATTTTGAGCCAAAAACAATACTGTAGAGAAGTAGCAGTCTCCATATTCGCATACTTCACACCATGTCAGTGTGTCCTATTTCTAAAAAAGCGAACTTTAAAGCCCGTCGTTTTATAAGTTAGATGAGAATTGGTAAAGACTATTCCAAAAATGAAATGAAAATTCCTGTTTTTGAACACTTCTCCTACAAGCAGGTAACTATTTCCCTTTCTAAATGAGTATTAGGTCTTCACTATGTCTCAGAAAACACAATTTTTTTATACTTGGTTAACATATGCTTTTTATGTTAAAGACCTCAACCAAATGAATCATACAGAATTCCGTCTAATTGATATTGACTTTAAAAAGTCGACTTTTATGAAAATTTTAGGGATATGTTTAAGTCTTTATGAAAATACCTTCTTCAATTCTTACACTATTTTTATTCGAATAAATCCTGTTTAAATACATATGTATCTTTGAGATGAGAATCGAATAACTGAGCTAAGTTAAAGACCCTTGGATCTAAGTTTCCAAATAGGTATCCAATCACTTCGCTAGCACCCAGCAGAATATTGGACTTTATCAATATGCTGGGGCTAGGTGAGACTTGACTGATTTAGTAGAGGGCACATTAGACTAACGGTTGCGGTGAACTCCTCGTCTGTCTATCTAAGCTAATCTAACCGAGCCAACTGCGACAAAAGTACATATTTTTAATGAACGCAAAAAAATATACATATATATGCGTTAGTTAGTGATCCAGTAAAGAGGTATACATTTTGATATCTATTGAACGTTTGCCTTATGCTAAGACTTTGTTTGTACTGATCCATTATCTTTCGTCGTTATTTTACCTTGAATAGGGTATATTGAGTTTGCCACGAACTTTGAATACTCAGATGGAAAAGGTAGGGAACCTATGAAATACTGGTATATATATAAATGATGAGCACGATGAGTCGATTTAATCAGTCCGTCTGCCTGTCCGTATATCTGTATATATGAAAACTAATTTTTGAAATATCGATTCGAAATTTTTAAAACGTTCTTTTGCTCCAAGAAGCTGTCCATTTGATGGAACCACCGATATCACACCAAAGCTGACAAATATGCTGAACGATCGGAATCAGGTTCTTGTAAGGAATATTTTTTATTTGTGAAGGGTATTCTAGCTTCGGTACAACAGAAGTAAACGTTTTTCTTGCTTTTATTAGCTAATAACATTCTGAGGGCGTATAAATATTCTTTGTTGTTGTTTACGCGCTCAATGTGTCAAAATTAGGTCAATCTACATATGAACATATGTATATCTCGCGTATACAAATCACTTGTTTGCTTACCTAATTTCAGCTTGAATGAATGGCTTTGAACTGTGTTTGCATACACACACAAATGTACATATGTACAAGCAAGCGTGCTTGAGCAGCCCCAACTCGTGCGTGTGGCTAATTTAATTTAAGCACATTTGCATATTTACTCACAAAGTGGGGAGACAAATGATTGTGTACACATGTTTAGGCACCGAATTTATTATTCTTCTGAAGTTTACTTTCTTTGCTTTCGTCTATTCGCAAGTTGTTGTCTAATGCTTGGTGTTGAAAAGTTGAAATATTTTAATTTTCGCTTTTTTTTCTTCAAGTAAACCTATTTTGTTGATTATCTTGGCGCTTTTTTATGCGGGCTTTTTCCAGTTTGTTTGTTCGCGGCTTTGTTTACCTTATATCCTACTCTTTATTAGCTTATTAGCTTTTTAATATTATTATTTTTTATTGATTTCTTTTTTTTTTTACTTTCTTTTTTGCTCTTATCTGTTGAATTTCAATTAAGTCCATTAATCGCTAGCAAATCGCCAGTGTGAGGCGGCGTAAAATTAATAAAAGTCGAAATTTGCATAAATAAACTGGCCCAATAAGGTGAATACAACAACAATTGAAATATGGAGGAACCGAGTTTTGAGTTTGGTTTTTTCTTGGCTTGACCCTTGTACATCAATCGCCATAAATTTTACAAGAAACAGCGATGAAATATTTGAAAAGTGATGAATGATGGGCGGATGGGAAAAATTTTGATCAAAAGGCGGGATGTTATTTATAGAAGGCCGCCTATTTCTGCTTTTAGCTTTACTTCTATATATAGCCTTTATTGTTATTATTGCACTATATGTAGCTTTCATAATCATAAGGCAATTAAAAGAAGAACTTGTGGGTGTATCTCTTTTACTTTTACACTCTTCAATTTGTCAGTTCTTCAAGTAATTTACCAAAAGGATATGAAAGTTGAACTAAACAGTTTTATGTTGTTCGCAACTCCAATTTATAGAAATAAAGCTATATTTCGGAGCGAAAAAATATTGAGTTCGGTGAAGACATGCATCATTCTGGGCGACCTTCAACCTCTTCAACAGATGAAAATATTAAAAAAATTAAAGATATGGTGCTTGAAAATCTTCAGGGAAGTGTTAGAGAGATGGAAACAGAGTTCGACATCTATCATGTCCGTTCGAATGCTTTTGGTGTATATTTTGGGTATGAAACGCATTCTTGCTCCACTCGCCTCGATGAAACTGCATTTTTTTCAAAAAGGGTACCGTAAACAGGTTTTTTTTTGGACCTGCATTATCGTACGAATGCCGATCCCACATTCATGGAGAGCATAACAACTGCCGACCCGACATTGGTTTATGAGTTTGACGTGCAATCAAGCCAACAATCATCGGAATGGTGAAAAACAACAAGTCGAAACCAAAAAAACCACGCCAAAGCCGCTCAGTAATCAAGGTGTCGCTCATTGTTTTTTTTTTTCAATATTCGTGGCTTGGTGCATCATGAATTTGTTACGGAGAAACAGACGATCAATTAAGGGTTTTCTTTGGCCGTATTGCGGCGTTTGAGTAAGAACATACGTCGAAAGCTGCCGGATTTGTGGAAGAACAATATATGGATTTTTCACGATGATAATGCATCATCGCATCGAGCCACGATTGTGATCGAATTTAAAGTCAAAAACGCAATGAAAACCATCGATAGTAAAAAAAAAATGTTGCGATTAAGCATTTATTTAATGGAAATCCAATCATGTGTAGTTTTTAACACCCTTTCCACCCAATACAACAGAGAGTACTTTGTGATCTTATCATTTGATTTTAGGTGAGTTGTTTCTTCCGGTTTGGTCCGGTGGAACTTTTAGCCAAACATGAAACGAAATTCGTCGGTAAGAAATTTTCCAAGTTTGACGTTCTGGGACTATTTTCAGTTTTGAAAATGAACAATCGTTCTGAGGCAGTAATTTTTCACCATAATGCGCCATCACATTTCAATTTGTAAAAAAAAATCGTTGACACTTTCAATTTTGGCTTCAACATATATAAGTAAATTGCATATATGTACGTATATTAGATCACTGTGTCGAAGATGCCATTCCCAGCGACCTTTTCTCTGCTGAAATGCCGATGAGAAAAATGTTGATAGGGTGAAATCGCTGGATGAAACGCGGATGCATCGAAGCTAGGAGAGATGGTTGGAAGGGGGGTTTCAGAAAGGAGCTCACCGAAATCTTTGCTGAAAGCTGGTCCAGTAATGTTTTTCAGGCAGAAGTGGCTGCCATCGGAAAGGCGGTAAACGTACCGCTACGAAGTGAGACCTTATTTAGATATGTGAGTAATCACTCACATAGTAATCACTCTTACGGCAGAGCGACACTATAGTTGAGAGGTCGCTAACTGTGCACTCAAAGCTAGAGTCGGTCCTCTCCAGAGTTGGCCAGAGAGAACACCCTTGCCTTCATCATATCGGAATGGGACTGAGTTGAGTTTCCATTAGTATTTTGCATTCTAACACTGTAACAATGAACCTCGTAGCCGTACAGGAGCTTCACTTCTGGCCTATAGTAGAACACAAAGTATCTACTGAACTACTTGCCCAGAGCAAAGTTCATTTAGCTGCAATTGTAGGAGTTCCTACAAGACAAAGTCGAATACGTCCATTCAATTTCTCCTCTATGATCCAGTTTTGTCAAACCGAGGCTGAAGCATCTCGGTAATAATGCCGTCCACGAACCAAGAGGTAAAGCTGAAATTGATATTAGCAGTCTCAAAGCGCTTTACCGATCTGTAAAGGTCTTATGATCCATATGTACGAGTTTTTAGGAACCGCAGAGGACCAGCGTTCTCAGCTGTCCAAATGAGATCCTATTTAGGATCGTCCCCTTATCCTATCCTAGATATGGTAGATTAAAGCCAAAGTGAGTACTGCTATTGATAAATAGATTTCGAAATTATAGAACCCACCCAACTTCGCCCATCCTCAGTTGTTCCAGAATAGTTTTTGAAACCCGTTTTTTTAATTTTTAAGTACACAAGCTGAATAAATGGTGCTACTTCGATAGCGTCGAGCTTTTAATGCGGACTACATTCAGTCGCTTTTCTTTTAATTTTTATTCCTTAATGTATGCACCTTAGTAACCCCCTTCATTATCAAACACTTAACTTTTGCTTTCAACGACAGCATAAATGCCTACTTTTAAGTGAATTTATATTTTTACTTGTCATTTTACTCCGGCCAACTTCAGCTCCAACAACATTCCTGTACACCAAAGTTGGTCTTTTACACTTGTTATGCCCGGCCATCAGTGTCCGTGGCCGTGGTTGAAGGCCACAACAACTGATTTATATGAGCCTGTCAAGATCGTCGCAAATAATGTGCCAATCGAAGCAGTTCGCGGCAACAAAAACACCATAAAATACATAAACAACAACAACAGCGACGGTAGGAAATTAAAAAATCATCAACATGATTGCACAACAACAACAATTGCTTGCGAACTATAGACCAAAGACACACACGCACGGCGCAGATTTGGCAGCGAAGAACAAACGACTTTATGCTTAATGTCGCTGGCGCTGTCAATAGCCAAGAGCCAACAGGCAAGAGTCGTCAACCAGCAACCAACAGCCATTGGCCATCGGCCATCAACGCCTTATCTGTCGGTGTCAGTGCGCCAGTATTTATTTGACCAGGCTGTCAGGCAGCTCAGCAGCGCTCAGTTTGGCATAGCACAGCTCCCGCATGGGCAGCGGTTCGTCGCCAACTCTGTCCACTTTACGCCATGTCGTCGTGAATGCCCGTTGTGTCGAGTGTCTTTATATTATTACGGTGTGTTTGTGACGACCTTATAGAGGTGCATTCAAGGCAGCCACACACCTCTATTCGGCTGCCGCTCTCATCACTCGCCGGTCCACATGCGCTATCATTTATAGCTCAACGCCTTATCCAGTCGATGGATGCTCTATATTCGCATGATGTCCCCTTTTATTTATGTGCTTATCCTGTTGGCGCGCGTTGCATGCGCATTTATCTGCACAATCATCGCTTCAGCCGAGCATCTCATCAGCTTTCAACGCGTCGTTCATCAATACGTCAATGTGTCAGTGAGCCAGCCTGCCTGCCTGTGTGCCTTGCTTGGCCATTCGCTTGATCAGTCAATGGCAGCTGCTGATGCATTTATTTAACTACTTGCCGGCTATCGGCCGATTGTCACTTGAACATTGGCCGCAAACGCGGTTTTGTCGCGTCTATTATCACCTCGGCTTACGGCCACGGGCTTTACGCATTCGCCTCGATGGACATTGATGCTTTGCATGTGCCAGTCACGAGCTGACCCTTCACCCACACTAACGCATATTATCCACTCTTTATCCTTTAACCACTCACAGTCCACCCTCTTTCCTTGTCACTACAGAAAAGTGAGTAAGCGCGACGCAACAATTTAATTTATGAAAATCACCGCTGCGGAGTCGAGTCACCTTACGGCTTGCTAGCATGAAAAACAATAAAATTTTTGTTCCTATCACCTTCGCTGCATCACAGCCAATCGGTAAGTCCATGTTTGTTCAACGCATCAAAATTTATATTGAAATTTTTTCGTTTGTTCTCGACTCAGCTCCACTCCGCTCAGCTCAACCGTGCTGTTTGCTTTGTTGCCAGCTGCTGGTCGCCGTTGTTTGACTTTTTGGCCAGTGAAATTTCCCAAAGTCATCGTAATCGCGTGCGTTGAATGACACAGACAAGACGTGCATATATTTCCGTTCAAAAAAAAAAAATAATAATAAAACTGTTAGTCATTTCAATATCGCCCGGTGCCTCGTTTCTCACCTCATTATTCGACAGTTTTTGGCTCAACGCATTTTTGGATAGCGTCTGCTAATTTGTGGATCTGAGCGCGTAGCAGGTGGCTTTCGGGTGATGTGCATACGGAGATGGTTCGACAAGTCTGGACTGTCACTTGTCAAACCAGCTGGTTATAATTTTCTATAAAGTGGGAATCTAGAAAGCATATCTTCTTGAATCGAAATGTTCCGTCTACTTTACTTTATGCAAACGCGGATTACGATTAAAATTTCGTAGAAACTAACTGTTTGCGAAATCGGTTGGACAGATTTTTTCTACCATAATGGAAACTGGGGTTTCTGCTGGCAGAAAAGAAAATATGTCGAGAAATAGAGAGAGAGCACCTTTTTTACTATTTTATCCGAAAGGAAGCGAGTCGGCTTTGCGATGCCTTCTGGCGTCAATCAGCACTCTGCGACTCCGAGATCCTTCTGTTCCAGAGTTCAGACCGCGTCCTCGTAAATGTCCGTCATGTCGAGTGTCTTTATATTATGCTGTTCCTCCGAACTACTGGCTCTTAGATGGAAAAAGGTGGGTGGAATCATCTTATCACTTCCTTCGCTATTGCTCGGCCTTTGCCAGACCGATATTGACTTTTTTTGGTAGACACACCTTTGACGAACCTAGCGAAGTTGCTGGGGTTGATATTAACCGACTTAAGGGAGCTGTGGTAAATTCAAAACGTCTCGTCCATCTATGAGGATATGGTGATCCACTTTCATGTTTCAGTTCATGGATTACACAAAAGATAAATATCTTTCCAAGTGAACACAATCAATTTTGGATCAACCGTGGGACCTAACCTAACCCAAACTAATAGAGAGTTTTTATGGAAAATAAACCATAAATTTATAAAGATACTGTCTCATCGAACCAACTCCGTACAGAACTTAAAATGCCCAGGTGAAATTTTGCATGTCTGTATGCATTGACCAAAGATACCAGCTCTGTCATTCCAGTGAGATATTCGCATAATAATAGGGACATTGAACGGGGCGCACAATGACAGCAGCGAGTTCAACGCTGAGAGCCACAAATTGGAATGCATTGCGTGTGTTTACGGTAAAGCCAAAGTGGAGATAATATTGAAATCAGACATTGAGCGGCGCACGTAATGATAATAGCAATGCAATTGATGATGTGTCATAATGGATGTTGTAGATATTGATTTGCTAAAGCTTCTTCTGATGCACACATGGCGACAGCATTTTTTGGGTGAAACCCACACAAAGATAACGGCACTTCAAAACTCTGTTTCTAGACTAGAGCTCTCCTTTTATACTCTCGCAACAAAGTTGCTAAGGAGAGTATTATAGTTTTGTTCACATAACGGTTGTTTGTAAGTCCTAAAACTAAAAGAGTCAGATATAGGGTTATATATACCAAAGTGATCAGGGTGACTAGTAGAGTTGAAATCCGGATGTCTGTCTGTCCGTCCGTCCGTCTGTCCGTCCGTGCAAGCTGTAACATGAGTAAAAAGTGGGATATCATGATGAAACTTGGTACGCGTATTTCTTGGCTCCATAAGAAGGTTAAGTTCGAAGATGGGCAAAATCGGCCCACTGCC
This sequence comes from Bactrocera neohumeralis, assembly GCF_024586455.1. Lineage (NCBI taxonomy): Eukaryota > Metazoa > Arthropoda > Insecta > Diptera > Tephritidae > Bactrocera > Bactrocera neohumeralis. The sequence continues at coordinate 79,143,015 of NC_065919.1, read as the reverse complement.
ACGCCCACAAAATGGCGGAAACCGAAAACTTATAAAGTGTAATAACTAAGCCATAAAAAAAGATATTAAAGTGAAATTTGGCACAAAGGATCGCATTAAGGAGGGGCATATTTGGATGCAATTTTTTTGGAAAAGTGGGCGTGGCCCCGCTCGCTAATAAGTTTTTTATACATATCTCGGAAACTACTATAGCTATGTCAACCAAACTCTATAGAGATGTTTCCTTCAGGCATTTCCATATACAGTTCAAAAATGGAAGAAATCGGGTAATAACCACGCCCACCTCCCATACAAAGGTTATGTTGAAAATCACTAAAAGTGCGTTAACCGACTAACAAAAAACGTCAGAAACACTAAATTTTACGAAAGAACTGGCAGAAGGAAGCTGCACGCACACAAAAACCATATCTCAGGAACTACTACACCGATTTCAATGAAATTCGGTATATAATATTTTCTTAACACCCTGATGACATGTACATAATATGGGTGAAGTCGGTTCACAACCACGCCTTCTTCCAATATAACGCTATTTTGAATTCCATCTGATGCCTTCTCTGTATAATATATACATTAGGAACCAGTGATGATAGCGGAATAAAACTTTACACATTTGAAAAATATGTAAATGACGTATAATGAAATCTCGATTATCACTTTATCATGCGAGAGTATAAAATGTTCGGTGACACCCGAACTTAGCCCTTCCTTACTTGTTTTTGAATGCAGTAAAGTTCAACACGGCTGGGTGGACGTCAACAGTTTCGTTGTACCGCTATTGAATTGCTCTACTGTCCACCAACCAAGCTATCTTCTCTCCACTGGCAGAGAGTCCTTTGCTAAAGTGGCATTTTATGCACAGTGTCATTGCATTCACTTCGCCTTTGTCATTATTATTGTCAGCGTTGGATACTGCGAGCTATTGCACTTTGCGCCTTTTTATGTGAGTTTAATGGCACGGAAATGCAAAATGCGTTTGTACACAAACACAATGCAATCAATTATTATTATTCGGTCCCAATAGATGGTCAGCTCGCCATTCAGATGAACTTGAAAGCGTTGAGTGATTTTTGAAGTGAAAAATTATATGCAAATATTTCTAATAACAGTAAGTATTGAACTGAATGAGAGTAATGTGTCTGTAGGTTTCCTGCAAATCCGTCAAAATTTAAGGCTTGTCGGTAAAATGTTTCTATTATTTTTTAATTGACATCCAATAATTTTTTTCGTTTGGTACTCTAAAAATTAGGTTCTTCGACATTTTCAAGAAAGTCTCACCAAGTATGTACTCTTTACTGTAACGGAAAGGTACTCCGCCTTAAAAATCGAGAAAAAAGTTTGGTTTTTCCACTAAACAAACTAATCTACATTTATTTTGAAAAAAAAAGATCATGGTTCAAGGGTGGTGAAGCTCAACAAATGGTCGCAAAGCCAGGATTGACGCCTCCAAAGGTTATGCTTTGTGTTTGGTGGGATTGTTAGGGAATTATTCACTATGAGCTACTTCAGCCTGGTCGAAAGATTGATTCTACATTTTACTGTCAACAACTGAAGAGATTGAAGCAAGCAATCAAAAAAAAACGGCCAGAACTGATCAATAGAAAAGGCTTTGTCTTCCCTCAGGACAACGCTAGACCACACACTGGGAAAGCTTGGCTGGAAAGTTTTGATATATTCACCATATAGTCTTGACCTTGCACCATTGGACTACCATTTGTTTCGGTCAATGCAGAACTCCCTTAATGAAGTAAAGTTCAAGAGAAGCCTGTGAAAATTACTTCTCGCAGTTTTGCACTGAGAAACCAGAAAAGTTTAACACTGATGGAATAATGTCTCTAGCGGAAATATATAAAAAAGTGGTGGACCAAACGGTACATATGTATTTGGTTCATTAAAGTTCATTATAAATATAAACAAAAATAAATTGAAATTTGATTAGAAATACGAAAAGTCTTTTTCGTCTACCCAATATTTATGTACATATACTTGTTTGTTAGTTTATAATGTTCTTTGTTTGCAAAATATTTAAAATAAAACAAGATTTATTAAAAAATTATTATTTGTAATATAATCTAAAGTAGAAAAAGATTTTCCTTTCTTATCAAAATTTGTATATAATATTTATAAATTTATTTATTTTTTTAATTAAAAAGAAGTAACAAAAGATTATAAAAAATTAAAAACAAATAATTTTAAATTAACAGTATATTAAAATATTATTTTTGCATATAAAACTTTTAAAAATTTTATTAAAAAAATTATAAAAAAATATTTAAAAAAAAACTATTTTAAAAAATAGTAAAAAAATTAAATAAAAAAATTTTTGTAACATAATGCAAAGAACAAAAAAATAGTTTTGTTAATTTAACTCTTAACTTAAATATTAAAAAAATACAATTTAAAAACAAATAATTTTTAATTATCAGGATATTATAACCTTATTAATATATTATTTAAAAAATTGTTTATATAAAACTTAGTTTAAAATGTAATTTTAAATTAAAAGAATATTAAAAAATATTAATTTTTATTTCATTTTATTATTTATTATTAATATTTATTATTATATAATGTAAAGTACAAAAAATATTTCTTTTATATCAACATTTTTTTATAATATTTATGAAGTTATTGTAAAAAAAAATAAAAAAAAAATACTTTTAATAAAAATTCTATTAAAACCTAATTTTTGAATATAAAAGTTTTAAGATGTATCATATTTGAAATAATTTTTTTAGCATGATTTGTTTTTACGCAATGACAATCAACGAAACATTAAAAAAAACTATTAAAAAACTTCAACATTTTAAAAATATCTTTGCTCGATATTAAATTTAGTCGATTATATATTATTTTTTATTTTCAGCCCAATTCCATCACATACAGAAAATTTTAAGTTCATTTATCCTTCACTTATGTTCGAAAATAAATATTTTTGAGTATTTTTGCGTTATTTCACTATTTTTTATTATTTCCTTAAAAGCAATTGTTAGGCACACCATATTATGCCAAATAAATATTTGACGTTTGAACTCAGCTAACCTCATAACTTTTAAAACACAATTCAAAAAAACTTGTAAAAATATTTGCGGTATTAAAATCACTCACCTTGTCGCAAATACAAATATTTTTCTGCTTCAAAACATATATTGTGAGAATTGTTACTTAATTTTCGCACTTTTGCGCGTAATTTGTTTATGTTTAATAATCTATTTATATAACCCAATTAAGATTTTAGACAAGGTTGACTAAAACTGTTGACCTAAATTGCACTTTAGTTACATATGTCAGTGTTTCGTACACTTGTTCGATGATAATTTTTTATTTAAAATTTTTCGAAATTTTTTTCACACATTATTTTTTTCTAATATTTTTCCAAATAATTAGTTTGCTCACTAAATTTTCACTGCATTGTTTGTGCCACTGCTGAATCCCGTTCTATCCCGAATAGAATCGCGTTTCGGCGCTGCATTCAACACGCAGCAACAGTCCCGATTTAAGTATTGCTCAATCAGGCGTCTCGCCAGGTTCTTATATACCCTCGTTACGCGCGCGCACTACTTACAATGAAATGCCACACACCTACCGACCTACCGAGGTACCTTGCAATGCTCACCGGCGCTGCGGGCCTCCCTGCCACCTGCCGACAGCACATTTGATGCTGATTCTGACGCCGACATTGCTGCTGCCTCTGCGGCTGATGGCTCTCCAACTCTCCAACTCCACCCTGTGCGTCGCTATTAAAATTCGCGAATTGATAATGACCATTAAGCAGCGACGCCGGCGCAAAGTCAGCGCTAGTCACACAGCGCTGCGCGCGCAAGTTCCCACTTGAGCTTCCAATTAGCCAGCGGCCCTTATTGCTCTTGCCTACGCTGCGCCGCTATCAAAAGATCATTTCGTGTAGTCGGTTCTTTTCGCGGTTCGCCGACTCCAGCCGCGAACGAAAGCAGCGCAGTCGCCAGCAATATTTGTAGTGACAGCGCAGCTTGTTTGTAATGAAAGCGCTACGGCGCAAGAACATTGAAATTCTTCTGCGCGTCTTCTCATTCCCTTACTTTGCTTTCATTGCGGTCTTTTTATGGCCAACTTTGTATTGGTGCGCGCTTGCGCAGACGCTGTGTTCGCTTCTCTGCATTCGCCGATTTTGGCAACATCGTGGCCGGCCTTCACGTTGGAGTTCTATATTCTCTTCACTGTAGTTAGCCGCCTTGTTGGTCTTACTCTTGTAGCTTCTTCTGCTTTCTGCGCTGCGCCGCTTTGATTTCGTCTGTCCAGCTACTCGCGGGTCTTGTAAGTCAGCTAAGCCGGACATTGTTATTCTTAAGCGAATTTTTGGTCTGTTCTCGTGAGAATTAACGGCATACCAAATGTGCAGTGTTGTTTTTGTTATTTTTGCATTGTTTATTTATTATTTACTTCTTTGTGATTGGTGGACGCATTATTTGGTGATTCTCTTTCTTTCTTTTGCGATCAGCTTTGCTCTCTGCTTCAGTAAATTTTGGAGAACGCTATTCCGGGTATTTTGGGGTTTCTCCATCGCAAGTGTTTACTTTCTTTTACTGCACGTCTTTCTTTAACTTCTCGTACTCTCCACTTAACTGGGTTCGAAATTATTAATTGTACAAACAGGCATTTCCCTGGAATTCCATTATTCTTTAAAGTGAAATAAAAGGAAATAATTTTTATAGGCCATTTTATTACAAGCGGGAAGCCCAGAAGCTTGTTTAAAAAAGACGTTAATTGTTTTGTGATGAGATCACTGTCAATCAAAATATTTTATCATAACAGTAAGGCTTCAATATCATGAATTAACACAGAAAGGAATTCCTTCTGACAATTTGTTTGTAAGTTTCGGTTACATTTCTATCGTTGTTTTCCAAATTTTTGACCTTCTTTTCAAAGTTGTCACGAAATCAGTTCACACCTGGTCGTTTAGGACACAGTGTTAGTCTAGCCGGTAGGTTTGAGACTGGTTCCCTTGCAGTCTTGGAATCCGCCGATCCGTCCTTACGCTACTTTCGACAAATTTCTACCGCTTGCTGTTGTTGTTGTCGTTCTAACGGTTTTTTAATCCCTATTAGGACGATAAAGGTTATCAAGGTTGTCGTCGACGTCATCTAGTGGGAGGCCCAGGAAACGTGCTGTTTCGACTGGGTCGGACCAAAGGGAAAAGGGTGTTAGATGAATGGAGTTGGCAGGGCATGCAAAAAGGTGGCCAGTGTCATACGGAGACTCATTGCACGCAGGATATATGTTGGATATGTCGGGGTCTATTCTGGACATGTAGGAGTTTAACCTGCTACAGTACCCGGAACAACGGAACGTAATTTCCACGACAGCCGGTTTGACGCACCGGAAATTATCCCGGATTTTATCCGGCCAAGAGCTGTTCTTTCGGCGATCTAACCCCGTTTGGATTGGTAAGTGTTAAACTAATCTAATCGCTTGCTCAAGTAAGAAGCTTCTTTGTAAATTTTATCAAGCTCTTGACCTTTTTCTAGAAGATAGAGGTACGATCATGACTTTTCAGGCCTTTTTTTGTATAGATGTTCTCAGAACCTTCCTTTTTGGAATTTTGATTTCGGTGCTCCAATATGAATACGGTTTCATATCTTCAATCCAACCGCGCATATATAAAAACCAAGTTACTGGGTAGTATGTAATTTGGTCCATAACGGCTTCAAGACTGGATTCAGTTACCTAGAATTAACACAGTATTCTGCTGTTTTTCTTAAATGTTTGTAGAACTTTTCTTGCAATACATCGTAATCTGCATTACTAACTAGCGATTCCGTAATTAGACTAATATGTATTAGAACTAGCTCTTGATTACGCAGTTTTGTGCAAATAAGGGATAATTGTTATTAGTTTAAAGAGCTTGTGAAACTTGTTTCGTAGTGTTCGCTATGGAAGGATCTCTCCTAAGGTTCTTCTAAATTATATTAACTTGAGAAGCGCTGGTTGCAATGTAACCTAAAGTACTTAAATGAATTAAAACAGTACTTATCCTAGTTCTCCTTCAAAATTTACATGTTCTGCGTATATCCTTCTTCTTCTTCTTCTTTATTAATGTAGACAACACTTTTTCGGTTATAGCCAAGTTTACAACAGCGCAACATTCCTTCTACCTTTTCACTATTAGGCACCAATTGGAGTTTCCAAGTGTAGCCAGCTCCTTCTACACCTGCATCGAATACTCTCACAGCTGGAGTGTTTTCAACCGAGTATAATGAGTGACTAATAGAGTTTGGATTTTGTTCGTCGAATCCGAAGTAGCACCTGTTGGTAAGAAATATTCTGCGTTGAATTTCGAGACTGACATTGTTTTTGGTGTTAATGCTGGTTCAAAGATAAACGAATTTATATACGACTTCGAAGTTATGACTGCCAACAGTGACGTGGGACCCAGATTTTTTGGTGTCAGGAGATATTTCGTCTTGCTCTCGTTCACTACCAGATCCGTTTGCTTCGCTTCCTCATCCATTCTGTAGAAAGAAGAACTAACGGCGCGGTTGTTGAGGCCATTGTTAACAATATCATCGCCGCAAGCCAGCAGCTGTTTACTCTTGCAGAAAATTGTATTTTCTCATTCAGCTTTGCAGCTCGAATCATTTTCTCTAATAGTAGACTGAAGAAATCCCATAATAGTAAGTCGCCTTGTCTGAAACCTCGTTTGGTATCGAATGGCTCGGAGAGATCCTTCCCGATCCTGAGGGAGCTTTTGCTATTGTTCAACTTCCGTTTACATAGCCGTATTAGTTTAGCGAGGATACCAAATTTAGACATAGTTGCATAGAGGCAGTTCCTTTTCGTGCTGTCGAAAACACGAGAATTCTTACAAATTGGTTCATATCTCCGAATCATCTTAAGTACAATATTCTCAAATATATGGTCATTCGATTCGAACATATTCATCGTACAATGCAAATTTCGAAATATTTCATTACCAAAGTTTTCACGGTGCTTTCCCCGTTTTACAAACCATTCTCTTCCTTACTTCTTCAGTTCAAATGCTTTTTTTAGAGTAAAATCGAGGAAATTTATGTTTTATTTTCAATATATTTGTTGTTGCTGACATTGTATTTGTGTGTGTGTCGCAAGGCCATTTATGCATCATTTCATCGCTTGTATTTCATTTCTGTAATAATTTTATCGCTTTAACTCACTTGCCGTACTTTTGCTCTCTATTTTCGCACACAATATTGCTTGTTGTTGTTAAGTATTTATTACTTATTGGCTTTCGCTCGCACGCACTTTTTTATCACGAATATTATTGCCATATTTTCCGAAAGCCAGCAGTTCCACTTGCGATTCGTCACTTGGCATGCAAAACACGTGCGCGCGTAAACATTGACAGCAGCAAGCAGGCGCTGCGACAGCAAAATAACACAACAACAACACACGACTGATATGTTGAGCAACAGCAATGGTGAGCGAAAAAAGCTATAGCAAGTGTAACAATAGCAACAACAATAAATGCAATAAAAATGCAAAATATGTTGCGCATTTTATGCTACTTCTGACGGCAAACGCCGAAGCGACAGCACCAACAATAATAACAATATCATTAACAATAACAGCAACAACAACACCTTTAAATGTACTCAGTTACATGGAACAATATCGTAACGATTCTTGTGCGCCTCATCCGGATGCCTCATCTGCAGCGCTGGCATGCGATATTATTCCTTTTCTCCAAAGTATCGTCAGCGCGCGTCCATCTTTTTTATGTCCACACCCCGCTGTTAATACAGTTTACTCACACTTTTGGCTTCGCTACGTCGCCGTTATCTCTTTGTACATAAAACGTGCATATTCAAAAATTGAAATCGATTGCAGGAACTCAAGCTTCTACCCACATCGCCCACCTCGGCCTCGGTGCGAGCATGAACGGCTGGCTAAGCGTTTTATTGTTATTGTTGTGATTATTACAGCACTTGTGTTATCAAGCCGAGTGTTTAGTAGTGTTTAGTGTTATTATTGCTTGGGTAATGCAATTGTTTGCGATTGCACGCTGTTGCCAGTGTTTTTGTCGTTGGCTGTTTTTTGTTGTTGCTATCATAGCTAATAATGCATTTGCACACGTAGTTGGCGAACACGCCCACGGCAACTTCGTATCGATAATAGCGACGTCATCTCAACAAACTGACTTCGTCGTAGGCAACGTGAGAGTATTAATATACAAAAAAAATTGAGAAAATATTGACGTTAAGGAAAACAGCAGTTGAAAGACATGCATATACATATATACGAAAATTTATATACATATATATGTAGTAGAGGGGGAGTTCGAAAACTCAGCCGAGGAATGATAGCGATCAAATTAACCCAACACTTTGGGCAGCATAACTTAGCACCCTGAGCCTGTTGATTTTTCTGCCGAGAAACCAGGTTGAGGTTCAGTTTGTAGGTTCGAAAAAAAGTTTTTCGTATTTTGTCATTAGGTTCGATATCTCCAGTGATGGCCAAACACATTGTGTCATACCATATATTGTTGGAAAGGTGAAATTTAAAGTTCATTTAACCTAAATTAAATTCGAAAAGATTTTTTGAAAAAATTTGTTCCTATGAAACGTTATCCGTATTCATGATATAATATATTTGGTTAAAATCACGGCTTTTTTTTGCATTATGATGCAATCGTTATTATTTTTTTATGATTTTATTTGAGATAATTTTGAGCAGACTATTTCTCTCCGCTATAAAGCCTTTTCGAAGGTACTTCTGGAGATCGGCTTTTTAATCAAAAAATTAAATTTTTTCAAAATGAATACCTGATTTTTAAGGCTTATTGAATTTTGTAGAATAACGAACTTTTATTTATTTTTTATTTATTCTTCTTTAAGGTTTTTTTCTGTATTGCTATTGTATTTAACTGATTATATATGTAACTAAAAAATTACCCACCAAACTGGTTCCAGATAATATTTTGGAGTCCTTGTTGAAGCTAGTCTATAGACGAACTTAGGTTACAGAGTAAACAAAAAACGTTAAAACTTTCCTTTCTTCTGGGATGTGTTTCTACAGTATTTCTTATGGCGAATTTTGTATCTGAGAGTATATAGACAAGCGCACTGGATTCTAGTCGACAATAGATCGAAAATATGATAAAGTTCTCTTGCATACAACTGGTGTCACCCTTAACTGAGACGAGTTAAGCTACTCAGAAAATCATATATCTCTTCATCTGTAGTCTTTTTGTACTTAAGCCTTAAACAGTGTTCCAATATAATTGTACACAAACCAAGAGCTCCTTTGGTGGTGGACACAATTTGTGGTACGATCTCTGTATCTATATTTATTATGCTCATAACTCTTTGGGCTGATACTCTACTTCATGTCCATACCAAGCGACAGAAACCTATACATCTATTGCAATAACGGTTTTATTTATGTTTCAAAAATTTATTTCCGTTAGTCTAGTTCGATTGTAGGAGTGCTTTAAGCAGGATCTATTCCTGATGTGAGAGAAATATTGAATGTAATGTTTCAAAACGAGCTTCTCGCAAGTGGTTTTATTATCGAAAAGCTTCTGGATGGAGCCTAGTTGAAAAATTTATTAGTAAATATAATAGTATAAGGATGTTTCCAAAACTTCGTATAATCAAAGCTGAAGATGTTCTATAGCAAATTGATAAGTTTATTGCATGGATTTTGAATTTGATTTGCCGTTGAAGACGTTTTAGTTTTAGTTTGAAGAGAGAATTCCAGTTCGATAATTATATAAGGAAGTAAGCATTTAAGAAAACTCTATCTTATTGATTTGCATGATTATTCCGAGCAATTTCCTGCAAACTATTTATTCTATCATTCTTACCAGAACTTTTCAACGAAGACAAGAAAAAGGAATCCATTTTCTCGCTTTTTCTCGAAACTCCTCAAGTCTTTTCGACCCCCCTCGGTGTGTGTGTTTATCTGATCCATACCAATTGGTGAAATTAATTTTTTATGCTCATTTTGCAGTCGTCACCTTCTTCGACTCCCCGACGTAAGCAACAACAATATCGCCACAGGGCTCCATTCAATATTCAATCGGCTTTCTTGTTTCAGCTTCCTTGCTGCTCTCCGTTTTTAGGCATCATTTCCCTTTTCCCCATTCCGCTGCAAAATTTCTTTTCCCCGTCTCAACAACTTTTGTGTGTTTTTCTGTTGCTTAGCTCCGCTTGCTTTTTCTTCTTATTTCCCATCAACTATTTGTTTTTGTTTTTATTTCTTGTCGCCTCTTATCTCGTCATATTATTACCGCAATCGATACACGTTCATCGCTGATATTGAAATTATTAGACTTCTTGTCTGATTTTGCGCTTTTGCTTAGCATTAAACACCAAATTATTTTGTTTATGCAAATTCATTGACTTCAATGTGCTTTTAATGAATTTAAGTGGCTCTTTAATGGTTCAGTGCTGAGGGGGCAAGTGGCTTAAGATTTTGGCGCGAGACAAACACTTTGGCTGTGATAATTGCTTGTTAGTTATTCGAATTTGATTGTGGTGGATACCGGTGAGTTTATTTGGGGTTACGTAATTTGTCTTAGCATAATTTTATATTGACAGGAGAATAATTACATGTATTTAAGTGTGGATTTTTCAGAGAAGACTTGATAACGAAACTAAAAGTTAAGTGCAAAAGTGTTTTCCTTAAGGAAACTGTCAAAAATTAGGTTTTGATATCAATGCCATCAAATAGATGCTTTCCACTAAAGTGAAACGTTTCTTTCATTCATCTGCTCCTTAGTAGATACATATACGGAGTCATATCTAGTAGTAATAAAACTATATCACAGCATGAATAGCAGAATAAGTGATATCACATCGATTTATCTTAAGCTGTGTCGCATAGTACCATGTCATACGAAATTATGCTTTACTTTTGGTAGAAAAACAATTTACAGCTAAAAAAACAATATTAAGTTTCAATTTCATCACATCGCATGAAAACAGTTAAGTCATCGCTCACAAATTTTTAATGCGCAAGTGACTAATTATGTCGTTTAAATGACTTTACTTATATGGAAATATTATTTTTTATATTAAAAATATGATATTATATTATCATTCCATCGCATGACATCACCTAGCGGAAGCTTTATGACATTATATCCTGCTTACCGAAATCTCATTTCATTTATATCACGTTGCCCCTCATCAACCGTAATATTTATCACTCGAAGTCAACATATAATAATATTATATCACATTACTATTAATGATCAGTGAATTAGCACATCACATCATATTATTTTCTAAAAGCACTCTCACATACAATTTAAAATTTGCTATTAATATGATATCATGAGATGCCATGTCAAAATCAAAATACACATCATTTCATTTATTTCACATTTTATTATGTGATTTCGCGATGAAAACCAAAAAACATATTAAAAAAAATCTCACTACATCACATAGGGCGCATGTCAATGACACACCAGACATCACATGATGTGCAATCAGATTATCTTCACTAAATATTATAATTATTCACATATCGTAATAACTCACATGATATCACATTATACTTATGTAAGTTATCACATGTTGTTAAAATCGCAAAAAATATTAAAAAACATTAGGTGCATCACCTCAACTATTAATTTGGTGATGTTAGATGTCACATCGCCAATTAATTGTAAAACACATCACATCACATTACTTAATGTCACATATTTGGGCAAAAATGTAAAAAGCCACATTAAATAAAAATGATAGGTTTAATTCACAGAGTACAAATATTCTGTTTTGCATTTCGTCGCATTACAGTAATTCAAATGAACATTAATAGATATCACATCACTTCATATGACTTGTGATTGCATACATCATAGTCACTATTCGTCACGTAAATAATTTAATAAACTAACTAACTATCAACTATTATTACTATTGCAACACTCGTATGTACCTTCATATCACATCACCTCCATCACATCATGTATTTTTTAATCACAATGCGCATTATCTAGAAAACTGTGTGCAATAACTCTAATCACATCACATTTTGTTGTATAATGTCTAAATCATTAAATGGCTTAACAAATCACCTGACAATAGCATAACACATAAAATTGCATTGCAGTTATATCGCATCATGCTACATCAATTTATATCACATCACATCATACATATTTTTTTATCATATCATCATATATCACATTATATTGCATAATGTCATAAAGTTAATATCGCCAAATACGACATCAAGGTATATTAAGATTTAAGACATCACATTATAAGAATTACAATATTTTTCGTATCATACTATGTATCATACTTTTTGACAAAAATCCACCTGGAAGTTATGAATTCCCCGTGTAAATGATATTTCATAAAAATGTATTATGTTAAGTTGGTAGGACTGACCTTAATTACTGAGCCAAATATGAGCGCATCAATCAGTTTGCTTACAGCAGCTGCTTAAGTCAGTACACCTCAGTAGTGCGTTGTGATTTTTACAATGGTGCTTTAAAATTGTCAGGCAAATATTAGAGAGATGTCAAGACAGCTCAACACATCTCACGAGTCCGTTCGAATGATTTTGGTGGCTATTTTGGGAATGAAACGGTTCTTGCTCAAGTCGTTCCGATAAAGCTGACTTCTTTTTCAAAAAGAGTACCGTAAACAGTCTTCTTTGGACTCGCTTGATCGTGCGAATTCCGATTCCACATTAATGGAGAACTGCCGATGAGACATGGGTTTATGCGTTTGAGATGCAAACAAGTCAAAAATCATCGGAATGGAGGGAAAAAAATGAGCGGAAACGTCGTTGTTTTTATCGATATTTGTAGTTTGGTGCATTATGAATTTGTTCCGGAGAGACAGACGGTAAATAAGGAGTTCTATTTGGCCCTATTGAGGCATTTGCGTGAGAACATCCGTGGAAAATGGCCGGAATTGTGAAAGAACAATTCATGGATTTTACACTATGATAATCCACCAACGTATTGTGCTACGATTGTGACTGAATTTAAAGCCAAAAATGAAATGAATATCATCGATCAACGATCGTATTCAACAGATTTGGTTCCGTGTGATTTTTTCTAGTTCCCAAACTGAAATTGACGCTCCGTAGAACATGTTTTCAGTCAATCGAGGAGATAAAACACAATTTGCTGAAGGTCTTCCCAAAAAGTACTTATGAAAAGTGTTTCGAGGACTGAAAAAATAGTCGGCATATGTGTATTTACAATTTCCGGGTCGCAATGTATATTATTATACATAAAGGCTTAGTTCAAACTGGTTATTATATCATAGCCAACGCTTTTGGGTATAATTATAATTCTTCAAGTGATATCATTTGGTAGACTCTTTTCTTTGTCTAAATATTTCCCGAAAACTATTATCATTCAAAATCATGCCTAAAAAGTAATGAAAAAGTTCAACAGAAATCAGTAGAAATTTAAATGCAGAATATTTATGAATTGAGATATACTTGTACTTCCAAAAAACTTCGATAACGGGATTACTGTATACGATGCATTCATTGTGATTTTCTATTGTTTATTGAGTGTAAGAGGATTTAATAGTTATTAATTAAGATTAAGAACACGGCAGGGAATTATAAATTTGGAACACTTGATTTATAATTCCTTGTCGTTAGTGAATTTCTATATATTTTGTTTGAGAAATGTCGAATTCAGGAGCCAAAGGCAATGGCGGTCAATATTCTTTTTATATAGTGAACATTATAATTAAATATCTCAAATTTCTTTTAATATCTCATTTTATATCTTTTTTTCTTCGTTTTTTTCAAAATATATAATTCTCGCTATCCAGACTTAAGCTGCTTCCCATGATATTGAACGGTCAACTCGCTGTATACTTGCTCCCATTCAATTTGAGCTACTTGTCCAACACGTGTTGCGCTACACAAATCCATATGTAAGCACTGTCAGATAATTGTTTTGTTAACGTAATTTGATGTTGAAAAGCATGTGCTGATGTGTGTATGTAGTAAAAAAGCCGTTAGCTATATACAATAATGCCATATTGAATTTGACATGTGCTCGCCCTAGTATTAGCAGGTAATAAGTAGTTGTGAAATTATTTAGTGCAAATGAATATCACAAATTTTGAATACGAGCCACAAAGCCAATGACCGCAAACGAATTGGGAACAAAAACAAAACCCAAAACTAAATAAATATATACAAATAAAAACAAAAACAGAACTGTCAAACTGACACTGTGACGGAGGAAGGTTGAATTGCATAAAAGCTCATTGAGACGAACACAGATGGTTACTCGTTGATATATTTGTAAGATGTCGAGAGTTATATAACTACAAGAGAAGATCTATTTGTTCTTCTCTAGTAAATTGGCTTGAGATTATATGATAGAAAATGGTTTTGTTGTTACTCAAATACACTAACAAAATATTTGCAAGTTCAAGACACCATTAACCTAAGCAAGCTCCCTACCAGCAAATTCGTTGAACTATTTCAGTTAACATTTTATTATCTCCCCACGCAATCGCATCACATTTGTTGTTGTCGAACAGGGAAATTCAGCTAAGAAATAACTTTAGGAGCGTTTTAACCAAAAATAGCTCATCGAAGCGCCAATTCGACCGAATTGCATAAAATTAGCGATAACATCAGAGTTGTTAAATATATGGCAAATGTATCTATTTGTATATATGTATGTATATAAGTGATGGAAATAAATCAGGTGAATTGATTGTTGTTGCTTGAACGAGATTTTAGCGTATTTCAGTTTGTGCTGCCATTTCGCTTCAATTTCGTCGGTTCGTCTGATTTGGAAATCGTTGAGCAGAACTAGTCTTGTTATTCGCTTTCTTATGATACACCTTTCACCGTTCTGAAAACAATTATTTTTCGATCCATCTAAAATTAGAGGTTGCATCCAAGAATTGCATAGAAAACTGTAGTGTGAATAAATCTAATGATAAGAAAATCGAGTTTCTAAGTCCGGGTTTGAATTACATGTGCTTCATTCTGAAGACAACATGTCTCTGATTTATGAGGTCTTCTATCAAATTGTTCACATGCTATAAATAACAGTTTATTTGGTAAGAAAATATTGCTGTGTTTTGATTTTATGGAAATATTTAGGTCTCTATCGTTATGTTATTCCGTCTGCTGAACGCGTTTCCTTTCTATATGTTGTTAACTCATAGCAAACAGCTTTTACCTGGTTTAATATCATATTGTTATAAGCTCATATAGCTTTAAGGGATTTCTTATGCAACTTTTGAAAATATTTCTTTTGAGAAATGCTGTACATCTCGTCTTCAACAAAACCACAAAAGAGGTGGTCTCAGCTCTTGTCAAGTGTGTAGTAGTGGAAGAAACATATCAAACAACAACTGTAAATTATAGAAAACCGATTTCAAATTTTATCATGTACTCCACCACCATCTCGGATACGCTGCAATCAGATTCCCAAACTTGATTCGATTTTCGATTTTTAGGAAATATATATCTTTAAACGCGTTTTTCTACAACTGTATTTTTAAAGTCGGTGGGCAAGAGTTTTATTGAAACCCTTTACAAGAACAACTCATGAACCAACTATATATAAACTATAAAAGAAGACTTTTTCATATAATTTCTGACAAACACACTATTATGCAAAATTGTTTCATGGTGGATGAAAATCTAGTGTAATTAGGTTCTAAAGGTTCCAACAAAAGTTTGTCTAGATTTCTGTGTTGATATGAAGAAGTTTTTCTTTGGGAGCTGAATGCATAAAAACCTGCTCACCAAAGATTCTTGATGTTTATTAAAGTGTCAAGCCATTTGCTGTTAAGAGGAGTTTTTCTATGTTCCTAATATCTAACAAGAATCTTGATAGAATGAATACTTCGAAGTAAACACAGAGTTTACCAGTAGATAGTCTTATTTTAAAGACCAGAAGTAATCAGCCATCATGTGATGTTTCTATTAACCATCATACTCAACATCCATCACTTTTAGATCCTGGTGGAACCAGTCTCTCTGTTTCTGACTATAATTTCTAAAATGATTCGAAAATTTATCCAGATGATTGCGGATATATTTAGTCTTACTTGGTACTCATATTAGCTCCTAGTGTCTGAAAGTTTGTCAGCATGTTTTTGACAATTTCATTATAATTTCAGGTTTGATGGTTATGTTAGAAATTTTCAACACACAAATTTTCTAAACTTCAATTTCCAGAGCAGTCATAACCTCGAAAAAATCGGTTTCAACTTTTCCATTCTAAGCTTCGGAATATTCTCCTAATGTAATTGGGAGGATGGAGCCATACATATGTAGACGTTTACGCAAGTGAGGAAAGTTCTCTAAGCGCCATTCACAAAGGGAGTAGCCAGAAACGATTATTTTACTTATGACTCAAGCAGCTCAAGACTTCCAGTCGAGTATCCTCTGGGTAGCCAAAAAATATCCCTTTGAAGGCAAGCTGAAGTGAGAAAGCGAAACATCCCTTCCCTCCTTTTGTTGACGACCACCGCAAACGTATTAAACAAGACGTCTACCGAAATGAAATCACTGACTTAATTTTCAGAAAATAACTTTGGCTTAGCTGGCTCACTCATCCATTCTCTTCCACTTGTTTCAGAGGGCATATTAATAAATTTTGGAAATCAAATGGAAGTTTTCATTGAGTTAAACAGGACATTTTGTAGATTTTCACATTACAAATAAGTTGATAATTAATTAAACATAAATACTTTCAGGAATAAATTCGTAATCTGGATACTTCAAACCATCAAAATTTGTTACGATATCTAGAACAACTTTTTTTTTTTTGATTTTCAAACAGCTGTAATTTACACATTTACTACTCTTCCTTCTGAGTCTTACAAACTTTGTGCCAAAATGAATATATCCTATACAGGGTATACATGGTCTTATTACTATAGCGCCATCTCTGGACGCAACTTGTTTGAACTACTTACTCGTAATAGATTGATCAGCATTTATGTTCCTTTCACGCTATGTCCTCTAAATTTGTGTTGTTTAATTAAAAATATCCACTGTCAACTTGTTCTTCGTCCGCAATGCAAGTAAATATATACTATACCATATACATAAAAGTATATATATTTTTCCCTCAATATTCTACCTTTAACTATTCCCTCTTATAATCAATTTCATTTGCAATTAATGAGCAATTTTATCATCACATTTTTAAACACAACAACAATCTTAACTTACATATATCAATATTTGCTACTCCTCGTCGCCAAACCCGCTTGTATCTTAAAATACCCATTAAAAGCACTTTTTTGTCGCATGATATATACTGGTATGTATTTGTCAAACGATATTTTGTTGCTGTCATCAATCAACGTTAACTTGATATCGTTCAATATTTATTGTTATTAGTTAGTTAGTTGTTGTACGTTGTTGATGTGTTTATGCAAATTCTTAATTGGCTACATGATTTCTTAATTTCTATCTTCCTTCGTTACGCTTTTTGTTCGTTATGCTTCGTTTTGTTGATTTTTTAAATCGCTTTTACTGCATATTTATGCGCATATATTTTAGACTCACCGTGCCGCTCGTATGTGTTAAATAAATATGTAAATATATGCCTATATGTTTAGTTGGTTCGATGTTAATAAAGAAATATATATTTGCATATTTATAGCCGATTTGCTGCTATTCGGGTGGAATAAGGTCTACTAGGATAGTAGAACACTTTCGTTTGCTGTGGAAAATGTACTGAGATAGACCTTTAGCAATATTCTCCGTTATAGAATTTCAACAATTATATATAAAACGTAAATATTGAAGTTCAAAGATGCGATAGTTGCAGCACTTTTAGGTTAGGTTACGTCTTATGTCTGAAAGAAGCAAAAAATTGGACTTTAGACATTCATATATCGATAATATGCCTTGAATTCATCAAAAATCAGTTCAGGCGTCTTTTCTTCTACATCATATGCTAAATTTAAAGCATGAAATCGGAGATTTTTAGACCTATTTTCAGAAAGGCGCAAAGGAAAGTGTTGCAACGAATCTACCACGTGCTATTAAAGAGCCTCTACAGTTGGAATCCTCCTTGCTCCATGCCCATTGACCAACCACAAGAAAAAGACGATTTCTGATTTGATTTTCCTGCCATTGGTTTTATCATAAAGTAACTTATGACTTGATATAAAGGATTTTTGATTCCAAAACTACTCACTAGTTCAGGGCCAGTGAAACCCTAATGGCTGCTAAGTAATTTTTTCTACTATAGTACCGTAAGAGATATATAGTACATATATAACATCAGTAATAACACCAAGAACTCTCGAATTTTTCGAATAGTGATCCCTAAGATATTTCATATTGATGTTCACGGCCATTTTTTCACAGTTCACGCATGAGCCATGTCAATCTGTCAAGTTATTTTTGTCATTTCTTCCTTCCATCTTTCGCCTGAACAACATTTACAATTCGTTCAACTTTATTACGAAAGCTGAGAATGTACAGGAAGACAGTGGAGAGTCGATTAGGCGCCGTTCGCAGCAACTCGGAACAACTTGGCGCATTTTACGTCGAGATTTTAAATTGAAAGCTAATTAAATATAGCCTTTGTAGGAACTGAAGCCGCTCTACTTTCCCTAGCAACAAAGATCGTGTGTCTAAAGTCTATGCGGACAATCCTGTTTCGATTCAAGTTTTGGAGCAAAATATCACTCGTGTCTTTCGCCAGACGAAATATTCTAACGAGTCATCGAAAATTAGACTCAATAGATGGACCATCTGAGACGTAGCCGTCGAAAGCATTTGAAAGTGATACTCTTCAAGAAGTAAATGCCAAAGAATGTTATTTCGAATGATAAAAATATTCCCCATTAAATTTGAAATTTCGGAGTTTTTGAGAAATGAGTCTGACACAATTTCAATACGTTCTTTCTTCCCAAGAAGATGTACACTTGTTGGAATCACCGATATCGGATCGCCGTAGCATATAGCTGGCGTGCAAACTGAATGTTCGGAATGCAGCTCTTGTATGGAAAACTTTTTCATTTGACGCCATTCATGTGCCAAATTTTTCAGGGGTTTTTGTCCAAGGCATCATTATTATCTCCATGGAAATTGTTCAGATCAAACTCAGGTCTTTGTATAGGAACTCTTTTATTTGATATCTTCTCGAAATTTGGCCAACATTATTATCCAAGGCAGCGATAAAATCTCCGAACAAATTGTGCAGATTGAATGGCAATAGCTTAAAGCTGCCATGCAAACTGATCGATCAAGATCATAATAAATATCTTTTCATACCCTTTCATTACCTAAAAAATGCTTTGCAAATGGTATGTTAGCTGCGATGCAGCCGAAGGTAACGTTTATTGTTGTTTTTAAGTTTCATTAAAATTTTAGGCGATCTCTTATTAGATTGATAAGACCACACGGAAGACAACTGAGAAAAATGTTTTGAAAAAAAAAACAAATTTCCAAAAATTAAAAGAAACTGTAAATACCATTAAGGCACATATCAATTACATAAACAACATTTATATGAGTATGTAATGATTACAAGAATTACTGCGCCACCGCTTATGGTTTAATAACTGACCATCAAGTGACCTGTAGGCCTACGTGCGTCGCACCGTCGCAAACGTTCAGCATACACAGTTCGGCAATTGTAATTTCGTACAAATTACCTGCTTGCTGATCTGTTCGTCAATCATTGTGGCTTTATCTCGGCTGCATGACTAAGCCACTGCCGCCGGCGCCGCCGGACAGTGTACGGTATGCGTTCGCCAGCGGTGTGGGTAATTTGTAATT
This sequence comes from Bactrocera neohumeralis, assembly GCF_024586455.1. Classification (NCBI taxonomy): domain Eukaryota; kingdom Metazoa; phylum Arthropoda; class Insecta; order Diptera; family Tephritidae; genus Bactrocera; species Bactrocera neohumeralis. The sequence goes on along the minus strand of NC_065919.1, from coordinate 79,123,287 downwards.
CCGTCATTGTTCTTGACCAATTTTGGCGCTTTTGTCTCTTATTACTTGTTCTTGGCTGAATTTTTATTGATTTGCCGTTCGTTGTGCGTTTTGCTCTTGTTGTTGTGTTTCGTCTCTTCATTTATATGTTAATTGGTCTGCGAGTGCGCTGGAATAATTTCATTCTCGTTCTGCGCGCATATTTGTTTTTGTACAATAAAAATTTGTGTAGGAAATTTTATCTCTTGTTTTTGCAATTATATTTTTTGTTGTTCTTATGATTTCACTGAACTTTCTATTGGCTTCATAAAAATGCGTTTAAAGTGTTTCGGTGAAAGTTCTCGAGGGTGTTTCGAGCACAATTCTTGTTTACCTTATCTGCTGCTTGTCGCATTTGGCCTGCTTCTACTTGCCGCTGCTGTCACTAGATGTTGTTGCTACTGTTGTGCGTACATTTATAGGCTACATAGTTGGTTATTATCAAGCATCGCAGTGGAAAAAGTACAATGAAGATAAGAAGAAAGCGAAAAAATTGTTTGAAGAAAAGTGCTCTCGGCAAAAATTTGTTATTTTAATGCAAAAATGTACTTAAGTTTCGGCTACTTATTGTTGCTGTTTTTTTTCTTCTCTTTTTATATTTACCCAAGAAAATATTTTATTTACAATAATAAATTCGCTCGAAGTTCGTTTGGTAATTTTGTCCTCCACTTTCAAGCGTTTCAGCAGAAATTTGTGTTTGCTTGTATGAGTCCACCGAAAATTGGCCATTTGCGTTGCTGTTATATAAGTATGTATGTATGTATGTGTGTATGTACCGTCCTTGCTGCTGCCACTTTGAAGCGCAAGAATGCCTCACGCCGGACGTTGGGCGGCGGAAGTGCGCGGTGGTGCTGCCTCCTTGAGTTATTTGTATGCCACAGCGAGCACTGTTGCTCATTATCTGTTGCTGCGGTTGTTGTTGCTACTGTTGTTGTCGCGGCTGTCGCTGATGAATGCTCACTGTTGCATTCGCTGTTGGCACTTAGCGGGTATGGCGCTGTTGTTTACATCGCAGTGCATTAAGTACTCATTATAAATATTTGCTTTGTTGGTCCTCTTCTTCGAAACAAAAACAAAAACAAGTAAAAAATTGCAATTATTATGGGTTTTGTGCAGCAAGCAGGCATTTGTGGCAAAGTAATTTGAAATTAAGCAAGATTTTAGTCAAAGGAGGTGGAGCGTCAAACTCTGAAAAGAAAAATTTTCTACGAAATTTGATAAATTAAGCTAATTGGAAGAATATTACTTCGATGTGGATGCGAATAATTAAAAAAAAAAATAGCAATTGATAGCCAATCCTTTAGTGGCTAAGAAAGCATTAAACACTTTGTGAGGTAGCGCTAGCTTGGAAAGAATCAGATATTATAACATCATATCTCTATAAAATATATAAAGATTACATATTAGGTAGAAACTCATATTCCATTATGTAAAACGAAAAATATATTTATTTTAGGAAAAATATCTTATAGAATTTATCTCAACCTTTTTCGAAAATTGTTATTTTCTCTTTGTTGATCTTATATATAGTTAAATTGAAAGCACTCTTCTAGCTAATTCTGTAGAGTCTTCTTTGAGAAACAATTAGATAATATCAGTTATTTAGACTCCCCTAAACAAATTAAATCCACAGAAGAACTAACATTGCTGATTATGGAACAGGAATTGTAAAATTCAACCTCAAGTCATATGAAAAGCAATTAGTATGAAAATACCACTAAGAAATGTTTTTGAATATCGATAATACTTTCTCAAAATTATTTATTATCAACGGAAGGTGTTGAAAATTGAAAAGTGAGTATCGAGATTAATTGTTCATTTCCAGTGATTGTTTTGACGTAGACAATATATGAAAATTTTTTTCCTTGAAAAAATTCAGAATATATTAAGCATACTGGATGTAAGGGAGCAGAACATAGTAGATGTTTCCCTACTAGTTCTACAAAACGCTTAACAAAATCTTCTTGAACCACGATTATGGCTTGTCCACCGTTGCGCCGGCTTAACTCGCTTCGACCACTATCGTTTTCACTTGATATAAGTGACACATTTTTTTTAATCACTAGTTCCATTTTGCTTTAGAAATGGATACGTTTTGTTGTGATTCAACTCGTGTAACGCATCCACCTTTATTTAAATCCTGGAACTAATGGCTTTTTCTACAGTGTTTAACTTCTGAGCAATCGAAACAGTGCTTAAATGATAGTCGAATTCAACGATTACCACTGTTTAATGGATGATCGATGAAAGCGAGGTGAATCCTAACCATAAGAATAACCGGAATGGAATTGGTGAAACAAAACTTGCGTGTGATGGACTATTTTATAAAGGTTGCCTTTTATTATTTTTCAAACCAATTGTTGAATCGCTATGATATGGTTCTATGTTTGTAACACCCAAATAGAAACATCGGCGATCCTATAAAATGTACAAGGTGCGTACTAAAGTAAACTTTTTGAATCTAGCGCCCTCTGGTGGCGCCATCTATATGTCAACTGTTGCGTTAGAATCTGCTATCTTTATCGATTGTCCAGTGAGATTGGAAGTGAAGTTATTGCATTTTAAGTGTCAGTATGTTTGTGTTATCGGTGCGAAAATGAGCCTCGAACAAAGAGACAACATTAAATTTTGTTTTAACATTGGTAAAACCTTTACCAAAACGTTTCAATTGATGATATAAGTTTATGGCGATGATTGCGTTTCGTCTAGCAGAGTGCACGAGTGGTTTCAATGTTTTCAAAGTGATAGTGAGAACCTAAATGACGATCAACATCCGGGCCAATCAAAATCCCTGAACACCGGAAATTCCATCGAAACTGTGCGTGAATTCATAAAAAATCTGCCGAAATCATCATTGAAATTCATGGAAATGGACGAAAGGTGTGTACACGGTTTGTTCCGCACAAATTGACTGACGACCAAAAATTGCTCAGAATCCAACATTCGAAGTACCGATTGTGACCGATTATTTGATCAAAAATCACATTTCAACCATTAACCATTGTATTCACCTGATACGGCAATGTGTCTTTTGAAAAAATGTCACCCATGAACCAAAGCGTTATGCAGACGTAGAGGCCATTCAAAAGGCTTCACCGCCAGTATGCTGGTATGCCATACCGGCCAACGAGCTTAAACACTCGTTCGGCATGCTTTTGGACCGTGTAAAAAGGTGTATGGAAGCAGAAGGAGACTATTTGACATAAAATAAATTGACTTTGCCGAAAAACCATTTGTTCTGTTTTTATTTTTTAAGTCCTGTATACTTTGGAAAGCTCCTTGTATATCTAATGATCAGCATGAAGAGCTGAGTTGATTTAGACTTCTCCGTCTGGCTGTTCTTGTGACTGTTTGTCAGTATATATTCCTCGGTTTTTAAGATACTGATCTGAAATTTCGCACAAACTCTTTTGTCTACAAAAAGCTGCTAATTTGTGGGAACCGCCGATATGGACCATTATAACATGAACTGCCATCACAAACTGAACGATTTTGAATCAAATTTTTGGAAATCTTTTGTTTTTAGCATTGTTATCACAAAATTAAAAAGAAAGATCATTTTCTCTCTATAATCTGAAGAAAAATAATCAGTTTACTTTATTAGCTGTCATAAAAACTGAACTGGAAATCATAATTTTATATGCAAACTTCGTTGTTTATGAAGTGTATTCTAGCTTCGGTGCAAGCGAAGTTAACGTTTTTCTGCTTCGAAAATGTCTTTAAACAGATTATATTGTCGAATATTTTTGTTTCCATAAACTTTTTAGAAATTATGTGAAAAATTTAGAATCATTAATGGTCACATGCATTTATGACTTGAGCTTGACTTGAGCTTGACTTGAGCTTGAATATAAAGTCAATAAAAGTTAAATGCTTGCAAATCACAATAAACCAATAATGAACAGATAAAATTCACAAAGAGCACATATCTTTCGCCATATAAAATTGCATATATGAAATGCGAATAATTGGCGAAATAACGTCATTTTACGACCAATTGAGCTGGACAAACATACATTTTGGGCACATCATAAAATACCCACACACACCCGGCAATAAATTCGTGATGAGCTAACCTAAGTAAATATATATATGTAAAATAGGCAGAAGAGAGCAAAAACAAAAGTGAAGAGAAGAGTTCAATGCATTGTTGTGCGATGCACCAACTTTTAGCTCTACTCCATTTCAGTTGACTAATCAACACCAATACAAATTCAAAAACCACATATAAGCATGCGCGCCTGTATGGTGTGCGTGCCGCACATAAAACGGCATTTATGTAAATTAACATCGGAATTGACATGCAGTGTTAATAAACCGACGCCCAAATGGCCAAATGCGTTGATATTGCCTCGTAGATAACGAACATGAACGACCAACCACCTGAAAGTGCAACGGACATTGCAACATGAGGCAACAATAAATGCTTAAGCATTCTTTCGCTTTAACGATCGGCAGTCCAGTTTGTAAACGAAAGCGAAAGCCAGTTTGGCTGAAGCTGTAAGCTGAGGCACAGAAGAAGAGGCTGCCACTATAAACCTATTTTTGTTTAAATTACATGCCACACATAAATTTTTAAAAATATGTGCATAGCTGCGGCACTACCCACATACACACATGTGTGACCAAATGGCCAGCCAAACCAGGTTTGCAACTGCCACACGGCCACTTCAGGTTATTATCATCTAACTTCGCTAATTTAGGTGGGGAAAAACCAGCCCAACACACTCGCCTCGCCAAGGCAGGCATCAATAGCTGTTGTTATTGTTGTTGTACGAGCATCATGTGTTGTCTGGAACACCCGCGGCAATAGTGCGGTCAGATTTGTTGGTACAAATCGGCGCTTGCTGCGCGTCCACTCGTCTAATTTTAGACACGCCATTTATGACGTCCATTTATGGTCCACAAAACCACGATGCAACTGAGCGCAGTGTGCACACACACACATATGTACGTGTGTATTTTATGTTTATGCCTAGACTCATATTTACCTGCATTTGTTTGTGTGTGTGTGTGTTGCAAGTATTTGCACATGCATGCCACCAAATGTTTGCCCCTTTGCAATCGTGTTGCATGCAACGGCATTCGCACAATTGGGGCTCTTCTCTGCAGCGTCCTTCATTTAATGACAGCGTGGCAGCGAGTAATCGCTCAACAAATCAACGCTGCCTCCATTATGTTTCAATTTACTCACGTTTATGAGCATTAAATGGAGGGGCCACCTTTAAATCGTGAAGATTGCGGTGAAGCATTTTGTGATAAAATACTGAAGAAAAATATTCGTTTTAGATACTTTAGTGCATTTTTATTCGGTGTTTAAAAGTGCTAGCAGTTAGATGAAGACGATATATTAAGGTATAAACTTAGTAACGAGAATAGACGGACACACGGTTATATTATGGACCGTGTTAAAAAAAAAAAAAAAAAACGTATTTCAATAAAAATAATTTTAGTAGTCTCCAGTTTTATTATTGATTTTTGAAAGCGGATGTCACAATGTTTAGGTTAAGTTACACTAGCTTTCACGCCAAACATCTTCTGGTCCTTAATACTGCCAGTTGGAGGTTCAGTTTAGTTTGAGCTGAAGTATTCGTCTTACAGGACATCAACGTTTTTTTTCGAACTTTAAGAGCGACTTGATAACTCTGTTTGATACTTCGCTTGAACTCCGAAGCTCCTAGATATTTAAGACGACTTTTAGATAGTGCTATACACAAGCATAGGTGGCGTTCCTGCGTCTCTTGCATGCCAACTTCTTTGCATTTACTGTATGTATCGTTACCTATGCCCAACCGGCTAGCTTGTGATGCCGGTAGGTTGTGACCTATTAGTCATTTCATAGTCCTTTCGAGACCGTGTGAGTATGATGCAAGCGTGTTTTCTGAAAGAGTTCTTGCAAATGAACTTGGCGTTCCTGCATATACTAAAGGAACAGGAATCGGCCTGATCCGCTTGTTAGCTCTTTCGGAAATTTCATTGTATATCGTTTTTTAGTGACTTCCGTATTTCTTGTAGTTGTTCGGTAGCCAGACGGATGACAATCTCATCACCTATTTCGTTTCCCGGAATTCCTTTGTGGCCTGGAAACTAGTATATATGCAGCCACTTCCATACATCTACTACCTCTTTGCTTCTGAGGATATTTTCTGTCGCTATGCGAAGTGAGATTATTGCCTTAATAGCCGCCTGGCTATCGACACATACATATATTTATCCTCTTTCACTTCAGCCTGAAAGATACTGAGTATTCCCGAAGAACCCGCTTCAAAGGTCGTTTGAGATCCAGCTCCGAGTTGTAGATTCCGGTTCCCACGCCATTAGCCACTTGTGAGCAGTCTGTATATATGTATGTTGTAAGTTCCGCCGGTGAGTCGCATGTTCCTGCCAACCACCAGCCTTTAGTGTGATCTGCAACCTTTTCTCTCAAATAAAGTTAAAGTCTAATTTGCCCGCAAGACCCATGTTTATTGAACTATGCCCGAAGGTCCTTGTGGAGAATTCACATAATGCCGCTAATGTAGCAGTTGATTTTGCCGTAGAGTTTTCCACTGTAATGTCGATTGGTGGTGCAGCTGTTCCGTTATGCAGAGAATAGCGAGTCGCTGTATCCGCTCCATTGTTTTCTGTCAAAGATTTTTTTATAGCGGTCCACCACAACAGAGCACCGTAAAGTAAAATTGGCTGATTCGCGCTGTATAACACCAATGAATGAGGTCAGGTGATAAACCCCAGGCATCTTCTAATTGCGTATAGGGCACCACTGACCTTTTTCACTCTATCCTCCTCATTGTGCTTCCTCGTCCAAAATTTTTCCGAGGTATTTGGTATGCTCCTTAATTGTTCGTTGATCTCCGTTGAGCCTCGAGGATTTCCATGACGAGAATTTATAAAGAAATATTTTGTAGAGCAGTAAATTTCTTATAAAACTATGATTTTTTTTTCATTGGGTTATAAAGTTTATTTTTTTTTTTTTGAATTGGCGTAATATATCCTGACCGCAATTTTTACATGGAATCATAAAATCGAGCCTTCTTTCACTTAAGAGGATTATTTATTCTAGGTTAGCTGCGATATTCAGGAAATTCGAATATTAACATGAAAATGATTCTTCCAAAAATTTCTTCGAAATAATTACAACAATTAGCTGGATTTAAGCCAGTATAAGAGAACTTATAAAGTTTATATATAAATGATCATCATGGCAAGCTGAGTCGATTTGAAAATGTTCGTCGGTCTGTCCGTCATCTGATATATTCGAACTAGTCTTCAATACCAAAAGCTCTGTCGGGATCGGAGGAGCCACTCCGAGCCTTTCGATACCAAGCGAGGTTTCAGACAAGGAGACTCTCTATTGTGTGATTTCTTCAAGCTATTGCTGTCGAAGTAATACGACCTAAATTGAGAACGTAAAATTTTCTAAGATAGGCGACAGCTACTGGCGTACGCCGATGATATTGATATCATCGGCCCCAACAACCGTGCCGTAAGTTCTGATTACTCCATTTTGGACAAACGAGAACAAGACGAAATATCTCCTGTCAGCAAATAAACAGTCATCGCATTTGCATATAACTGTTGACAGTCATAACTTTGACTTCGATGATAATTTCATCTAACTTGGAAACAGCATCAACACCAAAAACAATATCAGCCTTGAAAACCAACGCAGAATCACTATTGCCAAGAGGTGGTACTTTAGACTGAGTAGGCAACTAAAAATTAAAGTCCTCCCCGATGAGCAAAGATCAAACTATACAAGTCCCTCATCATTGTCGCCCTGTTAGTCGTTATTGCTTGCTAGTTGTTTAGTTCAAAATGCGACAAGTCTAAAAGTTGAGCACTCGCGAAGCTCATTGAGAGAAATTTTCTAGAATGATAATGTAAACAAAGTAAAAACTGAGCTTTGAAATGACGATAAAATGATTCCTAAAGAAGCCAACACATTTCTAAGTTTTCATCTGTGAACTCTGTAGTTGGTACTGCAACTCAAATGAGGCGTTTTGAGAAGAAAGAGAAAGCAAATATGAGCCCAAATAGACAATTTCCTAATGAAATTAATGAAATCATAAACATTCAAAGTATCAAACTCTTCTCAAAATTATACACTCGTAGTCAGGTATGGTAATACCAAAGAAAAGTTCAAACAGCTCAAGAAAGTCTTTCTTACGGCGATCTTTCTATGCTTTGTTATAGATCACCGTGTAGCATTTTTAGTGAAAATCAGGCTTATAATTATTACAATTAAAGATGAATACAATAGAACTCGTTTACATATTTTTGGAATAAAAAATAATAATTATTCATATTTCGCTTGACGCCCTCTCATATCACAGCTGTCTCTAACTGTTAATTATTTCATGAAATTTACATCATAAAATGCAACGCAATGTATTTAAATTGTTTGCTACACCCCTCCAGTTAAATCAGGAATGTGTTTCAAAAGGGAAGACCAACCGCACACAAAAAGAAAGGCGGGTGAAAATATAAATGCGTGGAACTGTCGCCAAACGGTTTGAGCACGCCCCTCAAAGGTAAAGAAGTGGAAAAACACACATTCAGGCATAACGTCCTTGCTGGCGATGCGAGGCGGAGCGGTCATGTAATAAACGCACATGATAATAAAAGAAAGCACACAACAACAACAGCATATGTATAAAAACAAAAACAGTTTGTATGTAAGTATAATACTTATGTTGCCATCAACAGCTGTGTATGTGTAACAATAATGCGAACAATAAGGTGAGCACGTGACATGCGACAATATGGAAATGGTCAGCAGCATAACGGTGCATAATATTCCAGAGAAGTTCCGCTCACCTCCGCACAGCTCTACAATGGCACGCACATCGTTTACACGTTCCACGAACTGGCCTAGCCAGTGCCACGCAATTTAATTAATTAAAAGCCGAAAAGTTTTGCGGCAGCGGAAAAACGAAATGAGCTTTCCTGGCGGCGCAAAAGCTGCCGGTGAGTGTAGTAAAAACATTTCCGAGAAAATGCTCTTGGGTTGGGGGAAATGGGTGTGTAGCTGCGGCTTGGCAGGAGGGCTTGAAAGTGAAAATCTGTTGCGTTGTGGTAACATGTGGGGTTCATAGCGACATTTATGCATATATGATAGCGCTTAAAGGCTGGTGCTCTTAGCACTGACATGAAGACTAAGTATATGCAGCGATTATAATGTATATTGTTAGAGCTGCTCAACATATGCGTTAAAGTGCGGTATATGTTTAGTGGATCTTAAAAAAAATATTACAATACCCAAAAGTGGTAGGCTTGAGTTGCTCAACTTATGACTTTATGAAAGGTTTGTCTGTATTTGTGTTCCAATTCTACTTGGCAAAAATGGATCTTATTCAGTTGCTATACCTGAGGTAGCTTCTATCGCGTTCTGCCCATTTAATACAATAATAAATTCTATCCAATGTTTTTAATGTAAACCTATGCTAAATCACACAGCAAATTATTAGATTAAATTCCCTAAAAGCTTTGAATCTCATCTAAAAATGTGCCATAACCTTTCAAGCTTCCACATACCTTTGTGTCTATACTCAGTATAATACTAAAAACGTTACTCAATCAACAAGATGGTTCCGCATTTCCCATAGCATATACCTAATATAATTATTTGGATTATTGGATAATATCCGATCGAATTGACCACGTCCAGTACGCAGTGAAGAAATCATAGCAGCCGTAAGTAAGGACCGATTCGACATATGGGACGACTTGGCGTGTTTTACGTCGAGATCTTCAATTGAAAGCGTTCAAAATACTGCGTGTGCAAGAACTGAAACCGCTCGATTTTCCCAAGCACCATCGCTTCGCTCTATGAACTCTTGAAAAGCTCCAAGAAAATTCGACGTTTTCATGTGGAATCATCGGTATTTGAAGCCTGAAATTGAAGCTCGTGTTCTTGGCGCTATTGGTTCCAACAAGACGGCGCCACTTCCCACACATCGCATCAATCAATAGATTTATTGATTGAACACGTCGGTGAGCAGATAATTTCACGTTTTCTTGGGCCGGTCTATTGGCCACCAAGGTCGTGTGATATTACACCGTTAGATTTTTCTTGTGGAGATATGTAAAGTCTAAAGTCTATGCGGACAATCCCGCTCCAATTCCGGCTTTGGAGCAAAACATCTCTCGTGTCATTTGCCAGTTGCTTGAGCAAGTCATCGCAAATGAGACTCAACGGATGAACCATCTTAGACGTAGCCGCGACGAAGATTTGAACGAAATTATCTTCAAAACATAAATGCCAAAGAATGTTCTTTCGATTGATAACAAATATTCTCAATTAAATTTAAAGTTTCCGTGTTTTTTCTTTAAAAAAGGAACATGTTTTTTTTAAATTGCATTCAAGCTGACCAAAAAATAGATATATCTTTTCACGTATTTCAATACAAATCCACATCGTCTTTAAAATAAATTAAAATAGACTCTAGATCCCCATATACATGATAGCCCTCGGTTTCATTTCGGCTTATTTTTACAGCGCCATTCGGTAATTGTGGGCAAACGTTTTGTGAATGTTGCTGAAGACCCTAGCTACTTTGTCAAGCGTCTCTTTTGCAAACTCTGCTTGAGGTCGTTTTTGCAAAAGTTTCGTACTTCAAACATAAACCAAATTGTGCTGAGTCCTTTCATAAGACATGTTCAGATCCTCTGTTTTCTTTCTGCTCCGTGATGATTTTCAAGCACTAAGCACTGATACTTGAATGTTTTTCTTGCTATCGTCAGGGGTGGAATCTTACTCGTAGACTAATTGTATGAGCAAGTTTTCCGTGATCTTATGGTCTTCCCTGAATGCTTTGAGACACTCTTCTACTTGCGTTCAATATAAAACGCATATGCATTATCTTCAACGCTATCCAGTAAAAATATGTTTTACCGATTCCGGTCCGGTTCGGATAAGATTTCATCAGATGGAATTTTTGATATTTTAATAAAGTTAAGGAAACAATTTTTCATAAATATATGGAAAATATATTCAAACCTTAGTCCACGTATGTACATATATCCTCCATATACCAATGATACTATAAATTTAAAGGTGTCGGATTTTCCGTTATATAAGCAATATATTAAATTTCATCCCTTGATCAAATATATCACATGCTCAATAGTACTTATTAGCTGAAATTATCAAAGCATTGGCAGCTATATTATCCACCATTATTCACCGAAATGAATTAATTGGAGTTAAAAACTTATAGAGGACATATTATTATCTCTGCAATATTCAGAACTCAGTGCAGTGGAATGTCCCGTAACTAAGTACAAACGCTCTCATATACTCATTAAGCGCTGTAGCAATGAAAGTTGTCGTGTTGCCTTCAGCAACTAAGTATTATCATCACCCGCATCTCTGGGTCCATATAAACTGTTATCTATCCAGCCATGGGGAAAGTAATAAAAAATTACACCATTTGATGTGTAGTTCCCTGAGCGTGTCATTGGCGAGCGGGAAAAATGTTTGCAAATGTTTAATGACATCATTTTGCCGGACATAATTTTGTAGTTTAACTTTTTATTATTGTTGCATTAACTGTCAGGGCCATCCCCACCATATTATTTTGCTGTAAAGTTCAAACAATGGCTGTAAACCTATACGAGTACACACAACATGTAGCCGTACAAAAATGTTATCGGCGTAATAGACGAATGCTCTGTGCGTGACGTTTCGTGCGTCCAGTAATAGCGGTGAGCGAGGGGTTTTTCATGTGTGTATTAGGGTGAACTTTTTTAAAATATCAAGTCAAGATTGTTTTTATAAATATAAAGTATTGTCTATCTGAATAAGGTTCCATCTTTTTTTTTGTATTAGCATCGTGCATTAAGGGGCCAAGAATGAGTCAAACTATTTTTACACCCAGATCTGATGTGAATCATATTCCAGTGAGAGCCTTTTGCATCGATCGGAACAAATGGAAGTCCTAAGTGGAAAATTCTGGGCTATAAGGCTGACGATGCAAAATTTCCCTGCCGGTGTCACGATGTGTCGGCTATTTTTCGACTATCGTTCGTTTTAATTTGAAGAGTTTTAGTCAATAGCGTTCGCCGTTGATTTCGTCGGTTTTCAGGAGCGCATTACATAACACGCCCTTCTAATCTCACCAAATACATAGCATAACCTTGGCGTTAAGGATATTTAGCTTAGTTGTTGATTTCTGTAATTGGTTGGGCTTCACACATGATTTTTTGCACTTAGGATTGTCGTACATAATTCATGTTTCATCACCAGTTACAATTCGAGGAAACAGAGAATGCTTTTTCTGTGTATAAGCAGAGTTTTCAACATTCAAAATCCCCTTTCAACGTCTATTGGCTTCAATTCCCATATCATCGAGTTTCCTTAACTTTGAATGTGTTCTAACGCCTTGAAATGGCTGCCTGAGTAATCTCCTGGAATTCTGCTAGGTCTCTTTGGCAACAGGCTTCATCGAGGAATACTTTCAGTTTTTCATCTTCAAACTTGTTTGCCCTTATTTTGAAGAAAAGTTTTATGAACTAGTTTCTCAGTTTTAGAGATACCGACCAGAAAGTTCGCGTATGTCCTTCTGTCAACAAGACGCTGCTCATATGTAAGAACCGCTTATGTTGGATCATTATACCATATAGCTGTCATATGAACTGAATGATCAGAGTCAAGTGTTTGTATGGAAAGTTTTATCATTCGACGAGATATCTTCAAGAAATTTCGCATAAGTCTTTCTGTCACCAAAGCGTTACTCACGGTTTCAACACGTCGATAATGAATCACTATACCATATAGCTGGCATGTAAATTGAACTATCGGAGTCAAGTGTTTGTATGGAAAGCTCTATCATTCGAAAAGATATCTTGAGAAATTTGGCATGGATTATTATCTAAAACAATCATGCAATCTCCAAAGAAGTTGTTCAGATCGGCCCACTGTAACATTACATAGCTGTCATATGAACTGACCGATCAAAATCAAGTGAAAAATAGTAATAACTCCTTTAAGCTAAAAAAGCACTTGAGTATAATATTATAGCTTCGGAAATTTTTAGGAAAACCTTAATGTAGAATAAAAATAAAATGATTTTATCCAATTGCTACTTTTGTTCCACCCTAATGTTTATGCACAACTACCTTCCCCTACCCTATGGCGTTGTAGGCGCGCAAAAACTTTGACCATTAAGGACTTTTTAATGACATTCAAACAAAAATAAATAAATTAAGCCGAACATAATAATAATAAGTTGGCCGATTGTTGTTTGCTGATGTGATAGCTACCAATGATGATGTGATATGTACTAATACACACGTACAATACTATATAGTATGTGTTGTTGCCACCCTGCTTGCTTATGACCATTTTGTGGCGACTCCACAACACACCACCACATAGCGGATGACCACTGCGCACACGACGCGTGGGGCACATCAAATTGTTGTTGCTGGCTACAATTTAAAAGTTAGCGTTCGGTTTGCTCCTTGAATGTTGTTGGGTCCTGCGTGTGCCCTTGAGAGTCCTTTTGTTGTGCTCGCAAGCCATTTGCTAACATAATAATTGCTGGCAATTGTCTGCGGTTTTGTGCAACGAATTATGTTGCAATGTTAAATGTTTTATGGCACTTTCGGATGACCATTTCAACGCGGAAGCATGCAACATAAATTTTAGCATTCGCTTTGTTGTTGTTTTACAGTCCAATAAAATGTAATGCTCCCGTGCGCACATAATAATTTGTCTAATGTGCGAACATGGTTATGTCTGTCCGTCTAACTGTGTATGCACTTGCGCTTTAACGGTCGCTAAGCCGCTTAGTTCATAGTAATGCCATTTTTATTGCATGATACCTTCATAAGTTGACGAAAGTAGCCGGCGTTTTGTGAAAACATGTAAGTTAACCGCTTTAAGCGAGAATTAGCAGCTGTAATTTCAGTTCCTTATATATATATGTATCTATGAAATAAATGTCTGAATGTAAAAGAAATTTATTTTTTTGTATTAAAACTTGTTTACTTTAGCATAGTAAGAATGATTCGATTTAAGTCAAATATACACAGTTTTAGTCAACAGCTTGTTGCCACTTTGAAGGTAATTTCATAATTCCGAACTCATAATGGACTCTCGTCTATTTTCGAAAAAACTCAGAAAGTTGATCTTCATATGCTTTTTCTGAGGCGAATTTTTCATCAGCAAAAACCATTCGCTATCCTTGCGTCGATAACGATCGTTTTCGTTCCAGTAACCATCCGTTTCCAAAATGGATCGATTTTATCGCGATTTGACAGCGATTAACAGAATGAAATTTGGTTCATGAGGTTCCTCTGCGTTAATTCATGTGATCTTCATGCATTGAGCCTCTTTTTGTACCCAGTTATATTTCAATGATTTCGAACTGATTGTTGTACCATGTTTTTCTATTGGACAATCGAAATCGTAAGCGGTCGGATTTGACGATTTCTAATATTCTATCAATACTTTCGAAAATTGTCCTTCCAAAGCTTAGTGCATCTTTGATATCAAAATTATGCCAATGGAATCGATGAAATTGAAATTGCCTTTGATAAGTCAGATCGTTAACTTTTATACTATTGACATTTTCAGCCTCCTGGGTCATGCTTTCGTCTTTATCGAAGATAAACCTTAAAATATGGCATGTTTTCTCATTGGCGTGCTCAAACAATTCTGAGTTAAGATATCACAAAATTCCTTTAAAAGTTATTTTAATACGAAATCTTATCTTTCTAACGCCATATAACGTAACCCAATTGCACTTATTCGACGCGAGATATATGTAGACAGATAAAACCATCTCTCGGTGGATGCGCTAGTATCTTATAGCCTAGCTATTCCGTTTCATTGTTGCGCTCGAACCATTTGGTGCTCTCAATGAAACTGCTTATATCCGTTATGCGTTTTGCGAATAACTATGCAAGGTTTGGTGCCTGATGGGTTCTAAATATTTTGTGTCACATTTGTGATAAAGCTGGCTATTCGCATAGGAAATGGGAATCCGTTTCCATATTCCCTTCCAGCTTGCAACTGTGGCAACTATTCTTCTTTTGCTCTGCGAAAAGCCAGTGTCCCGTGAAATTAGTAGTAAGTTTGTATATACATATGTAATATCTCTGGACCTAGTTAGCAGGAAGTAAAAGTTTGACAGATTGACGGATTATCGTCAGACCGTCAGAGAGTAGTGAGTTGAAGTTTTACATTATCAAATCCTTTATTCGGACAATCCATTGAAGTTTCAATCAGGATTAAATCATTTCTGAGCCACACTCTTCAAGCTTCCCGAGACCTAGAATTTTTTTTCAAAGTATACTCTCTTTGACTCATAGCATCCATATTAGAGCAGTATGATTGCTGTTTTCAATTACTTTCTAAAAATATTTATTTTCAGTTCGATTTTAAGATCTTAACGGCCTTTGTATTAAACTATTTTTATGTCCCTTCTTTCCATGTTTTTGTCTGACCTATTAAACTAAAGCATCACTGAGTAGTTTACTTAGGGCTCATTAATAAGTTGAAGGAACATGAGAAGTCAGTTTGAAACTTCTCATCTCTTCTCTATTTTTTTTTATTTTTATTTACTATATTTAAATGCGGAATGAATGCTAAAAAAGAGGACGAGTATTCAAGTCAGCAAGAGTAACTCTCTGAGGGTAATTTAACTTCCATACTAACAATTAGGTAATTTCTAGGGTCTGAAATAAGTAATAATAACTCGAGTAGGGAATAGTTATATGGAAGTTGAAGAACGAAAAACTGGAAGTGATGGCAGGGTCAGATAACCACATCTGGTGTTACCACAGATATTTGCGATTAACATAAATAATAATGAAGAGCACATATCAGTTACGGTAATTCAGAATGAATGACATTAGTAGCCTTTGACAAAATATTTATCAAATATTCATGTAATAGGAAAGATTAATTTAAAATGCGATCTTTCCATAAAAGCAAAATATATATATATATATATATATACAAATTATATACATATATATAGTATACTGAACAAAGACATTAAATTTCTTAATATGTGTCATATATTTACTTCCTGCTTTAACTTAACTACTGCGAAATTGTTAAATGACATGCAATACCCTAAGTAAACTGTGTCTTCGCACCCACAAACACTCTCTCATACACTCACATGCGCATACACTCGCATATACCGCCTTTCGATGACCGAAACCCTTAAAAACTAATTAAATTATTTTAGTGCATAATAATTATACTTGCATAATTACACACACACGCTCACGCCGCATAGCTAGGTACTTAGTAAATTGGTAAAATCATCAAAATATAATTTTCATTTTAATAATTTACAAATTGTTTGCGGTTGACACACCCACCATGAATGAATACACACACTTTCCGAGCTATTTAAGGCAAGGTTTGCGTGACTTGAATTTTGTGAAGTGAAAGTGGTTGACAATGATGTAAGCGATGTTATTAAAGTTATGAGTTATGGCGTAAATATATATGGACTTTAATATAATATGTAATTCTACTATTATTCATAGTTTCATAATAAATCTATGGATGTTTCTTCACTTAACATCAAACACTTGGCTCTAGAGTTAAAGTTTCGGGTAGTGCGGAACTTTCGAGTAAATAAGCAGCTATTATAAGCAGCAAAGCAGCAGGAGGTTAGAAATTTCTACTCAACATGCTTTTGGTCGACTCATCCAAATAGTATGCAGCATATCAGTATAGACTGGTGATATTTTGTATCGGACTAAGAGGACATTTAAGTAATAATATTAACGGTAATACAATAATATTCGGCTAAGGCAGCTAAGCGGTGTCTACGCCAAAAAAGAAGAATGCAATATTATTATTTTAGTATGGCCTATAACATAATGTCTGCAATATTTATTACAAAAGTAGGCAGAACTTTCGAATTCACGGTAATTTTCTTAGAATGCTAATATTTTTGTGATTCCCAATTAAAAGTCACACCAACTGTGAACTTCTTGTTACCAAATCTTAGTTTTTTTAATGATTTATTTTTTTTGAAGGCTTTACCGAGTAATGTTTTCTTTGACTATTACCGATTTTGTCGATCTTCCACCTTTTCGATATTGTTTTTGCAGTACGGTAGATCTATTGCTGAATAGTCAATCGCGTCTCAATTAGTAACTCTTCATTGTTATTAAATTTATTTTCTGCCAGCTTTATCTTTAGGTCTATACATTTTACATCTAGTATATCTTTTCCTGATAGAGGAGTAAAGTATAACTTCTTCTTATCAAATGACCAGCTCACAAACGGCCCGTAAAGGTTTGGTTTAGATTATCGCTGACAGGGTACATACATTAACCACCATAAAGGAAATTTAGTTTCCCCCGTTTCGGCCTATAGGTTTGCTTGCAGCCTTAGCACCAGGATGGGTCCAATCAGTGATCCATTTTATGAAGGCTGACGTAAGTAGAGGTACTTTTTTCCACACACAGCATAGTCTGGAATTTTATCATGGAAAGACTTTTGACTCAACAACGTTTTCACACCGTTCAACTTTATTACGAAAATTCACGTTCTGTAAAGAATGTGTTTCCGCACTTCGCTCAAATTATGGTCACATTATCGACCTACTGAGCATACTATTCGCAGACCATCAGCTATCTTGAGACCTAGCATTCATTATTGAATAATATTCGATCGAATAGACCACATCCAGCACGCAGTGAAGATAAAATAATAGCCGCAGATGAGAGTGTACACGAAGAACTTGTAGAGTCAGTTCGGCGCTATTCACAGCAACTCGGAATAGCGTAGGGAACTACTTTGCGCATTTTACGTCGAGATCTTAAATTGAAAGCGTGCAAAATGAATTGCCGCGTTTGGGCCGAAGAGCAACCTGAAGAGATTCAAGAGCTGCCACTGGGTTCAGAAAAATCAACGGTTTAGTGTGGTTTGTGGACCGGTGAAATCAGTGGCTGATATTTCTTAAAAATTGATGCCAGTGAGAAAGTAACTGTCAATGGCGACCGTTATCGCGCCATGATAGCCGCCTTTGTGATGCCTGAAATTTAAGCTCGTGATCTCGGTAATATTTGGTTTCAACAAGACGGTGCCACTTCCCACATGCCGCATCAATCAATGGATTTATTGAGAGAAGACTTCGGTGAGCAGATAATTTCACGTTTTGGGCCGGTCGATTGGCCACAAAGATCACACCGTTAGACTTTTTTCTATAGAGATATATAAAGTCTAAAGTATATGCGGACAATTCTGTTTCGGTTCAAATCTTGGAGCAAAACATCGCCCGTTTCATTCATTATCAGTCGAAATGCTCGAACGAGTCATCGTTCAATTGGACTCAACGGATGAACCATCTGAGACGTAGCAGTGACCAACATTTGAATGAGATAATCTTCAAAAAAGAATTGTCAAAGAATGTTCTTTCGAATGATAATAAACATAAACAAGTTTTTGTGTTTCTTCTTTAAAAAGCTAGGGAACACAGAAATGCATCATCTTTTATAGCTATAAACAACACAGACTTTTACTTTCGACCCGAACCCGGAACTTTTTTTCAAGTGCACTTCTGAGTGTCAGCATTTTGATAAAAACAAATCTTTCACCGGTTCAATACTGCTTTCATATTTGTGTGACGTCATTATAACGGAATGCTTTGTATTGAGTAGAAATTTTGGCTAAATATATGGAGCTAAGCTTGAATTTATCAAAAATTATCTTCCACCAAAAAATATTGTTTTAATGCCAACATTGAAGATCTCTAAAGGCAAAAAAAACTTTTTTGAAATTTAAAATTTTTTTTAATATTAAAAATCCATTGAATTTGCATATTTTCGAACACAAAATGTCGCTTGTCGATTTTCGCTATCAGCTGATTACATTTTTCAACACGCTCATTATTAATCCTTGTCAAGTTGCCAAGCGAAGGGAATCCACAAATGCCATATTCAAAGCTCGCGCAAAGTATTTACAAGCAACGCTTCTTTAATTCAACAAGATGTCATCGATACCCAGCAAATCCCCCAGCGAAATGCATACATACATACAAGCAGTAATGTCTTGAGAAAAACAAGCTACTCTTTTCGCACAAACACACACACACACAAAGTAAATGCATAAATATTTTTCTACTTTCAAAATTTTTGTTTCTTCCTCGGTGGTTTGCATTGGATTTTGCGCTTAAGACAATGAAGACAAGACAAGCGACAAAATAATATAATAAATTGTCATTGTAAAGTCATAAATCAAAAGAAGGCAAGACACGCAACCCAAACCAACTATTTAGCAAAGTAGAGGGGGCACCCAGTAAGGATTGCCAACAATTTTTAGTTGTGGAAAATTTAGCTTTAGTGTTGAGCGCTTTAGTCGAAGTCACCAAAACTCATACTATTCTCGTCTTCTGCTGACTCCGACTTCGCCTTTTCAACTTCTCTCTTCTTTTCGGCATAAACTTTTACAAATTCTTTTGTGATTTTTGTAATTTCCTGTTTTTTATAATAATTTGCATAAGTTGGCAACTCTATTTCAAAATACTTCAGTATATGCTGTATATTCTTACATACTCCTTTGGTCCTTTGACATTCTTGTCTCCATTGGTGGCCATGCTGTTTCTGTTATTCACACTTCATTGTTGGCACCTTGACAAACACACACACGAACCTTTTAAAAGGTAGCTCAATATTTTTGGGATTAAATACACGTTAGCATTACATTTTAATTTTAGCTGGCGGCGCAGCAGGCCTCTGAAGCATCCCGAAGTCCTCAGGCTACAATGTAGCGACTTAGGTCGGTAGATGAGTGTCTACTATGTTCTTGTTGTTGCTGTTGTTCTACTGTTATTTAAAGTTTCACAGGCTCATCCTTTAGCGAGCAAATAAGCAAGTCAGTTGACCGGCGGCGATGAGAGCCGAGTTGGAGGGTATTGTTTCAAGGTTGATTTAAAACAACTGGATTAGGTTTAAGGGAACGAGACTTGTAAGTGACAAGTGTAAGCTAAGATAAAAATACTTGGTTTAAAGTGCTCCCAAATGAGCATAAAAAATCGATAAACTCTTGGAAATGACAAGAATTGCTACTCTAATACAAGAATTCAAGATAGGCATGCTTTTGGGAAGACTGACTTCTTCTACAGCCTAATGACAACCATATACTTGTATACAGTCGAATATGTATTACAAGAAAAGAAAGACAAAATTCCTGAATGTACATAGATAGTACTACTACCTACTAAATAGTTGCTCGACTTTGTCTTTCATCTTTAGATTTTTGATATTTTTTATCTGATATACGGTTGGTTCGTCCTCTCTCGACCAACAAAGAGCAAACTCTACAAATCACACACATTTCCCATCCTGCTATGTGGTGCGGTGGAATGAACGATGACAACATCTGATGAGTCGACCTTACGAGTTTTCGAGAGAAAGGTTCTGCGAAAGATTTATAATTCTTTGTGCATTGGCAACGACGAATATCGCATTCGATGAAACGATGAGCTGAACGAGATAAAAGAAGATTAAAGAAGCGAATTAAGAGACAGAGGCTGCGCTGGCTAGGTCTTGTCGTCCGAATGGATGAAAACACTCCAGCTCTGACAATTCAACGTAGTACCCGCCGAGGAAGCAGAGGAAGAGGAAGACCCCCACTTACACTTGGAATCTCCAATTGGCGTCAAGTAGCGAAACTGAAGACGGACTGACGGGCTGTTATAAACTCGGCTATAATGGAGTAAGCGGTGTCTATGTCAATAAAGAAGAATAAGAACACATTTTAGGATTGTTGCTTACTTAGGGGCATCTCTTTTTATATAGCACTCGCTGATTCTTGAATAATCTGTCCCAGAGTAGATGACGTGAAGTCAGTGTACCTTCCAATTCTTCCCAGCAGCCTTTCTGTTAGATGTTAAATTATAAGTAATTACCTCCTTAATTGGATTTACTACTATGTGCATAACTGGTCTAGCTATTGATGGTTACCCCGTATTTGATAGACGATAAAAGATAAGTAGTCAAATCTAAAGTAGAAGAGGGAGGTGAGGCTGTCTCTTTGCACATTTCCATGCATAAAAAGATCCGATACGCCAAAAGTCGTATTTTTTATTACTGTTACTACAATTTTCTACATGGGACTTTTGGAAAAATATCTGAAATTGGTGGAAAATTCTGGCTCTCTTTTTTCTAAATGTAGCATCGTGAACTTAAGCCTCATTTATAGACCACATACTTATTATTATTATTTCCGAAACTTTTGAAAGTTTCTGCGAAGTTTTTGGTAACCGAAAATCCAAATGTCACCATTGACTAGAAATTTGGCAACCCTGTTGGCGCTCCAAAGCAATAAACCGTATTATCCTTAAAGACTTATCAAGTCAGTTCTTGTTTGCTTTGTGCTTTTTATTATTTTAAGAATGTATGTGTGTGCGCTTGCTTGTTTTTGTGGTACATCTCGACAGCTGATCCCTCTTTCCTTTTTCCCCTTTCATTTCGCCCAAATGACAATGCATTTGTGTTGCTGCTTTTTGTAGTAAATGCATGCAAAACAATGACAACAACAAAAACTAAAATAATAATGACTCGGTACAAACAAGCATCAAAGAACAGCAAACATGATGAGCATTAATGTTGAGGCGACACCAGTGAAAAGAATGCTGTGCAACAAAGTATAACAAACAGGCTAAGTCGTCTTGCAACACACCCTGCCTTTCGGCTCCTCTGTGATAAGTTAGCCGCTAGATATTCAGCAAAACTTTGTCTCATCCGCTGTCGCTGGCGATGCGCATCAACTTCGCACCTCAAAGTCACCGGTGTCGGTTGGTCGGTCAAGTCAGCACCTCGAGTGTTTGTAGCCGACAATGAGCGTGAACGCCGCTCGCGGAAGGGATGAAGTTCGCTGGCGGAATAGATGGATGGACGACGGTTGACTGCTGGCGGTTGGTAGGCGCTTGACGGTGATAAAGGGCGCGCTGTTGTGCCGTCATGAACGGAATGTTGACGACGACGTCAATGACAGCAAACAATAAACCAGATGAAAAAACTGCAGGGAGAAACAAAAAAAGGTGGAAGAAGAATGCCCAACATTCCGTTGAAACCTGCAGAATGCAAAACACACTGCTTATGTTGAAAGAGAGAGAGAGAAAGAGGGTGAGAGCGATGGCTGCATTGGAGTTGCAGGTTTCGCCCGAGGCGAGGTTACGGTACGAGTTAGTAAAGGTAAGCAACCTCTGACACCTTTGGCTCATTAATTTGCGTAAATTTAAACGTGAACGCTTATCAGTGCCACGCCGAAGCGACGCAAAGCGGCAAATGAGTAAGAAGTAAGCAAACAATAGATATAAACAAAGCCAAATAAGGCAGCGTAAGAACAAGGGATAAGCGCAATGACAACGTTAAGGCATACGGTAAGACCCTTCATAACTTACAAGAAGGCCGGCCGTCTGATGCCTAATGGCTCGACTTGCTACCCGAAAAGTGACCGCTGCAGCCACTGCGACGGACAGCTCGTGAAAAATGTGGCATGCCAGGCGGGATAATGAGCCGTGTCAAAATGTTTGATGTGCTTATTTTGATCATTCCTTATTTTCTTCATCTCATCCTTCGCTTCACTTCGTCAGCATCGAACTTCTTAGTGCTGTTGTTGTTTAGTGTTTTTCGCTGAAATCGTTTGGTAATCGCTTTTAAGCTGTCTTGTCCATTCGGTGATTTTTCTTCTCCGCTTACGCGCTTCCGTACTTTCTTGTCTCGCTTGCTGGCGTTCTTGACCTCTTATGGTGAAAAAATCGCTTTGAATTTGCATTTCAATTGATTCGCTTTGCGTTGCTGATTGCCGCAGCTGTTTACATGCCATGGATTCTTAGTGTTTTCCGCTTTGCTCTTGTTGCTAACTGCTTCAGACAGTGGCAGTGACAGTTTACGCCTGCGATGTATGTATGTGTTTTTAGCGGTGTCTGCTTAAATAGGGGAGTTGAGTTGATTGGAGGGCTTGCGCAAGAAACGTAGAGTATTGCTGCAGTGTGTTTCTTTGGAATTTTTTTTTTTTTTTAATTTTTGAAAATAATTTTTAAGCGAGTATCAAATTTATAAGGAACTTAAGTTCAGTTATCAAATCTCAGTGATTAAAATAATTCTATACTTTACCATTGAGATCATGATCTTTATGGAGTTCACACATGAACTTATTTGGTTTCTTTGAACATTAAAGCTTTACAAAATATTGAGTAGAAAGTCCTAAACCTAACAACTTTTCTTGTCTTTCTTTTTCTTGTTTTTTTGGAATCACATATTGTCCAAGTACCACATGTACCATATCATCCGATTCGGGTCAAAACTATTCGGTTATCATTGAGCGGTAGCGTTTCCCAAAACATGCCTGTCTTGATCTTCACGGAAGAAGTACAGCCCAATGACGCCGCCGTCTCATAAACCGCACCAAACCGTAATTTTTTCGGGTGACTCATGGAGCACGTGTTGATTGCCGCCTGACCAATAACGAATATATTTCTTATTGACGAAGCTATTCAGCCAGAATTGAGCCTGATCATTTCCAAGTTGTTGCTCAGCCCATTCACGCACATACCACGATTCTGGTGGTCAAGTGTCTTCAGTTCTTGCGTCAATTTGATCTGGTATGGATGTAGGCCAAGATCTCTTCACAAAATTTGCCACAACCACGTCACAGAGATGCCCAATTGTTGGTCTGACAGGACGATTGTGATGATCATAAATTAGATGTAGCGCTCTTAAAGTTAATATCGCTGACTCCGAATTTGGGTAGAAAATTTTAATAATTTCGACTCGTTGATGGATCTTATCTTCCCAACGCCTAATAGCGTAACACAACGCGAGATAGAAATCTTAAGACACCTATTTCAAAAATAATCAAAGATCGCTCCCTCCTGTTAAGGCATTGTGGATTTGAGACTCAGAGCTGGTTTTCCATCTACTTATTGAGCACTAAGAATGAAAACTTAAATTGCATGGAATATTGCCTTCTTGTCTACCACTTTATACAAGCTTCGAGATAAATAATTTGCTTGTACCTTTCTCAAGCGTTAGACACTGTTCCTCTGTGACATTTGTAATAATGATGACAAAGAAAAGATTCGACAGTTGAAATGGAAGCGCACCATTTGACACGCTTAACGGAAGTGTGAGCTCATAGCTTGGTCGCTGGCACCCAGTCAAGTTGCAAGGTGCGCAAATAAGCACAAGCGAAAGTAACAATAAAAACAAAAGCCCTTGTGTATGGTATGCGCACCTTTGTACGCAGCTACCTTAAATATCCATCTAGATATGTAAATTATGCCAGCGAAGCAATGTTGCAGTGTTATGTTGCAAGAACAATGACGAAACCGACACCAGCTGCCAGTTGTTGGGCTGCTGAATCCTCTAAGACAAAGCACCAGCGCAGCATATGTGACTGCTGTAGTCAGGCAAATCACTGCGAAGATGTTGCAGCTCTGTCGAAAGCAACAAAAACAACTCACCGTGGCACAGTCGCAGCGGAGTGCTCAGTGTATTTGGAGCGTGTACGAAGGGCTCTTAGTGCGACAAAACATAAACACGCTAAATCAAGTCGAAAGCAACGATAAATTTTACAGTTTCCCACTGCCAATGCTGGACGAAAGCACTGTCAACTGGCGGACGGACTGGCTGAGCAATTGGAAGACTGGCGTGCGCCCGGGGTGTTGGCTCGCCAAGGTGCCTGCTTGCGGCGGCTAACAGCAGTTGTGTTGCCGTTTGTCTGTATGCGAGGCATGCAACTCCACTGATCTCCACGCGCTGATAGCAGCTGATGTAGATGCTGATGTTGTCGTCACCGGTGATGGCAGCCAACAGCAGCCAAGTGACAGTAGCAGCTACATCGGCGTCAGAGCATCAGCGCCAGCAACAAGAACAGCTAGTGGTTGTCAAAGGCAGCATAGCAAATGGTCGGAGAGATAAGCGATTTGCAGGTGCATTTGTTCCTCTCGGGAATGCCAGGCGAGGTGTTGAAGCGGGCGTTTGCAGTGATTATTTATATGCATACTGCTGCGCTGCGTAGATACAAGCATATTTATCTTCAGATATCACTTGTGTGTGTGTGTGGTGGCATTTATGTGTTGGTATGGGTGCGTGCGCTTCATTAATTCTTGTTGAAAGCTGAAATTTCATACATTCTTGGTGTATGGTGCGCTTTAATTTGCACTCTATTTCTCTTCCTTTCTTCGAAAGGAACTGAACTTTGAATAAAGTGTGTCTAATGTCGATTTTCTTTCCATTTCAACTTTTGTTTTTCAAATAAGGAAATTTGTTTATTTAAAATAATGGTTGATTAGAACTGGGTTAGGAAAAAATGATGGGATGAAAGTTTTTGACACATGATCTCGTGATGTTATCCAAGCATCAAGTAATTTTTCAGAGTAGTAGTGAAACTGCTTCTTAGCCAGACTATGTGCCATCGAACTGAACAAATAATAATCGGTCGGTGCTATATCTGGGGAATATGGTGGGTGAGGAAGGACTTCCCATTGAAGCTTTGTCAGGGAGGCTTTAATGGGTTTGGTAAAGTGAGGCATTTTCATTCAGCAGAATTTCTTTTTCGTGTATCTCCTGGTATTAAGGTCATAAGGAACCAAAGTTCCTTATTTCTGGATCATTTCCAGCGTATGTGGCATGGCATGGCGGGAGACTCCTAATGCTGATGCAAGATCTTCTTGCGTTTGACTCGGATTCTTATCGAGTCTACATAGTCCTACTAGGGGCGTGGCAATCGCTAAAAGCCGCTTTGTATTACAAACGTGACACCCTTTGGCAGTCATTAGCGAATAAAGAGGTCGCTTGAATAACGCGGTTTTTTCTAATTCATTTAGCCACAGAAGTGATACTTAATTAGGTATAAATCCATCAAATAATTTTACTAAGAACATGGCAATCGCCCAAAAATCGCTTTTCGGTGTAAATTGTCACCTTTTGGCTAAAAACAGCGCCTTTTCACCGTGTTCTTTCTGACCTTCTTTCACGCGGACGATCATTAATATCGAAATCGCCGTCTTTGAAGGGATGAAACCAATCACGGTACGTTGTTGCACTTGGAGCAACACCTTCGTAAATTTTTTTTAGTTCCTAATGTGTATCAGCAGCCGATTTCTTCATGGCTAAACCCATTTTTTTTTAAACATTGGGAAGGTCTTATTTTTTCTTTCATAAGGACGAGCTGGCTTTTACTTCTAGGCCTAATCAAATTAGATTTGTCGGTGCAAAGTCTCACAAAGTTTTATCGATTCATAGTTTAAAGCTATTCATAGCATATATTTTTAGTATATTTTTAGAGACTTTTTTGGAATGCTGACATTGTCCACATTTCCGCACCGTTTTCGTTGACGAAGTGAGAGGAATCTTGTTAGTTCCTAGCATAGCTCAAAATATTTCTTTTTAACTGAAATAATTTCATGTTGACTTTAGAGACTCAAGGCTTCAAAGGGGCAAAACTTTGTATAAAATCCAAAGTGAGCGGTGTCAAAGACTTTTTAGTGAGTCAAAACCTTTTATTACCAAGCCTTGAGTAGAACGATTCGAACAAAAAGCTTGTATAACTTGCTTTGAATGACATAATCAAATAGAGAGAGTGAGTGAGATAATCTTAAGACCCATCTATTCCATTTAAACTGCGTCAGCTTAGGACAAATTCTGGTGGCTTGGAGGCAGGTTAGGCCAACGACTTTAGCTCCATCAGTCTCTACTCGTTTCTGTGGAAAATTATTTAGGGAATCATAGACTTGTATATTAAGGGTACAATTTAAGGGAATGGGCTATTAAGGGCTCGGCATGCCTACAACAAAGGTCGACACTGCCTTGTACTCGGTAGCGTAATGGCTGGAGGGAGCCCTTGTACATAAAGACTACTAACGTGACCAAATTGAAAGGGGTATTTTTAATTTATACTTCGCGTGTTTTTGAATCGGTAAATTTTTTTTCTATAAGTTGGTAGTACTATTAGTGACATCTATGCTAAATTTTACGTCAAAATATTCATTAGTATTTGAGATACGCGACGTTTTGTGAGGCTCTAAAAGTGATTTCTTCGAATTTCACTATTTCTGAACTTATTGAACAAAAAATGCACCATCTCATAAAGCATTGGTTATTCTTGATCATTTCTCCACATTTTCAACTAATATCGTGCCGTAACCACCGCATTCGCCTGATTTACCTTCGTGTAACTTCTGGCTATTCAGCAAATTCACATGACCACACCGAGGACACCGTTTTGACTCAATTGAGAATATAAAAGCTGAATCGAAGAAGGCTCTGATGGCCATCGGACGGAGGATTTTTCCAAGTGCTATGATGACTGGAAAGTTCGTTGGCATAAGTGTATTGGAGCAGGAGGGGATTACTTTGAAGGAGATAAAATGTACGAAATTCAGCTTTCAATTTGATCACAGTAGTATGCTGTGGGTACCTTTATTGATATCGCGGGAGCTTTTAACCACGTACGGCCGAAGGTGATTATTGAAGCTTTTAATAGGTTGGATATTAGAGCTAATCTCAAGCACATTATCTATAATTAACTCTGAACATGGGTTATGGCGGAGTGGAGAAGTGCACGGGCACATCGTAAATAAATAGGATAACCCCTGGGCATATTTTCCATTTTGGTTTGAACTTGTGCGACTCGAACATCCTTCTGCCTTGGACTACTGTCCAACATTTTTACACGCGGTGCGGCTAAAGCTGTATGGAGGAATGCGAAGGACTCATTCTTTATATAGAATTGAACGCAGTTGTCGAAAAATGTATAAAATTTTAGTGCCAATGGGTTGTAAGAAGAACATAGTGACCTTGTTGCTAGATTCTAAGTCTGTTTTAAATGATTTGATCACTCATCAGTTACTCTTGTAGTCACAAGGGTTTAATAAACAGGCATTGGTTTTATAAAACGTAATATATTTGTTAGTTAAGAACTTTAGCTGCGTTGAAGGGAAAGGAGCCCGCACACATTCTCATCCCTTCCACTACTCTTACCTAAAATGTGTGCTGCCAGTGAATCCATCGCCTTGTTTAACATATTGCCGGCAATAAATAAGGGAGAGCGGTCACACCATTACTACAAAAAAATACCAAGTATGGGCGCTATATATATTTATAACTACAAACTACAACTATCGATAACATTTTATTTTTGTTTTTCCTATGCGAAATTTGTTCAATTTTCCTCCTCCATCTTCTTCTCTCCCCCCTTGTTCAGTTCATATGCGCTTGCTCACAACATTTTGTGGTTATCTGCTCGTCGATCTACGGCATCACCTTTAGCATTTTTACATCGATAAAAGAAATAAAGAAAAGTGGCGAAAATAAACTGAATTAAATAAGCAAAAAACCTCAAAGCAAAAGGGAGAAGTATGAGGCGAAGCGGTTAACAATTTATTGTCAATTTAGTTTGATTTATTTAAAGCTTTGCAGTCATTAAGTACAGATTATGTTGATGCAGGCGAGCAGTCAGTCACTTGGCTGTCGCAAATGCTGCGAGCAAAAGGGTGCTATGCTGCCACATGTGTTTGTTTGAGTGTGTGTATGAATGCATTTCCAAGTAAGCAGCGGCAACACTTCAGCTCCAGACAAGATTTACTAGTTGCAGGTTAATTGAATTGAAGTATCGCAGATTTACATCGCAAACGCGCGCCTGTCGTGTGAATGATGACGGCGAATCCCGCAGCCGATTCAGATATTCTCCAAGGGAAGAGCGATATATGTAGCAGCATCTGTAGAAGAGTGATGGTAGTTTATCAAATTTATGGGTATAAGTAAATATATTAGGTACTTATTTAATTTTTTTGTAAGTTGAGATTGCATAGATTAGCTTTCTGGAATATTCGCAATGGAAGTATTGTAAGAATAAACCTAAACAGGAGAGTTATTATTTAAAATAAATTTCAAGCATATTTAAAGCACTTCTAGACACGTACTCTCACTATCTCTAAGCCTCCTCTCTCTCTCTCTCTCTTTGATTATTTAAGACTACTTATGTAAGTTATACAAGAACAAACAATGTTCGAACCGTTCTACTCAAGGCTTGGTAATAAAAGACACTTACTCATTATAAAGTCGTTCATATTGCCTTTTCTGGATTTAAGGTAAAGGGAGAAAATGAGTCTTGAGAATCATTAAAAGTTTCCGTTATTTTGGAGCACATACTCGAACATAGCTTTCTTATTCGGTTATCAGAAACTCAAATAGCAACGCAGACAATAAAAAAGATATCAAGAAATTGTGAAAATTTGCTCTAAGCAAGGAGATGATTGAAAAGAAAAATAAGTTTTTTTGTATTATTTTCAAAAAATAAGTAGGTCAAGTCATTTTTAGAAATTATGGGTGATTCCCACCAGAATTTGACAACTTTTAGCTTGGGAAAATATTTATTTTCACACAAAAATATGTTGTGTCCACATTTTTAGTGCTTTTTGCAAGCAGGCAACTGATAAAAATCACACCTACGTGCCAGAAGCGAGATATTCTTGAAGCATATTCTTTATCAAACCTCATCATGCGTGTAGATACTATCGCAAACAAGCAGGAATGGACTCATTTACATGACGCTTAACCACACGGCACTTAGAAACAGAACCTCGCCTCAAATACTGTTGAGTACTCATGCATACACAAGTCTGCGGCGCGAAGCTGGCTAGTTTGTGGGTGCGCATGCGCGACTTTCTCTTTTCATAAGAGTGTAAATTGCACTTTTTATTCAGATATTTGCATTTTATTGACGCAATGGCAGCGAAATTTTGTCAACGAAAGGTGCGTACATGTGTATGGTATATATGTATGTACGTGTGCCTCAACTCAAAATAAGAATTCCGCAAATGATACTAAAAGTAACTGCAAAAAAAAAACAGTTTTGTGCTGCGGTTTACTGACCCATTTGCGCCAGAATATAAACAATATCTCATTGCGGACGTGATGCGAAATTTTTTTGGTGCGGAGCTCTGAGCTCTGAACCTGAGAGAGAGACGTAGAAAAAGAAGAAATAAAAAACATAAATGAAATAAAGTATAAAAAAACTCAAAATTCTTATAAACAAAAGTTATAAAAAAATACAAAAAAAAATTATTTATATATTCATACCTGTAACGCGCTCTTTTACGGTAGCACCGCAAAACGAAAACCAAAAGCAATTAATTGACAAGTAGTACCAAAAACAAAAACCAAAAAATCCGTGAAACAATGAATTCATAAAAATGCCTATCGCTTTTATTTAAGCTCATGTTGTTGTTATTTTTGTCAGCCGCCGGCTTCTGAGTGTCTCTCCGGAATTCGCCGAAATGAGTAATGCTTCACGCAGCTCTGTTGGACGCCGCTAAATCCCATGTTTCACGAATGCCCACGCGTATTTAAAACACGACTACAACTGTGTGTCTGGCTGTGTATATGTTTGTGTGCTTGTTTGTGCGCTGAAATGTTTTGCATAAATTAAAAAACCGTTGGTAACAAAAGCACGACAGTTTTTGGCTTGCACAGCAGCAACAATAATTATGCAAAAAAGAGAATTTAATAAAAAAAACACTAACAACAAAAGTAATATAAAATAAATTGATTTGGTTATTGAATTGAATTGAATCCATTCGGCGAAGCTTAGTTACAATTTCATTTCATTTCAATTTCGGTGAATTTTAATCGCCATGCAATTTGGGCTGATAAATGACGTTGCAAGCGCTGTGTGAAATTTGGTGAAAAAATTATTGAAATATATTGTTGCTTGCAATTAAATTGAAATGTTGCGCGGCGAAATATTTAGTTTGTTTTAAAACGAGAATATATTTATATTTGCATAATACTTATACACATATGTATGTATGTAGTACTACAGGGTCCGGCACTCGAAGTGTAAAATTAAAATAAAAACTAAAATTAAATTAAATTAAAAATTAAAAAAGCCATACATTCGGTTTATAAAATTATTTTTATTTATTATTTTAAAGTACAAAATGTGTGAAAATAATCATAAATTCAGAACCAATTCACTTTTGCTCGATATGACCACCTTTTGCCTTAACTGTGGCCTTGAGACGGTCAAAAAATGAGTCGCGAACCGCCCGAATGTGACTTGCCGGTATTTTGGCCCACTCACGGACAATGGCTTTCTTCAGCATCTCGAGGCTGGTGTATTTTTTACTTCGGACCTTGCTCTTCAAAATGCCCCAGAGAGAATAATCCATTGGATTCGCAACTGGTGAATTCGAGAGCCATTGTGTGGTCGTAATGAAGTTCGGAGCGTTGTTTTTCAGCCATTCTTGGTTCACTCGCGCTTTGTGAAACGGTGCTGAGTCTTGTTGAAACGTCCATGGTTTGCGACCGAAATGTTTGTTTGCCCACGGCTTCATAGCAGCCTCCAGAACACTTTCCTGATAATATGTCGTATTTACTTTGACGCCAGGCTCTATGAAAAAAAATGGAGAGCGCCCATCTACGGTTACAGCGGCCCAAACCATTATTTGTGGCAGGTGCTGCCTCCTGGTGGCCAACCGTTGACTTAGGTTCTCGTATGAACGGTCGGTCAAGTAAACCCTATCGTTTTGAGAGTTTACGAATTTTCAATTGGAAAAATTTTTTCGTCAGAAAACACAATGTTCGGAATTTGACCGCTTTCGGCCAAGCGAAGCAACTGCTTCGCTCTCTCTCAAGTCTTACTTGTTGCTGCTTCAGTGTGAGATCATGGGCCTTTTGGAACTTATAAGGCTTGATGACCTTGAACTCATTTTTCAATATGCGTCGGATGCTGCGGTCGGATATTTTCAGTTCTTTAGCTATTTGATTGGCACTTCGTCGTGGATTTCGCTCAAGTCGCTTCTTCACTTTCCGAACCATCTCACGTGACGTTGCAGTCTTTTGATGACCACCTCCATGGCGTTTAAACAAAACTTTTATACACATTAAGGTGTTTGAGCTCACGAACAATTGCCGGTTGTGATTTTCCAGCTAAATATAAAGCAATCACACTATTATGTTTGAATTCCATCGCTGATCACTGTTTTTTGCGTTCACTTTTGGCAAAACGCTTTTGTACACTTGTGAACAATACTCCGAACTATCAAATGACAATGAGCAAATTTATAAACAGCTGATTCCAGTGCGACAGCTGCGTGAATGGTCTGAAGTTGGTTACACTTCGAGTGCCGGACCCTGTACGTACGTACGTAAGTACAATGGTTCGTAAATAGCAATTAAGCAAAGAGAAAACTAAATATACTTGCTCCTCGGTGTTACCCGATAAAAATGTAAAATATTCACATTTTCAGAAGAAAAATAATTTAAATTTAACATCGGAACGATCAATTTACAAAATTTGCTGACTAACAATACGGGAAAGTTGATTTTGCTTATGTAATGGTTTTTTGTATCAGGTCGTAGAGAGGTAGATGTACGTATTTTACTGCAGCACATCTCGGTAAACAACATTGCGAAACGTATTGTTTTCGGCGTACAGTTGTCCGTGGGAGAAGCAAGGGGTGCCTAGGTGAATGCTGGTTACTTTTAGAGTTTGTCCTTGACTCTTGTTTATTGTGGTAGAGAAAGCCACTTTTAAGGGAAATTGTAGGCGTTTGAACTGCAAGGGTAAGTTTATGGGCATAGATATTCTGGATATCAATACTGTATAGCCTTTGACCCCTGCAGTAAAAATGGTGGCCTGAACGTTGTGCTGTTTCAGCTCTATGATACGTAAACTATTACCGTTGCACAGTCTGGGTTCAGGTTACTCATCAGTATGAAAGGCACACTAACTTGGAGTTACTACTGTTGGAAGAGTACTTCTCACAGCTCGATGGAAATTTAGAATTCTACAGGGTATATAGTTTAATGATGACATTGCAAGTATGAATACGGTTAGAAAAATAAAACTGAAAAATCCTTTAGTATTTGTACTGATCATCATATGTTAGTCCACACTAAATTGGAAGAAAAACAATTTGTTGGATATGTCAGATGGCCTATATATTATTTGCACACATAAGTTGGAATGTTAGTATTAGATCCTTTGGAAATTTAGAACGATTTACAATAACAATTTTTTGAATTACATAAAGTAGCTTTGTATCTGTTCCATCCATAAACTACTTGAAAAGGCTTCGAAAATAGTGGTGAAACTGAATTAAACTGGCAATAGGCATTCAAGGAAACTACTTTGTAAAGACATTATGACGTCATGACGCTTGGATTTTAGAGAAGTGCTTAAAAATTTAAAATAATCTGCCACAAAATTAGTTGATCATAAAGAAAATACAACACAATACAATCTCACTAATTTGGAAAAAAAATTTCGATGATCATAAATATGTTTGTAAAAGTGGATGCATTTTTGTCAAAAAAAAAATTATTTCCAAATGAGTCAAAGTTCAACAACTTTTGCAGCAATGGAAGATAAAAGTTTTGAAGCAATACTAAGGCTTAGCTTG
This sequence comes from Bactrocera neohumeralis, assembly GCF_024586455.1. Classification (NCBI taxonomy): domain Eukaryota; kingdom Metazoa; phylum Arthropoda; class Insecta; order Diptera; family Tephritidae; genus Bactrocera; species Bactrocera neohumeralis. The sequence goes on along the minus strand of NC_065919.1, from coordinate 79,089,874 downwards.
ATGCGAAGGACTTAGTACAAAATTTGAAGCTTGATGGTAGCAGGGCAATGATTTGGAGAGCTATTGCGTCCTCTGTAATTGGGATGTTAGGCTTTTTTGAAGGTCATATTCATCGTTGCACGCGTAATTCATCTGGAATATCAGCAAGAAATACACACACATTTGTTTGTACGATTTTGAAAATCAATAAACAGACTTTCAGAAATATAGTTTCAGAATATACCGGGATGAGTGAAGGGCAAGCCTTGACAGTTGATAAGAAGACAGAAACTTAATTTTTTGAAAAACGATTCTGTCGACTATGGTCATTGAGTTTTTGAACATGCAGTTTGAAATTCACTAAACTTCAATTATTTGGAAAGTAGAAGTGATCTTTTCGTGCTTTGGCGGCAGCGAACGTGTCGATAATAGTCTAGAAAACCAACTTCTTCACTAATTCTGCCTCTAGGTACAGTATAGTTCTGAAGTTCTGCCAAAGCACTAAACGTACGTTCACCACTTGAAATAGAAACGGAGAAAGTGCAAATATTTCCAAAGCAATTCAAATATATGGGAAACGTCTTCCTAATTCTCGAGCATTAATTGCATTCAATAAGTTATATAGGTTTAAAATTCAATAAGACGGGTTTCAAAGTTTGCATCGCAAATGTGTCTCCGGTGATTAGCTTCAATGGACAACTCATGAGTTACACCAACGCAATACTTTTTCGTAAATTTTCTTGCAGCAGCGTTGAGTTCATCTTCTTTCATATTTTGGAACTGCCATAGAGATCAGAACGATTTTTTTTAATTCAACTTCTTCTTTACTGCAATTTTGCTTGCAAAGACTTTGATCTCTTGAAGAACCATGATTCTTTCATTGATTAGCTGAAGGATTTTGAACCGTATGGAGGCCATCAAAACGCACACTCAAATTTGCTTATATAATTCGACATCAACGTCACAACCAGTTTCTGTAGAAAGGTTAAGTTTTTGAAGTACTTTCAAAGCGTTTATCAATTTGGAAAGATTTTTCATAACCTTATTGTATTAAAAAGACAGTGAAGTGATTTTGTTGGATTTCCGAATTTCCCAACGTTGTGTGCTGCTACTGAAAATATGGAACATGTTTGAACGACAACAAAAAAAGTTATTGCTCGAGGAAAGCAATTAGATGGAGTCTAATGGGCACCACAGGGTGAAAGAACTGCATACTTATTTTTACGTTGGATGTGATTAGAAAACTTATCAAAATCATTATAATTTTTAACTGTTCACTAAATTTTTTGAAGTAAAGTACACGACGTAAATAAGTAATTATTCATCAATATTTATTTTCTCGGCTTCAAAGTAATCTCCACCAGATGAAATATACTTGTGTAAACAATTTTTCCACACCTCGAAACACTTTTCATAAGTACGTTTTTGGATGATCTTAAGCTCTTTCAGCGCATTTTGTTTTAACTCTTCGATCGACTGAAAACGTGTATGCTGTTGGGTGAAGGTGGCCGTCGCCCCGGGCGCAACGTCTTGGGGGCGGCAAAACGATCTTCGCTGTTTTTTAATATTCAGAAAAATACTTCAACAAATTTTTTTTACAAAATTTATTATAAAAGATAAAGAGTTGTACACTCACTATGTAATAATCGGAATAACAATGAAAAATATAAATTTTTACTCGAATACTCTTCAGTCTTTGAATTTATCTCATATCTTTTGGATTATATCTTTCTTAAAAATAATGATAGAACTTAAAGATGCACTTTTCTAGCTTTGTCTAGCGACGTGTCACTCTCACAGTTACCCTATGCTTTGAATGTAACAAATACTTTTATTTCTCCAAATTTTCAAAAATGGTATTTAAAAACTCCCATTCGGGCAAAAATTCCTGCAAATTTTGTCAAAAGTGTGCAAAATATAGGGCGAAAATGGGTTATTTCTATCGCTTTTAATAAGATGTCTTGTAAATTTATTATCAATTTCCTCAAAAACCGTATTGTGAGAATTTTGGAACTTCAGAATTTGCGTTGTTCCTAAATTTTATATACTCAATATCGGAGGTATTTTGTAAAAATTCACTTTTGTTCGAACCACCTCATGAAACTTGTAGGTAGGTAGATAAAGGGGGCAGCAGAACATCCTTGGCCCCGGGCGCCCGAAGTTGTAGCTACGCCATTGCCTGTACGGTACTCCTTTTGAAAAAAATTCGGCTTAATTGGGACGAGTCGAGCAAGAATGCGTTTCATACCCAAAATATCTACTAAATTCATTCGAACGGACTCACAGAAGTTATCGAGCTCTCTTGCTATTTTCTTTACACTTTCCGGATGATTTTCAGTTTTAAAACTGAATGATCGTAAGCCTCTTCCAACATTCGTAACGATTCCGTATACGAAGTTTGGTTAGATATACAAAATATAATTTTAAAGAAATTCTCTTTTCGAATTTTTAAAGAATGAATTCTATCCGATATGTCTTTGGGAAGGATTGAACCAAAAGCATCCCCAAAAGTTTTCCCTTTTTCATTGAATTTTGTGTTTCAGACATATTTTGGTAGGATTTATTTCTAGATTCGTATTTTCTGAGCACACGGCTTTATTGCATACTTTTAGGCAAATCGTTGGGCGTATTACGTAAAGTTCGTCTAAAAACCGATAGGTCCCACAAATTCTGAATATTGAGGATACAATAAAAGTTCTCTAAATTTAGGTTAACAATTTAACATCACTCGCTTCAATATTATTGACAAATTCCACACAATTTCATTTTTATGGAAGCTATTCATACGAAAGCCCGCAGATAATAGCTAATTAGCCGTCATAAAAGCTCTGATTGCGCTAACATGCCAAATTATGAAAATCGTAAAAATCTGAAAATAACTGTGTGTAAATGTTGGCTGGCGATTGGGTTCGGCAAAGCAAAAGCGGACACATTTTTTATGACGCAAAGCAGGTCAGCAAGAAATTGAATTTTCGGCCACGTCTGCGCGAGAGTGAGCCGAAAACAATGCGTAAACAACGGTAATAAAATATGTAATTGCAATAAATTGGAGCGAAATGGAGCAACACATTGGTGTCACGTTTTGTTTTTCACCTTTTCTTCTACTTTTTCTGCTGCTTCTTGCCTTTGGTTCTGACTGTGGAATATTTTTTTGCGAACGTCAATAAACTAAAGAAATCATTGCCAATGCTGGGTACAGGGTGTGTATGTGTTCTATAGAATTTCCGGTTTTGTTGTTGTAACAAAGATTATGCTGCTCCCGACATCGCTCTTTATATCTAGAAGAACGCTTACTGCTGTGGACCCCACCTTGCACTTGACACCGCGCATAAACCACTGCAGGTTTGCCAAAAAAACCAGCAAAGCAGCAAAGCAATAACAACAAAGCGGCTGCGGCACGTTCAAGCCGACAGCGGGCCGCGTGGGCGTCGGTGTGTCGGTCGTTTTTGATTGCTTATGACAGCCTGCGCGCGCGATTTTAATAAAATTCACAAAAGAAATGCCACCGCGTCAGCGAAACCGAAATGAAACAACAACAACAATGAATAAAAAATAAAGGTGAGAAACGCAATGAAATGTAATGGAACGAAAGCACCGCACCGCAAAGACAATAAACTGTTGTTTGCACGAAAAAACTGGCGGAAAACAAAAGCACCGTTTTACTCGTTCATCGCCGGTGTGGCACGGACAAGGCCGTTTTGTTGCCACAAACGCTTGTTGTTGTTCTGCGAATTTTGTTTTTGGGCGCCAAACTGGGTTAGGGCAACGTAGCACAATACCAACTCATGCATACACACATATATAACTGTATATCATTCATTTGCATAGCTCCTCTCGGCGCTCGGCTGTAATTCTCATATGCTTCATATATGCGATTCCCCGTTGTCCGCATTGCCAATGCTGCCACCGTCACTGCTGCAATTGCATATTCTCACATTTTACTTAGCTAAAAGTTGTTCGTTTCGCTTTTTGCTTGCATTGTTTGCATTTGCGCACTTGCTTGGTAGACGCTCGCTTTGTTATTTACATATGTTTTTGTTTGAGTTGTTTTCTTGCCCCAAAAAATTTGTTTGCATGACTCGCATATACCAGTGTACACATAAAAGGGTCGCCAAGTCGAAAGCAATAAATTTTATTTACACTCAAAATGTCATTCGGAAAGCATTGCACAGGATATTAAAATGCGTTCAATTGTTTTCGTAATTCTGCGGAGCTTTGTAGAGCAGCCATTTGCCATTGTCTTCGTTTTTGGGTGAAAGCTTAAGTGATGCATGCAGAAAGTTTTTCGCTTAAATAAATTGAGATAGGAATGAGAAATCATTAGAAATAATCTTAGGAGCTTTGAGCTTTAAACATTGCTGTTGGTGCTTGATTTTTTCGACAATCGATTTTGTTTTTTAATAACTTATTATTGGTACTTTTGGATCGATTTAATCACAAACAAATAAGAACAGGCTAAGTTCATTTTATACTCTTGCAACTTTCAAGGATTAAAACAGGTCTTGACAAAAGTGTATGTTCAAAAATGTTTCAAAAGGGTTCAACTTCATTTTTCGACAAAATCGTGAAAGGATTATAATAAAGTTTGGTGTTTTATTAAGTTTTATTACAGTCCTTAAACTGAAATTGTATTAAAATCATCTCTAAATAAGATATATGAGTTATGAACTTAAACAATGAGGCTAAACTTCATATACCGAGTTAAAGAGGAAAATTAATTTAAAATAATTTTTATGAAACCTCGTCATTTCTTCAATTCATTTTCATTAAAAAATCAAACGTTTTTACCAACCAAAACGGTTTAACGCCCGTAAAAAGTATTGTGACCAAAGAGTACCCTGAAATTGTAAACAAAACACAAAATATTTAATTATTCATCAATATTTTTCCAAATTTTTCCAGTCCTCAAAAAACTATCTGGAATGAGCATTACCTTGATTTTTGAGCGGCTTTGGCGTGATTTTTTTGGTTTCGGCTAGTTTTTTTCCCTCCACTCTGATGGTTGTTGACTTGTTTGCATGCCATACTCATAAGCATATGTCTCAACGGCAGTTATAATGCTCTCCATGATTGTGGGATTGGCATTCGCACGATCTACAGAGAACTGTGTACGGTACTCTTTTTGAAAAAAAAAAAAAAATCAGCTTTATCGAAACAAGTCGCGCAAGAACGCGTTTCATATCAAAAATAACTACCAAAATCATTCGAACAGACTAGCGAGATATGTTAAGTTCTTTTTTATTTCCAAGCACCTTATCCTTCACTTTTTTAATATTTTCCTTATACTTCGGTATAAGATCAGCCGAAAGTTAAGAAATATTTCCATTAGGTATAAGGCGATTGAGGGAATTATTGATCCGATTCAGCCCATTTTATAACATACGATTCTCCTTGAGCTTCCATAATATGTTCAAAAAATTTACCTCTATTTTCGATGATTTCATGAGTAACCCTTCTGTAAGATGCGGTAGTTAACCCGTATGGAGCCTGGGGTCACGGATACAATAGAGGAACTTCACTGGAGCCACTCCGGCATATTCGGTTTAAGAGTTCGCTGAAGTCTAATGGCAGCACTTCTTCAGCAGAGCTGCGACTGCGCGCGGGCGTCGGTCTGGAAGCAAGCGGCTCGCTATAAAAATGCGTACAAAAATCTATACTACCCGCCTACCGAGGTTGTGCGCTAGGTTTTGGACCAACCACGTAGTAACAACACCATCGGATGAACTGCTTCTATACCGCTATGTCTGAACTTGGTATCCACGCGAAGCTAATACGGCTGTGTAAGCTGACGTTGGGCAACACCAAAAGCCCCATCAGGATCAGGAAGGACCTTACCGAACCGTTCGATACCAAACGAGGTTTTAGAAAAGGAGACTATTTTATAAGCGTGTACAGCTGCTGCCGCACACCGATGATATTGATAACACTGACCTCAATAACCGCACAATGACATCATCTGATGAGTCGGCCTTAGGAGTGTTTGAGAGAAACGTTTTGTGGAAGATTTACAGGCCTTTTCGAGATATACGGCGTGATTGGCATAGTTTAGTGAATCAAGAGACAGCGGCTGTGCTGACTTGGTCATGTTGTCCGGATGGAAGAGTACACCTCAGCTTTGAAGATTTCGATTCAGTACCCACCAGTGGAAAAACAGGACTTCGTTGGAAGGATCAGGTGGAGTTATTTGGTATCTCAAAATGCCGCCAAATAGCAAAAAGAAGAAACAACTAGCGGTCTGTTGTTAATTTGACCATAACAGCGTAAGTGGTGTCTACGCCAGTAAAGAAGAAGAAGATATAGGAATGTCAAACTAATATTAGCTACCAAATTTGGTTGAAATCAGTCGAGCTGATCGCGATATAGCTGCTATAAAGCTCTCCAATGATATAAGGGTTCAAATTTTATGTTTCTCATGAATTTATGTATTGATTTATCGCGATTTTAGTAGTTTTGGCAGAAACGTTATATGGTGATTGGGCGGGTTGATCATTTGATTTCATCTATTGTGCTTGAGGTATTTGTCTTGAACCTAATTGGTTACAAAAGCTAGAATAGTTTAGAAGATATGTAAATTAAATCTCTTAGAGGGCCGGACCAGGTGCACTTTTTAATTTTTTTGCCGGCAGATAATCCTTGCTACAACGATACCCCATAACATCTGTCCCTCGAAATTCTGTTTAGCCTCAGTGAGGTGCACTAAGAAATTACCCCTCTGCAACCGAAAACACTCGTTGAATGAGAGCAAATCTCGTAGAATATTTCTCACACTGGCTTCGATCTTTGTGTGACTAACCTACAAACCGTCCACTCGAAATTCGAGTTTATTTTTCCCACAAAATAATAAAAAATAATACCGCTATTTTTAATTACTTGTGAAGTGTCAACGTACACGGCGCATAAATAACGGCGCTTTATGCGAAACATAAGGAAATGACACGCTTCTGCGAAATCGTAGTCAAAAGCAGAACTGAAATGAAGAAAACACACAAAAAGCAATAAAAGAGAATACAAAACAGCAGGCATATCATTAACAGCCATAAATAATGTTATTAGCATAACGGCAAAAGACGAAGAACTCCTATAAGCGGGCCGATCACATCGCAGTCAAGAGGAGGCTGCACGGAGATGAATTATAGTGATTACATACTCATTATTTAATCGGTAAATAAGCGAAAGATATGGCGAAGCGAATGCCGAAATAAAAGAAAGACTTTTATTGGAAAGCAGAAGAAAGTGCAAATGGCTGTGTGTGTGAGAGTGCGCTTGTGTGGCGCGTAAGGTGAGTAAAGGCGCTCACGCGTACGGTAGTTGTAAATACGCGAAAAAGTTGGCAAGTAAGCACTGATAAGTTGAGATGTTGACACACGCATAAAATTATCGAAGACAAAAGCGAACGAAAAAACAACAACAACAAAAATAAAGTAAAGGACACGCGATATGGCGTAAGCGCTGTCAAAATAGCAGTAAATGTATGACGCACAAACACACGCATGCACACCACCACCACCACCTGGGAATCGATAATGAAAAATAACTGTAAAGGGACACATTTGGTGCGCAGCGCAGCTGTCCATTTCGTTGACAGGGCTTCAGAAAGCCGCAGCGACACGACACAAAGCCACAGCCATAAAGCAACTGTGACAACAACAACAATAAGCCGTATCGATAACAACTGGCGCGATATTGCTTTTATAGAGATGCGAGTATCTTACGTAATCGCCAGCTGACAATGCTGAAAGAAGGCTTTTATAAAATCATCAGCGCTTTTGCGCTGTAATATATGTACATATATATATAAATAAAAACACTTACATATTGTATATGTATATCAAAGTGTATTTTTTTGCTGTCAAAAAGAAAGTTATCGCAATGTCACAGCTTTGGCTTGAACCTGCGGGCAACATTTTGGTAGTTGATAAAGTAGCTTGTCAAATTTGCAGCAACAAAAATAAAAATTATCAATCTGACCTGTTATAATTCGCAGCGATACGAGTGAGTCCATTACAGTATACATATTATCTTCCGTTACAAAACGGCAATTAGAGAAGTGTTTATAGTTCTCAGCAGTATAAAGAGATTCAGCATTTGAAATATGTATGATGCCATTTTCAATCAAATAAATACATACAATGTTAGATCTCTATCAGAAGCGGCAGCGATTAATAAAAGATTTTAAGGCAGTGACAAATTTCTGCAAACAATTAGCAATAGTTTGTCAATTGACTTTATGCTTAATTAAGTAGGTAGGTAGAAGTGCAGCCCTGTTGTGTTTCAATTATCACTGGATGTGCCATTTTGATGTACTAGTCGTAGAACTATTATAATTGCTGTCACGTTTCACCTTCTCTTTCAAACCAATTTGAGATTTCGATGAAGCTACTTATGTCCGATATGCTTTTTGTAGACATTGGAAATCTTCTGTGTCGGATCTGTGATTGGACTGGGCATTCAGTGGAAAATTGGACGCATGTGCTCGAAATGGCCAGTGCCTTGTTATGGTAGCTAAAATGAAATGTCGTTAGTTCTTTTGTTGTCATATGCTTAATTAGCAGAGAAAACATGCAGAATATGAAAGAGATAATGAAATCAAATCTGCAATATAAAATGTGACATACATACATATGTGTTCCATGAACTAAGTTGAGAAAATTCCGGTGGATAAGGAAAAGTAAAGCCGTCGCCGTCTATACATTACTGGCGGAATTATTCAAATAGGAAATTTATAGAAAGCGTGGACCAAGAATTTTGAAAAGACTGCCCATTGCAGCTAAGCATAATTTGTCAAAATAAAACAAAAACAGTTAATAGATTACAACGAAGTTAGAATGCGATAAATAAAAAGGTTTCCTTTAAAGAATTTTTTTAATGCAAGGAGCGTTCCAAAGTAAACATAAATTTTTAAGTCTACCATCTATATGTCGAATGGTGCGTTAGAATCTGCTATCTTTATCGATTGTCCAGTGAGAATTTCATGACATTTCATTGATTGGAAATGAAGTTATTGCGTTTTAAGTGTCAGTATGTTTGTGTTATCGGTGCGAAAATGAGCCTCGAACAAAGAGACAACATTAAGTTTTATTTCAAAACGTTTCAATTGATGTAACAAGTTTATGGCAATGATTGTCTATCCCGTAGCAGAGTGCACGAGTGGTTTCAACGTTTTAAAGTGGTCGTGAGGACATAAATGACGATCAACATGTGGGCCAATCAAAATCCGTGATTACCGGAAATTCCATCGAAACTGTGCGTGAATTCATCAAAAATCAGCCGAAATCATCATTGAAATTCATGGAAATGGAATTGAACATCTCCAAAACATCGATTTATCGCATTTTGAGCGAACATTTGGGCTTACAAAAGGTGTGTGCACGGTTTATTTCACATAAATTGACTGACGACCAAAAATTGCTCAGAATCCAATATTCGAAGGACATCATTGTGACCGATTATTTGACCAAAAATCACATTTTAACCATTAACCACTCCCCATATTCACCTGATATGGCACCGTGCGACTTCTTCCTTTTCGGAAAAATGCTTTTGCCCATGAAAGGATGAGACGTAGAGACCATTCAAAAGGCTTACACCGGTATACTGGCGGCCATACCGGCCAACGAGCTAAAACGCTCGTTCGACATGCTTTTTGACCGTGTACAAAGCTGTATTGAAGCAGAAAGAGACTATTTTGAATAAAACAAATTGATTTTGCCGAAAAGACCCTCAAAGTAACCCCCCTTGGGCCAATACACTTGTGCCAACGTTTTTTTTTCAAATCCTCGAACAAGTTCTTAAAGTTAATTTCCGGAATATCCTTCAATACGCGTTTCCATTCACTTTTAATATCTTCAATTGACTCAAAACGGTTTCCCCGGAGCGGTCGTTTGAGTTTTCTGAATAGCCATAAGTCACACCGAGCTAAATCAAAAGTTGTCGGCTCATAACTCCGGCCTCGTTTTTCCAATAGCTTCGCATAAACGACGAATAGCACTGAATTTCCTTCTTGACAGTTTGGCCGGTCGGAAGGGATTCTGAGTGCACTAGAGTTCGATAACTGAAGAAACTTAAAAATCTATGGTAATTTTTAACCTGATTTAGCGTAGTTTTTTCGGCTTCGGCTCACCTTCGTCACGATCGATCGTGTGCTTCCGGTCGTAAGCATATATCCAAGACATCCTGTTAGTCGGAAAGCTTTGTTTCACAGACGTCAATGCAACGCTGTTTTTCGAAAAAAATTAGTGATTTTTTGATGCAATCGTGTTTTCACTGTTATTAGGCCTAAATGATCTTTCATATACCCGTGACAGACATGTAGTAACAATACCATATATGGTACAAATACCATATGTGTGTCACCAAATATTAGCAAAATACCATATGAGCAACGTAGTATTTTGCTGGTAACAATACTATGATGTTTCAATCTGGTAAATTTACTCTCAATAGTTCGGGAAGCCTTATCAAAATTTAGCATCTTTTATAATACAATCTATCCCTTGTACAAAATCTAGTTGTCGAGTCAATAGAACCTCATTATTTTCAGTTTAAAAAAAAATTATTTTAAAAGCCAAAAATTTTCAACTTTCAAAGGAATAGTAATTTTTATCACTAGAGCAGCGTCTTATGTTCACATGAAACAAATCAGTTCATATAATCGTTACATACAATGTCCCAAAGCTCGTGATTATATATTAGCTCTTTCACTACTTTTATGTATAAATATTTAGAACCCACATTTTTCGAGCCTAAGAAATACATGTCTGAATGATTTTTCCAAATCTTTATAGAGGCTCCTATCTTTTGTTAATGCATATTTTAATAAATAAAAATTCCGAAATACGGGAAATTTATTGAGATAGTTTATCAACTGATTTTAAGGTTTCATTGCCGTTTAGGGATACTGCCTACAATATCAGAGCTTTTGAAATATAAAAAAACTTAAAAAATTGCTGCAAATAATCTTAAAGTTCCTTCTCTTTTAATGCCTGGTCTCCGGCACCATCCGTTTAAAATTCTTTCATCTGCAATTATTTAAACGCAGGTACAAAATAAAAAAAAACGCATAAAAATTATCATAACACGCTGCACCAACAAGAGATCCCGTTACACAGTAAATGACATAAATCGGATAAATGCAAATATTGGCAAAATAAATCGACGCAACGGTCACAGTTCAATTCCACCTCGCACTCACGCAATGCGGCGCAAGTGGCACACAGAGGTGCCGCTGCCACTTCTCCACTAGGTGCCACAGCTGTAGCTGCTCTCCAGCGCTTTGTATTATTGCCGTTGCAATTACTTTGCTTTGGCGTTGTCTTTTATTGCCGTTGACATCCATGAGTTGTCGCAGCTGTTGGTGCGCACTGGCACCCTCCGGTAGCTATGACAGATTATGCGGCAGATTAAGCGCCGTTTCAGCTTGTCACTTTGACTTAAGCGCCGCGTGACATAACGAAAGTAAATTGCCACATGCAACATTTAGCATAACAGCATGTGGCACGCCAATGCCAATTCCAATATGCGCACTGTTGTGCCACACTTTTTCATTGTTTCTGCAGCAATACTCAATTTGAATGCTGCAGTGGCAAGCATCCCTCACGTACAAGCGGGTTTCCAAAATAAAAGAAGACAACAAAGACATCGTGTTGTTTATCTGATGCTCTCTTTTTGTTGTCAATCTTCGTAGCTTTTTACTTCGATATATTTACCGGTGATTACGAATGCGTCACGCGACTTGGGTTGTACTATTGTCTTATGCAGTTCGAGACTTAGTTCTAGTCGCGGTTATGCGTGGAATTAAAGATTATTTATTTCTAGTTCAAGGATTTGTAGAGCTCATGAACCCATCCAGATCAGAGCTTGACCGAAAGTGAACTCGAGTACTATTCAAAAAGCTATAGTTAGTCCTAGAAGAGACTACTTCAGAGAGATAACAGATATCGGAGAGAATAGCAGAGCGACAGTACTGGCTTTGAGCTCGCTGACTGTGCGCTAGACTAGTCATGGAATGTCTGACCTCACTAGCAATTGCTTGGCTACTTCGATTTAATACTTGTTCGGGTGCCTAGTTTTGACGGAATCGTTGGAAACCGCAAAGCCAATGGGCTTGTAGTAAAGTGCCTCAATTTCGTCAGACAGAGAACGAATCGCTGCTCTGTAGTTCTCTTGTGTTCTAGCGTTGTACCTATAGACCTTTCGTAAGCTGGACAACTATGAGATCTTTCTGACACTTTTTGCTTTAACCAAGGTTTCCTTTACAACAATGATCAAGATCTTTCCATCTAATGCCGCAAGACTCGAAACGTTTTAATGATTCATGTCGTCACAAGGAATCTACCCATTGACCTATCCCAACCACAAAACGAATAATAATATTGTTATGCGTTTTACTTATTTTAGTAACTGAGATAAGAGCTCGAAAGCTCAGCACCATGCAATTAAAGCGGAAGAAATGCAATTTTATCCAATTCAATTAACGATTACATCATTTGTGGACCCTTGGACTTGGTGCCATTATGGCTTTCACTTGACTTTCTGCTGGCAGTTGTGGCAATCGCTTGAGACTTGGCCATTTCAAGGCGGACAAATTAATTAAACCGAATGCATTTGAAATGTGTGTAATTGCCACAACACACACACACTCGCATACGAGTATACAAATATGGAGTTCCTAAGCTGCCAACCCCGGCAGCTGTCAGCTGACTAACTGTTCGCCGTAGCTGCAACTGAATGTGGAAACATCACTAATTACAGATTACAATGTTGCAAAGTGAAGAAAAATTGCCAAGCTCCCAGCACAGTAAGCGATGAAGTCAACGCCAACAACAACGGAGCATGCTGTTGCAGGCAACGCGGCAAGTGAATTTTTCTAGGGCAAGCACACGCCTTCAGCGCTCGGCGGCTGCATTTACCCTGGAGACTAATTTCCTTCAATGTCACTGCATATTTGCCCTCGCTGCTGGAAGGGAGCTAGCACCAGCAGCTAACAGCTAAGCAATAATCGTGTTAGTTTTGTAATTCTCAACACGACGGCGTTCTTGTTTTACTTTCGCTTTAACGCGCACTTTTATTCGCTTCTGTAGGGGATTCTCAAATTGAGTCATAGACATTTACATACCATAAAGGGAAAGTAGTTTTATTAGAATAATTGAAGGGCAATAAGTTGTATTACTCTCAATTATGTACAGGTCAGCGGGCTCAAAGACTGTTGAGTGTCATGTTAGGGTCCCAGATTGGAGAAGTTGAAGGTTGGTGTTTATAGTAGTCGAGAAATAAACGGAGCATAGGATGAAGTCAAGCAAAAAAGTAGAAAGATGTCACTAAAGTACAGTTTGGATCCTCTGTATTTTGTAAACTTTTAACCGAAGGTGTTCTTTTAATGAATATACTTCAATCTTGGGTGTTCTAGGCTAGGCAAAAACTTCCCTCGATATGCATATTCACAGAAGTACATATATTTATTCTCGGGTCTTCCAATCTTTAACTCGGGTTTTTGTAAAGTTGTTTACTCATTCGACGTTGAAGCTATGTCTCGAAGACTACTAAATCTAAACAAACTTTACCATAAATGGCTCATTAATATACCATTTCGTAATTCTTCTGGTGAATGCTATAATCTAAGTCCAGTTTGTAAAGATTTAAGCTTCAACATATTAAAGTCTATTGTCGGAAAAATAAAAGTCATGAAAATGCCATATATAATCCAGAGAGTTCCAAATGCTTTATTATGGTCTCGATGTAAAATAAAAGATAAAAGCAATGGTCTCGATGAGAGCCGTAGATAAAGGAAGATGGATATATGTATGTATAGTATAGACTAATTAGGAATGTACCGGCATGGATATAGCTGTTTAAGGGTATATCTGCACAAATTTGGCCACGATGACGAAACAGAACGTTCCATCTGCAGAAATGCCGCAAAAAACGCAGAGCACATCTTTTTCTCCTACTCGAGGTATGTAGTGGAAAGAACCACCATAGAAGAACCAAGAAACGAAAGGATGACTTCCGACAACATAGTGAGTCACATGCTGCGATCAGAGCTGGTTCAAGAACTAAAAATGAAAGAAAGGCAGAGGAGAAGCATAAGACCACACGAATAACCACATGGTCAGAATAATTTATTGCCCAGTTTGGTCCAGCGAAGTAGTGCATAAGGTCCGCAGGTCCAAATACAAACTACATTAGCCGCAGTTAAGGGTTTACAAGGTGTATTCCAAAATAAACAGGACTTTAAAAAACCAAAACAAATGTTTTTTCGGCAAAATTTATTTGATTCAAAATAGTCTCCTTCTGCTTCAATACAGCTGCACGGTCCAAAAGCATTTCGAACGAGTGTTTTACATCGTTGGTCGGTATGGTCGCCAGTATGCCGGTACAAGCCTTTTGAATGGCCTCTACGTCTGCATAACGCTTTCCTTTCATGGGCAAATGCATTTTTCCGAAAAGCAAGAAGTCGCACGGTGCGACGGGGATGGGTTAATGGTTAAAATATGATTTTTGGTCAAATAATCGGTTACAATCGGTCCTTTAGATGTTGGATTTGCGGAACAAACCGTGCACACACCTTTCGTAAGTCCAAATGTTAGGTCAAAAAACGATAAATCGATGGATATGTTCAATTTCATGAATTTCAATGATGATTTTGGCTGATTTTTGATGAATTCACGCACAGTTTCGATGGAATTTCCAGTGACCACGGATTTTGATTGGCCCACATGTTGATCGTCATTTATGTCCTCACGACCACTTTGAAAACGTTGAAACCACTCGTGCACTCTGTTACGGGATAGGCAATCATCGCCATGAACTTGTTTCATCAATTGAAACGTTTCGGTAAAAGTTTTACCAATTTTAAAACAAAATTTAATGCTGCCTCTTGTTCGAAGCTCATTTTCGCACCGATAACACAAACATACTGACACTTAAAACGCAATGTAATATCACTGGACAATCGATGAAGATAGAAGATTCAAACGCATCAGTCGACATATATGTATGTACATAGATGGCGCCACCAGGGGCGCTAGATTCATAAAGTTTTCTTTGGAACGCACCTTGTAGTACGTAGACATTATGTTCCGTAAGTTCAGAATAGTTAATTAGTACTGTATGAGAGTGATACGGAAAGAGGACAATATGAGCCGCACATGGGCGAGTTTCATCTTGGCAATATATTTGGGAAATTCCCCCATCGGATGCTATACAAAAAAACCCTCAACAAAGTATGTGGAGTTTGCCACAGAGCTTGTAACAATCAGAAGTATACGTCGGATACCCTATGAAGTTTGTATATATACGTGAACTAGTCCCTTAGTTTTTGGTATATCGATTTGAAATTTTATACGCGCCCTTCTCTCCTCAAGTAAAAGTTCAAGGAACTGCATTTCAAACTGACCAAAAAAACCTTTTTAATTTCCAATATACGTTCTCGAAAATTGGCAAGGATTATTTTAAAAAACAATGCTCAGATCAAGTCTCTATAGCATATAGCTGTCATTCGAAATTCGTGAGTACAATCGAAGTTATTTAGAAAGTTTATACGATTTGAACATTGTTTTGAAAACATCGGCTCATCTAGTATCAAAAGGTACCAGTGGTAGCTGCTGGTCTCAATTTTGCCGAGAAAGGGACCTCTATTTGTCTACTATGAAGGTTGAAACATGTTGATTTTGATTTTCAACGGAACACTGAAGAGCTATGTAAGTGTAGCACATTGATTTTGATATAATGGATTAATGTTTTTGAGGTTATGTTGTTATCTCGACGAGGTTCAGGTTAAGCGACCGATTGGTAGTCTTGAAAGCAATGTTGATACGTTCGAAAAGTTCCAATTACCTCATCAGCCTACCTCATTGAATTATTTAGTAAAGCTGTTGAGGCGAAGCAAGAACTTCAATCAAAGCCGTATTTCAATGTTGCATGTTTCGGTGAGCTATTGAGATATCGCTCTACCAACAAGATCTGTGTAGTTATTAAAAAAAATGAGAAAAAATATTTCATATGCCTATGTGGGTGTGTGCGTCGGAATGTGAGCATAAATTTACATTATAACTTCCGCTTTGATGAACTAAATTAAAAGTGGCAACATCCACATTTCGCATCAACATGTAAAATAGGTGGAAGCACACAGAAAACTCCTACACAAACAAACAATCACATAAATTCATACATACGTGTATAGTTTGCATTGTAACTGTATATTAATGCTCCACCGAATACTTGTGGCATGCAACAAACACTCTGTCATTAAATAAAAAATGCAAACAAGCCACAGCGCATATGCTTTTTATGTATGCGTGTGTGTGGATGTTATTGTTGTCGATAGCGCATGTCGAGGAAAATTAATTAAAACTTTTGCCATGATTATTGCAAAAACAATAAAAAAGAAACTAGCGCGGTTCGGCGCTAATGCTACCAAGAGCTAGCGCAGAGGCGGCAGCGGGGCCTGACTTCACAATTACTATTGCCATGTGAGCGATTGCAAGTTGCCAGGCAAAGGGCTGGGGAACTGCCATTGAAGCGTGGAGGAGTAAGTTTTGCGCGGCCGCCGTTTTTTCCACCCACTAAATTGTAGTCTAACGGTAAATATTCATGCTAAACAAATACGGAGTTTTTCAGCTGTAGAAGTTGGGGTCACATGATATGCGCGCATAATTAAAATCTAAAAATCACACACATTCCGGAGTTGTCGATAAACAGCAACAAAAAATTGTAGCTTGTTAGTTCCGAAGCGGGAAGGCGGCGCTGGTTGCGCTAGCAATACCGACTACAGGATATGATTAAGTGGAACTAAGTAATTAATAAATGCGCTGCGCTGATAGTTACAGTTATAGTTTTCCTGCTAAGCGGAGTTCGAGCGAAAATAGAGCGCTTTGGTTCTAAAAATGAGAAAGAAAATTAATTGGAGTGAGCATATTTTTATGTAAAATGCATTATATATAGACTTTTATGTCTTAGTAGTTTTGGCAAGTAATATTAAAGAGAAAAAAAATTTTGGCCATTTTTTGATTGCGCCTTTATAAATTTTTCGTCACATCTCAGTGTGTGATACACCGACTCTTTTCTTTAGAATAATGATTTTTTATTTGACGAATTGACCGAAATACTACCAAAAATTTTGCTTTTAACTTAAATTCCTGAAATTATTTTACTTTCTTGTTCTAATATGTTTGAATATATTTTTCGAATCAGGTGGCAACACTTCCCAAAATATCTCTTATTTGTATATATTTATGTATATATATTTCTTAATAATATATAATTTTGATGCCAATATATTGTAAATTTCATATTTAATGGACGAACAAATTTTACCCAGGTGGCAACCCCTACCAAAAATATGTTTAGCAGCGAAATTTCTCAAACATCTGCAGATTCAAATGTGGTGAATTATTTATTTATGTGGTGGTTTTGATTAAAAATTTTGAAAAGGTGGCAACCCTGTTCATAAATTATATTTTGAACATGATTTATTAAGTTTTCTACGAAGTTTGTAACACCCAAGTGGAAACGCCGGATGCCCTCTATGTACTTGTATATATGTATACGATGAGCATGTTGAGCTGAATTGACTTAGCCATGTCCGTCTGTCTCTATATACTGGAACTAGCCTGAGTTTGTTAGATATAGAAATGAAATTTTGCACCTGCCTGTTTCTCACGAAGAAGCTATTTTTTTTCGAAACCGCCGATACCGGACCGGATAGCATATAGCTGACATACAAACGGAGCCTTTAAAATTAAGTTTTTTTATGAGAAACTTTTTTACTTGACAAGATATCTTCACGAAATTTGTCATGAACTGTTTCTGAAGCAACGTTGTAATATCTGAAGAAAATTTCTATATCGGAACATTATAACTTATAGCTGTCATACAAGCCGGACGTTCAAATCAAGCTCTAATTATTGCCATAAAATTTAATACAGCTCAGCAATATGGTTAAAAAATAATTTTGGGTACCTCAAACCCCATATATACTACTTTGTTCTATTGGCATATTTAATGTCACCGTACAGGTACATTTACTTGCATACGTACATATACTGATGTGTGTATATTTTCAACGCCAATCATTTGGTGACAGACCAATTTGTATTTTCCTAAGTAATGAATCGTCACCGAGGCAAGCGGTGCGATTTGCAACCGAGAGTGTTTGTGGGTAAAACATTTGCAGCGCTAACAAAATCACCATTTAAATAGCCAAAATTACCTCAGTCAAATGCAATTGGCCTAGTGCAGCTGTGTATGGTCAATACTGGTACACCTGGTTCTATACAAGGTGTGCCACGAGTTCAAATGTTGCATTTCAGAAGCTGTTTTGCCAGGGTGTTGAATCTATATATAATCTGTAATCTATAGTCTATAGTCTATATTCAATAATCTTTAATTATTATCTATTATCAATAATCTATAACCTGTAATTTATAATCTGTAATCTATAATTTATAATCTATAATCTATAATCTATAATCCATAATATACGGATCTCGTATAATCTATAAACTAATCTATCATTCATATTAGATCAAGCTAAGATTATGCTCAGTCCTTATCCTTCCAAAATACAACTCTCTACGTCCAGTTTGTTAGATAAAAACATCTAGAAAACCATTTGTCACACCCTGTACTGTACAAACTACAGTTGTATGCAACAATGTGGCAGACATTTGCGGTTTCTCTGCTCATCAATGTACTGCTGCACCGAAAATCCGCCAAAATGATTTCAGTAAATGAAAATGCAGTTTTGCGGTCTCATCGCCACTGAAAAGTGGACTAAGTGAACGTTTGAACTGATTCATTCACTCACTGATTATTTAACAGCTTTTTCGTAGAAAACTCTCGACACTCTATTGAAAGGATGCACAGTATTAGATTGAATGGCTGTTCGGTTGACCGAGTGTGTGCTCGATAGTTGGGTAAAAAGCTTCGTGTGTTGAACTTTTAGTTTGTGTACTCGCATATACACACGTGACACGTTTGCAATCAAATAACTGTAATTGGTTTGTGGTATTTGCGGTGCAATTGCACCATTGGCGGTTACTTTTCTATTAATACAATAATAATAACAAAACAAATCGATTAAACACTTTTACTCGTTGAGGTGTGAAAATTTGCCGAACTTAAAGCTTAAGGGATAAGACATTATCAAATAGTGGAATTTAAAAGGTGCCAAGATGTTGCCACATAATTAAAATTTTTAAGTGAAAATTCTCTTAATTATCATTACAGTGCGAATATTAAGCTAGAACTATTTAAAAAGTCGTATTGATAAAATAATTTTTTAAAGGGTTGCCACCTGTTTAAAATATGCAATATAAAAAGTCACTGTACTATGGTATGGTTGGTTGCAATGGCATGAACAGTTTTTTGAATTTTTTGGTAAGGTTCGATTGGTTTTGTAACAACAAAGGTTTGGAAAGTTGCCACCTGTTTGAAATTAATCTAACTATTTAGTTAATTTAATAAAATAAACACACAAAATTAAATAGATACGAAACTAAAGGTGGTTCTGCACATCTATTGTTAACAAAAATTTTATTGGCGTTGCCACCTGACTAAAATATATTTATACGAACTTAATATTCGCAGCATCACTGAAAAAAATGTCTTAAATAACTTTTTTAAAATATATAATAATTAAATACATATAAATATATATATTATTAAAACTCAGTTTAGATTTAGTCGAAAGACTTTATGCTCTTAGACGATAAGAGCCTTTTGCTGTATCAGCTCAAAAATGTTTCAAAACATCAGGAAATATACATTTTCATTTTAAATTTGTATCGAAAAATTATTTATTGGCTTATTATTATTTTTTATAATTTTTTTTGTGAAATTTTTCGAATCAAAAAACTTGAATAACCTTATTTTTATGATCACATTCTTCAAATGTGACGTCAGCGTGTACTATATACATATGTATATTCATATATGGTATACTCTGACGATTATTGGCCTGACGAATTTTACGAGCGTCTCGCTTGAATTCACCGAAACACTTTCTTCGAAATTATCATTTGTTTACATAGGACAAAGCCGGCCATAAAAAGCTGCGTTGCTAATTTTATCTGCTGTGGAATTTCCGCTTTAAAATGTAGAAAAATGTTGTTGTGAGGAATTTAGGTCATCGTAACTTTGGTGTGAAGTCAATGTGGTGACTCTTGGGTGGATTAAGATGTCATGCATTGTGTGGATTACTACTGGTTTTAATTGTTTTGAAGAAGTAAAAGGATTTAAGCATTTTTCTAATTTCGATGAGAATTTCTGAGTATTTTTACATTCTTAAGGTCCTTCTGTAAATAACGGAGCAATATTTTTAAAAACATGATATATTGAGAGTGAATTATATCATTAAGAACTTTCATATCATATTGACAGCGTGGAAACAAGCATTCGGGTCTAAATAATGGAAATGAGCGCGGGACTTTATACGAACGAGAGCCGTAACCTCTGCAGTATTTCTAACAATAATACAGTAATGACTAACAGAACTTCAATAGTAAAAATATGACTATTCTCAGGGCTTTGTATATATGGTCTTGAACGACTCGGATTAGGAAAAATAATAATTTTTTTAAGAGGCCTCCAAAATACGCTCCTGAACCAATTAAAGCATGCCATTTTCAACAGACTTGTTATAAGGTAAACAAAGGAGCCATTGGTAGAAGAAAATAATAGGTCCGTTGACTTCAACAAAAATCACTGACCTCGGTATGAGATCTTGAGACTCCTAAACGCCAATAACAAAAGAATTCACTTTGTGTTTACTTGATGTTGTCACAGCTGCCACACTGCATTTTATCCATATTATATGTTATTGCCACCACTTAATTGTTGTTTTATAACTAATTTCATTACTTCATTGTTGTTTTGTATTTACGCTTCAGCTCAAGTTATTGCAAGAGCTTTAAATTCGCCTCCGATCTTTCGTAGGGCTAATAGTCGGTGCTAGATTTTCTACCTTATCAAAGATGCTTTACTTCAGCAGGGGTAAAATAGTAGGTTTTTTAGCTAAGAACCTCTGACCTCTTGACCTCTTTGTTTACATTTTATGAGATCATTACGCTTTTGTTTCTTTTATCTAAGTCAACATCCTTTGTCTACATTTGTGTACATTACGTGAGGTCAATGAACCCTCTGTTTAGAATATATGTATGAGGTCAATGATTCTTTTGTTTGCATTTTGCTGAGGTCAGTGTTCCCTTTGTATACAATTATAATGTCAATGAACTTTTTGTTTACTTTTAGCTAAGTCACTAACATTTGTTTATATTTAGCTAAGTCAACAACATTTTGTTTATACTTCAAAAGTAAATTCATCTGAACCTTTGTTTCAAATAAAGAACCGATAACTGTTTTGTTTTTCTTATCGCTTCAAAAAAATCGATACTTAACCAATTCATCTACCTTTGTTTACATTTAGGGTCTATAACTGTTTTGTTTATCTTTCGCTAAGTCAATAACCTGGGATGTCTTTCAATGCCTTCAGCGAAATTTGTTCTTTTCGGGTTCGGCTCATTTTTGGAGCGCCATTCTGTGGATTCTGTTCGACAGTTTTGTCATCAAATTCATACAATTTCATTTCGTCACCAGTAATGTTGTCTGCTCTTCGTAGTTTTTAAAAAAACAGGTCTTTTGGTACAAGTATAGCACACACACGCTTCAAACTCAAAACATCATCCAACATTCTTTAAGTTTATCCATAAGAGATGCTGAGATCCTCTGCTATCCTTCTTATTCGATGTTATCGTTATTAACATTAACAGAGATGGATAGACTGGTCATATGAGAAACATTTACTATGACTTCATGACCTTCGCTGCATGCTTTGCCACTCAAATACTTGTGTTAGTAAGCGAGATTCCTTAATAACTTCTGTAATCTTTTCAACGATTCCGTAATTATTTTATTTCTCGATTTCATTGGAAACCCACACTTCGAGCCAACTCAATGTTTAGTATTTTCTCCATGATAAGCCTCGCCAGGCATAACTTTTATATCGTAAACAAACAGCAGCCAAAACACACATACATAAATGGAAATCAAACTAGACACGAACATAAAAATAGGCTGTATCAATCTATAAAAAATCTGTTCTGTTTCAGTCCGGTATACACTAGATAAGATGGTACTGCCAAGTGGCTCCCTACAAAACAATGTTGAACTCAGTGCAGTGTTTTAAAAGTGTTTTCTTCAAACTTTCTTACACTATCGAAAACATTACCGTCATTACCGATAACCATTCCTTAGTATTCTGAATTTCTGGTTTTCTATAATATTTTAAAATTTCTTCTCTTCATTCCCTTCGATATTTGAGAGTCAGAATTCCAAAGCTATCTAAACTATCAAGGTTCTTATCTAATTCTTGATCACCTCCTATCGAGATGAACATTCAATTCTTTTCCATTTGTTTCTTCTTTTAGTTTAGGCTTATTCAACTTACGATCCCCTAGAACTTGCTAAAACATATATAATTAAATTACCTTATCATAGCTAACGGAACCAAGCCTTAACACTCCCATCATTATAATAACCAATAGTTAAATCCACATTTACCCAAAATAAACTCAATAATAAAATAACTGTAATTTCGTTACAAGAAACCCTTTTCAATTGACTTTCTAGCAAAAGTTTTGAGTAAAAAATTGAGTGTGAAAAGTTTAAGGTATCATTTTGCTATTATGACCGAAATGTCACATTAATTAACATAAAGACTGCAAAATGAGTTGCCAACTAAAACAAACTGAAAGATGGATGGACGGCTGTGTGGCAGAAAGGTTGGGCGAGGGCGACGCAGCTCTGTGCTGCGCTCACTCGAGTTGACAGAGAGCGGTCAGGGCGCCGCGTGTCCATCAGTTGGCAGTTACTGCTCGGTGACAGCGTGTCAGCGCAATATGGCCACTTCATCCGCAACTCATTAATAACCTTTTCATTTACTCATTTACCAGACGCAGTCGGAAGCAGTGCAAACTTACGGACTTACTTGCGAGCACAACAACAACAGCATAAGGCAGCAGTAGTTGGCTCGATATTTATATATTTTTTGTGTGTTTTTTCTGTTTTTGTTGCGTTGAAAGAGTGATGCATAGACTTCAGAGTGTCAACTGCGCCCCTGAAAGAACCTCAACTAATTACTGTCAACGAGCGTTATTATGAAACAAGAACAAGTATTAAGTAGCTGAGCAGAGGAAGGAAGGGGAGGGGAAATAGTAATAATAATAAAAACAAAAATAAATACAGAGACAGCTGGTACTTGTAGGTACTGACTCATATAAGCTGAATTCTAGGAGCATACAGGGTGGCCACAGCAGCTGTGTGCTGCGGTTCTTCTGGCTACCCGTCAACGTCTAGGCCACAACAAAAAGTATTAATACAAAAAATACTGATTTCAACACTCTGCTCAATACAATGTGATAATGAGTGAAGATTTGTGTGGCACACACACTCGCGCACAACACGGTCAACACTTTCCTGGTCAGCTGGACTGACTTAAATCACCGCAACGTGGCCAACACGGACCAAGCATCGATTGAAAGTCCATAAAATAAAATAAATTGAGAGTTTCTTATGGAAGAGGATGAAGCAGCGTGTATGTAGCCGGCTGGACAGCTCGCCAGCTGTCTGACCGCTTGACTAACTGACTGACTGCTCAACTTCGTTAAAGATATATGAACTCATTAGATTAATGACGAAGCCAACGAGTGGAGCCAGTGTGTCGACCATTGTCCTTTGGCTAAATGCTGCAAACTTAATACTTATTACCGAGTACAGTTCGTTAATGTGTTGCCGTATGCCACAGGGTCATAATCAAGTGTCAACATCAAAGCCTTCCATGCAGTGCGTTTTATCTCGGTAATCTCTTTGATTTTGTGGCTTCAACAGCGCTGTTGTGCGGTGTGCGGGAATGTCAAAGGAGGTTCTCTGTCGGTGTAATTTTATTGTTTGTGGTGAGCATATTAAGTACGGGATTAGTGCATTTGTATTATGTTAGACAATTTGAGCAATAATTAATGTATGATGTTTATGAAAGAAAACTAAAAGTTAAATTATACTCAGGAAGCCTTTTACTTAATATTCTATTTGCTAATGCTTTAAAATGGCGTAATTCTTGTAAACCATTTTTGATTTCTTACACTTCTTGTTTCTGCCATAACAATATAATAAGGCCCCCATAACAGTTTTTTTGTTATTGTTACTTCCTCGAATTTTTCCAATAATTACTCTCGAACAACTCATCTGTTATTGTCAGTATCTTTGATAAATATCGAGCCAGTCCAAAAATTTTTAGTAGAAACGTCTTTTCAAAAACTTTGAACTTTGAAAAACTTTGTTCTCATATCGATTCTGCTCACTATTTTTGTGCAAATTGTAGATTCCATTCCAAAAGAGCTTCGGAAAAACTGAGTCGAGCGAATTTTTGATAGCCTGCTCAGATGTAAACCGATGTGAACTTCATTTCAGTGACCTCTTTTTGTTGAATCCGAATAAGTGGATCGAAATAAGTGATAGTCCAAAAGAACATGAACTGGGCTATAAGGCGGGTGCGGCAAAACTTTGCAGCCTTAATGAAATGTCTTTCAATATGGGATCGATCGTTGTCATGATAAAAAAATATTGCCGCATGTCTAGTCGCAAATTCTATAGACTTTTCGGCTATCGACTTGCTTCAATTTTGTGAATTCTTGTCTGTAGCTTTTTTCATTAATGGTTTCACTCGGTTTAAGAACCTCATACAGCCCGTACTTCTGATCCCATTAAATATAGGCAATAGAAAAATTGAAAATATATGATCAGGGTTCACATATATGTGACCTGGTCTACGGAAAGGGGGCTTAGGTGTCATATATATATATATATAGATAACGAGAAACTGACGAAACGAGTTGTTTAGTATTAACAGCTGTTTCCCAGAAAACTAGTTTTCGCACGTTAGCTCCCTTTTCGTAGACCAGGTCACATATAGTAATTTTTGGTTTCGGGTTGCCGTTATGGATCCATTTTTGATTACAGGTCATAATCTGATATTAAAATACTTCTTTCCTAGCGTTTGAGAAGCATTTCTGGCATGCAAGATCGTCTTTAGTGGTTACAGTGCCTATGACACCCGATTTCTTTGCTTTTTTGTGTATTCAGCTACTTTTAAACATTCTGAAAAAATGCTTTAGTGGCTGACAAAGATTTTGCGAGTTCTTCTTGTGTTCACAGTAATATTTTCTTTCTAACTCATGTTCAGAATATTAGAACAATGGAAAACTGTATAAATATAGTTATAAACCTAATATTAAAGGCGAGTCCTGATCCCATCTCTTCGTAGTTGTGAATATCTCGTTTATTGTATTACTTGAAAGCCGCTTACAGTCCATGGAAAGCCAGTAGATCTATGTGGAATCATTTGCTCGATTTTCACTTGATTCGTGACGAAATTTTCCGTTTCTTGACTTAAATTACGTTGGATATTCAACAAGGTTCAGACTCTTGAAGCTCAAACAGAAGGAATCTGAGAAAAAAAGGTCGAATTCCATAAACTTTTTATATTAGCTTTCTGGGTATGAAGTACAAAACGATTTTCTTAATATCGCGGCAAAATCCTATCAGCGAAACTTGATTGTCTATGTGACTACGGTTCATTCAAATACCAACTTTTGATAAAAAAAAATATTTGCTTTGCGGCTGATTAGATTTTGTGCTTTAAGCTTAAAGGACATCGAACATACAATACTAGCTCTTAGCAAAGACACACTCCTCCTTTATTTAATAAACTCACGGGTATTATACCTACATGTATGTATATAAGTAATATCCGAGTTTATGCGTGTAAGCACATCGTCTTAATTGCATTGTACATAAGCAAATTAGAGCAAAGTGATTATTATCGGCAACGACTACAAAGCGCAAACATATTTCGTAATTGATTAATTAGCTTAAACGTTACGTAACGGTAAGCACGAACGTGTATACATATGCGCGCATATGCAAACAAGCGACATAATACGCACTTTAAACAGTTTGGGAATGTATGCAATCGCCTGTTAATTTACATATACATACGTACATAATTGTGAGTAGAGAGCTTGCATGGAATAATTTTATTTGGCTATTACAGGTGTGCTGTCCACTAAAAGCTCTTCGTTGGTGATTTTAAATATGACCGGCAGCTAAAAGCCTACTTTGTCTCATTAAAATTATCCTGTGGAGTAAGTATAACAGCAAGTTTGGAAACAACTATGAAGGATTGCAGATATATGAAGGTAAGAAAATTAATTTGCATATAGTCTCAATATATTGGTGGGTTAACTCTTATTGATTATCTTAAAGTTTCTTCCGATAAAAGCTAAACCTTTTCAGGAGGCATTAATTTGCCGCGGGTTAACTCTAGTAATACTTCAATATATTTCTAATGAAATCGGATTATCACCTCACAAAATTCTCTTGAAATAGGCAGCAAAGATAATGTATAAAATCGCGAAACTTACTTAAAAGTGAAAAAGAATTTTGACGAAATATTTATATCAGTGGGTATGCGTCTAGGCCCCCTCCTAATGAACTGCTAATATTCAAAACCGGTGATTTTGCGAAATTTCCCTGGATCACTTGATGTGGTTTGACCTTACTTTATTGATACTTCAAGCTCTACTTTTCGGTGTTGCCTTTAAATTTTGCGCCAAAATGTAGGCAACGTTCTTGAAGTCTTGGTACTTTGTAAAATATGTGATTAGAGAATGTCCTTAGAAGCAGAGATGCAGTAGTTATAGTGGCTGTCAGAAAGTGGCTGCATATACATACAAGTAAAGTATTTGGGTTCCAGGCCACAAACGAATTCCGGGAAAGAAATAACTGATCGGAATGCCAAAAAGTCATCTGCCCTGCTACCGAACCAGTACAAGATACACGGAAGTCAATAGAGACGATATACAATGCGATTTTCGAAAGGGCTGACCGACCGATCAGGGTGGGATGGAATGCTTTAAGACCTTGCAAGATCGTCAAGATCATATGAAAGATCCCGAAAGAAAACGCACATGCTTTTTACTCACACGATCTTGAAAGTTTTACAGGCTGATTGTTGTCCTTCTGATAGGTCACAATCTAAGGGCATCACATGCAAGCCGGATGGGTATAAGTAACGTTTATATATACAGAAAGTGCAGGGAAGCAGGCATGAGAGAATCGCTGGAACGCCTGCTATGCTTTTGTCCATCATTATCAAAAACTCATCTTAAATATCTCAGAGATTCAAAGTTCAAGGGACTAGATGAAGTAACAAAATTAGTTTTCAAGTTGCAAAGAGCGTTGACTTTCTGTGTGACGTATACCTCAAAATAAACTGAAGCTTCATATGGCATTACCAGAGACCAGTAGGTCTATGTACATTGTATGTATGGCGTGACAGTCGGCAAGTATAATATCTTAATCTATGTATATATGTATATGATATTTAAAAATAAATTGCACTTTTCATTTTATTTTTGCACATATATTCTGATAATAGAATGACCCGAGAAGTAAAGAAAAACTCTTATCCTTATATTTGGTAAAGCCTTTCATCTCATCGTAATTAAATATCAAACCAGCTTAGAGAAAAATCATGCAATAAATGATGCAAAACCGAACCAAATGCAGTCGAAAGCTTAGAAAGCTCACATAAAAGCTTTTTCTACAATCACAATTTATGGCTTTTGGGTTTTGAAAAGCGTTAGTAAAAGTATATGGTTTTATAAAATATTACTATTTTTTTAGATTGTAGATTCTTGACCTACTCTTTTTTTAAAAAGTATTATGGAATAAGTCATTACAAATTTTAATTAATTGAGCTTTGAGAAAAGCTTTCCAAAAAGAAGTTAGACTTCATCAAAGTATAACAAGAGCTTTTTCTTTCGTTTATGTTTTTTACTAAAAGTAATATCGAAATCTTGAAAGAGATTGAAAAATAAGAGGTGAATATAAAAGACAGTTTTGGAGCTTTGGGCATTACATTTAAGGCGGCATTTACTATGGAAAGTGATGATAATTATGCTTTTCTCATAAAATCAAAAATTTCTATTTGGATTTCCATTTTTCCATTCCATTTTGGGGTTGTTTGATTTTATAAATTTACAAAATGAACTGGCTGCATAGTTGCAAAGTCTTGTTGTTTCGATTTTTAGGTCGCATAAATTAATTTTTTTTCACTGTATGACAAACCGTTCGCACAAAGAACGATGCAATTGAATAACTTCCGGTTAACATTTCACAAGCCACTCCCTACATGGGTGTATATTAAATGGGCCTTCCCTAAGGAGCGGTACTTTGACTGTGATTTTTCACATTTCTTTTGCTATTTTGCCGAGAATTTTTCACTTTAATTAATGCTTATGGCAAACTTTTTGCGTGTGCTGCGATGCTTTACTTAACGTAATACTATTTAGCAGGCATTTTTAAAAATATGTATTCATATGTCTATATCTACTACGATAGTAGTCTCTATTAAATATAAGCAACTCAATGCTTATGTTCGGTCAACTTCTTTTCATAGCTCATTAGCTTCGCCCACACACTCCCCTCGTTTGTGTGCGCCGCTCACGCACACGGCACCTGTAAGCTCCGCTGTCATTGCTCTCATATACATATATTTCCGCATGTTCGGCTTTTTCCGTATGCCAGTGCTTACAACACACCCACCTGTCTCCGGCTCACTCACAATATTGCCTTTTGTCGTTTGTCACTCCAGCGCCAGGTTCTCATGGGAGTTGCCACTTGATTTAGCACATTAAACACTGACCATTCTTTATGAAGCCATAAATCGTTTAACTCAGGTGAAATATTGAATTAAATGATTCAATTAGTGCAATCACTTTGAAATGAGGGAACCGGTGGAAAAAATTATAAGCCAATGAGAGTGGTATTGTGGTTTTAGCCAGTGGAGAAGTGAATGTAAATTTATATTGATAGTATTATATGTATATTTTTATAA
Organism: Bactrocera neohumeralis; assembly: GCF_024586455.1. Taxonomy (NCBI): domain Eukaryota; kingdom Metazoa; phylum Arthropoda; class Insecta; order Diptera; family Tephritidae; genus Bactrocera; species Bactrocera neohumeralis. The sequence goes on along the minus strand of NC_065919.1, from coordinate 79,060,944 downwards.
TTCTGATATGGATTATGTTATGCAATATAAGTACTTATCTAGTTGAGTCAATGGTAAAGTTGGTTTTATTGCTAAAGTTGATGTAGCAGAGTTGTATTGTTCTTATAGCTTCTTCTACATGTTTCTAGTTACAAAATGCATTGAGTATCAAAGGATCATCTGAATTGATTTTTGGAATGATAATAATAAGATGCTTTTCAAAGTCGTCAAAGTAGTCGGACATAAATGACGATCAACATGTGGGACAATCAAAATCCGTGATCACCGGAAATTCCATCGAAAGTGAGCGTGAATTCATCAAAAATCAGCCGAAATCATCACTGAAATTCATGGAAATGGAATTGAACATCTCCAAAACATCGATTTATCGCATTTTGACTGAACAAAGGTGTATGCACGGTCTGTTCCTCACAAATTGACTGAATACCAAAATTTATTCAGAATCCGTCTCATCGATCGACGCTTGTGACCGATTATTTGACCAAAACTCACATTTTAACCATTAACCGCTCCCCGTATTCACCTGATATGGCACCGTGCGACTTCTTCTTTTTCGGAAAAATGCATTTGCCCATGAAAGGAGAGCGTTATGCAGACGTAGAGGCCATTCAAAAGGCTTGCACCGGCATACTGGCGGCTATACCGGCCAACGAGCTAAAACGTTCGTTCGACATGCTTTTGGACCGTGCAAAAAGCTGTATTGAAGCAGAAGAAGACTATTTTGAATAAAATAAATTGATTTTGCCGAAAAAACCATTTCTTCTGTTTTTTTTTAAGTCCTGTTTACTTCGGAAAACACCTTGTATAAGGAGTTATAAAGGAAGTATTCCATCTAGTATTCTTCAAATGGATTTCTTAATAGCTCAGCGGTTATTAAGTCATGTTAAAGATCGTTTTATGGCATTATGAGGCTAAAAGATAAAACTTTCTCTAGATCGAATTCAATCTATTTTGTGAATGCTTTTTTGGTTTGGCATTTTCGAACAATAAGGAAGCATAAACAAACTTCGCGGATAAAAAAGTTGTTGGTAATGGTATTTAGCTGTGGATCCATTGGTTCACAAAAATATAATAAAAATTTATGTTCTTTTTTATTCATTTCTTTTATTCAGTTTCCTATAAAATATATGGCTCTTGAAATTTGGAAGGAAGTTGGAAGTAAGGTATTGATTTTTTTATCTGATCAAAAGAAAACTTGAAAACTGAAAGTCGGCGAACCTTCACATTACAAGTAAGAGTTCACACTTGGACAGTTTCTAGTAGAAGTGTCTAATCTACCCACCACTACTAAGAACCATTGATATTTTGAGTCGCTTGGCTTGCCTTTTCGCCTTTATCGAAAACAAAGTGTGAAGTATGCTGTATTTTATCTCTGCTGATGCCTATTTTTGATATTCGTATTTAAATATTATATTTTTTTCATTTCTAAAAAAAATTGTAATCATCACTTGATTTCTTTGCTAACTCCTTTAGAGTAAACACTTCTAATTGCACTCAAATTATTAATGTAAAACAGCAAATTACAATATTTCATCAAATAAACTTGCAACTCATTACAAAAGTGGCAAAAGAGTTGGGCAAATTGCATTTCAAAATGTTGATGACAGCATATTTTGACAGCCACTGCGCCATTGGAGGAGCCTGCAAAGCGGCTTAGCAGTCTGCGTGCATTTTTCTTACGACCTCAAAGCTTGTAGCTGGACACTATAAGAAGTACAACGAGAAAAAAAAAGATTTGCTACAACAACAACAATAACAGTAATAGTAAGTAGAACATTTGTCCCAATTACTTGCCACATTTCGGCATGCAAATGATTTCAGATTTCCACACGCACGCACGCACGCTCTTGCGTGTTGCAAGTAGTTAAGGGAAAGTTACATGCAAAACTCGCCGCCGCCAAATGCAAAGCCTTCGCTCTGGCTACCCCGCCGCCACTTGGCGTCCAAGCGAAAATTGCATATGAAAACTTGTGCAATTTCCTCACAAATCGCAGTTAAGAGTGGTTGCTGTGTTGTTCTTAGTGTTTTTTTGTTCTTGTTGCTTTATGCTGTTAATGTTGCTGTTTGTTGCAGAACTTTTGCCATGCCAATTGTGTTGCTGTTGCGCATTGCTGGCGCTATAAGTATACTGTAGATGTAGACGTTGTTGTTGTTGTTTATTTTTGTTGTTATTATTTGTTATACCCTGAATAGACTAATTTAAGTTTGCTATGTTTATAAATGATCAGAGTGGCGAGTAGATTCCATTTAGCCATGTCTGTCCGTCTGTCTGCATATGGTATATGCGACCTTGTCCCTCAGTTTTTGTGATATCAATCTGAAATTTTGCACACTTCCTTTTCTACACAAGAAACTACTTATATGTTGAAACTGCTGATATTGGACCATTATAGCATATAGCTATCATACAAACTGAACGATCGGAAACAAATGTTTGTATGGAAAACTTTTTCAGTTTCCGAGATTTCTTTACGAAATTCGGTACAGATTATTTTCTAAGACAATAGCGCAATCTCCTAAAAAATTGTTGAGATCGGATCGCTATAATATATAGCTGCCGTATAAACTGACTAATCAAAATCAAGCTCTTATATGAAAAACTTTTTTCTTATACATGGTATCTTCACGAAATTCGGCACAGATGATAACTGAAGACAGCGCTACAATCTCCAAGCAAATTGTTGAGATCGGACCACTACAGCATATAGCTGCCGTGCAAACTGGCCCATCAAAGTCAAGCTAAATATGTTTTTATACCCTTATAGACTATAAAAAATGCAGTTGTGAAGGGTACTATAGCTGCGTTAACATTTGTTGTTGTTCGCGTTCCACGCTTCTGCAGTTTATTTAGTGATCCCGCGCCGTCTCAACAGCGCTTTTAAGAACTTTCCGCTAGTAATTGCGGAGCTTGTAATTTTGTTATTGTTGCTGTTGCTATTATTATTAAGTTCTAAGTTTCGCTGCCAGTCTGGGTACACGAATTATAGAAACAAACACACACACGCACATACATTGAAATTAGTTTCGAAACAAAGCAGCAAAAATGAATATTTGAAATGCGAGCGAAACAAGTAAAAACAATTAAAACAACTAATAAAGAAACATTTAAAAGTAAAAGTTTGTTTGCAGCGCACTCAGCAGAAACACCAAACAACTTACAAACAATATTAAGTGTAGCAAAAGTGCAGTGTTGCAGCGGACAAACTGAATTGATGTGGCGCAAATGAGTTGAGGACCAACAGCACTCGGCGCCTGAACGCTCTCACCCCTCCTTCGCTCACACCCTCTTACTCTCTTAGCCTCTAATCCGCTCATTCGCTCTTTCTATTTGTCAGCTTAACACTTTCTTCTCGCCTTTCATTTTATTTTGCCCTTTCATCCTCAAACTCAAGCTCCAGCCTTGCCTTTCCTTGCTTTCTCCGAGTCGCACTTCCTTTCGGCACCGCTGCCTGACCATGACCGTGCTGCAGACATTTTGCGGGAGAAAAATTTTAATCACAGTCTTGCTTACACTGCACATGAATAAGTAATTAAAAAGTTGTTATTAAAATTTTATGCAAAATGCTTGTTAAATTGCATTGAAATTAAAATGGAAGTGCAAGCGAAGTAATGCCGAAATGCAACTCAGCCTCAGCCTTTGCTCCTTTCACTTGCACACACACACACTCTTTTGGCGCGTTCGTTGCAGCGCTTGTCGCTGTATTAGTGGCGAATTTGTCAGCTCGCCTTTGAAGGGTCTTAAATAAATTAGTGTGCAAATATGCAACAACAACGCCAAATAAATGGAATATTTTGAAATATGGATATATGTGTAGAGGAGATGGAGTATTTATGTAACGAATGGGGTCTCGGTAAGCACAGTTAGATTTATAGCTGATTTTAAACTGCTTATGGCAGCTCTTGACCTCTACATTTAAAATATAGAAAAAATATTTTTGAATTCCTAGCCATACTGGTTACTGAGTCTATGGCCTTTGGTGCTCATACGTCTTTGGAAAACCAAACATGCTTCGCTTAGTGTGTAGCTCGCATACCGATTTATGGTATTATCAGTGCTCTTCAAATAAAACAAATGTTTTATTAATATAAACTATGAAAGCCATTTTAATAAATCTTTTTCAAGTGTTAAATCTTGACTCATCATCATGTTATATCACATGGACCAATTGTCCAACTGCTGTGAAGTTTATGCACGTGCCTTTGAAAAATTGGAGCCACTATGCTCCTGATGAAGTTCAAAAAGTCTCATATGTGTAACTTCCGAGACATGACCAAGAAACCTTCGACCAACAGTTGCGATTATTTTCCTTGTATTCGTATAAAATATGTTCTACAGTCTCCTCTTTTTCTACTTTTCGGCATTTTCAATAATAATAGTGGTATGATATCGCCAGTCTGTTGACGTGTCTGCAATTAAGACAGAGACCTTTTAGACCTCCTACTAGAGCTCTTATGACATTTCTTTTGTATTTCAATAGAAAGCATGTGTGGCACATATTCCGTTCATGACATGTTTGTCTCCTTATTGGCTTATTGAATAAGTCGTGAGTTATAGCGTCGCAAACATGGAGAAAAATAAAGAGAAAATACGGCATATTTTACAGTACTACTACGATAAAGGCAAAAATGCATCTCAAGCCGCCAATAAAATTTGTGCATTTTATGGACCCGATACAGTTTCCATTTCCACCGAACAACGATGGTTTCAACGTTTGCGTTCTGATGTAGAGGTGGTCGAAGATGCGCCACGCTCCGGAAGGCCTGTCGTCGAAAATTGCGATAAAATCGCTAAATTGGTCGAAAGAGACCGGCATAGTAGCAGCCGTAGCATCGGTCAAGAGCTGGGCATGAGTCATCAAAAATTCATTTCAATTTCAATAAAAAAAAACAAAATTCAATAAAAATACCGCAAGACTTTTTTGACAACCCAATAATATATATAGTATATAGGCTCAAATCTGGTGGCAATTTATCATGGACATCGTCTAACTTTTTAGCCTGTCAGGTGCTATATAATACACAAAAACGATGACACTGTGGGCAAAAAATAATAAGACTTTATAATTTAAATTTCGCGCAAATATTTCGAAATATTTTGTTTTTCTAGGTTGGTATTACTATCGGTGATATCTGCACCAAATATCACATCAAAACAATAATTAGTGTTTAGTATACGCAGCACATAAAGTGCATTCGGCGATTTTTAGGATGAGTGAAATTACTCAACAAAGAAGTTCCATTAAACTGTGTATGCGGAATCAAATTTCTGTTACCGAAATGTTCAAAAGGTTGCAAAAGGCTTTTTTTGATAATTGTTTGTCGGGTGCAATGTGTTTTTGATTGCCACAAATTATTCAAATACTCGTAGGGTCACGAAAGTGTTGACGACTAACCGCGTCCAGGATGGCCATCAATATCAACTGATGATCAAAACGTCAGTAAAATAAAGGAAACGGTGCTTGAGAATCGACGATTAATAGTCAGAAATCTTACTGACACCATTGGAATATCGGAAGGATCAGTGAAAACTATTTAGAAAGATCATTTGGGCCTAAGAAAATTGAAAGCACGATTGGTTCCAGAATCATTAAATTTTTTCGAAAAACCCAGGATGTCATGAAACATATTATTATTGACAATGAGTCTTGGATCTATTCTTACGACACAGAAACAAATGATCAACCAGCCGAATATCGTGGCAAAGGTGATTCGAAATCTAAAAGATTAAGTCAAAGCAAATCAAAAATCAAGGTCATGCTACAGTTTTCTCCGATTATCGGTGTGGTGCGTTTCGAATTCCTTTCGACCGACCAAATAGTCAACAAGGAATACTATTTGACTGTTATGCGCCGTTTGCGGAAAGCTATTTGTAAAAAACGAGGGAATCATGGGTCGACAACTTTTTGTTTTTGCCTCACGACAATGCACCGTAGCTTACTGTATTGATTCTTTGTCAGTTTTTCCTCAAATTTTCAACAAATATACTGCCCCAATCACCATATTCGCCTGATTTAGCCCCTTGTGACTTTTAGCTATGCAGCAGACTCAAACGACCGCTTCGAAAAAACCGTTTTGAATTAATTAAAGGCATTAAACGTGAATGGCCAAACGCAGTTAAAGCTATTCCGAAAACTTACTGTAAGAACTGCTTCGAAAATTGGAAGAAAGGTTTGCACAAAGCGTATTGGGGTCAAGGGAATTACTTTGAGGGAAGCGATGTAGATTTTCAGGAATAAATTAAGAAGTTTAAAATCATGAAGAAAGTGTTACTATTATGTGCTCATAGTAGTAAATGATATCCAAAAAACGCTGTATTTAAGTGATGCAACTTTTTATCAGATCCAGGGCACATATCTAAAATGAGTGCTAAAAATAGTAACGGTAAAATTTTATTGAAAATTATCTGTTATGTGAGACGTTATCTGGGCTTTTGAGTTTTGAAAGTCTCATAAAACAATTTAGTAAGAAGCACGAACCACTCCTGGTAGTAATTATTGTGGCTCAGGTGTGAGGTGTGGGGTAGGGTTTGACCTTTACTCCCTTAAAACAAAATATATAATTTACTGATTAGAGTTCTAAATTTGATTTTATGCAATTTGTTTGTTATTGTTTTTCATTTTAGTTCAGAAGTTTGAAAAATTCGCCAAACCTTTTTTGTTATGGCTGCCGATATTGAGCTAAGAAGGGTGTATTTGGTGAGACAAAGCTTATTTTGACTTTTTCAATTTCATAATGAATACACGGGTACTTTTATTGATTTAATCTAAAGTTCGGAGCTGATATGGTGAAAAATGAGGTGGAAACTGATTTATAGAAGATATTTTCGCAAAATTTAAAGTAAATGAGAAACACTTATATATTGTGTTTTTACAAAATAGTTCCAATTGTTCATTTTACGGCGAGATCTTAAATTGAAAACGTAAAAAATACAAATTTGGATCAGCAACGAAGCTCATTTCAAGCTCAATGGGTATGTATATAAGCAAACTTGCCACATTTGAGACAAAGCGCACCCTGAAGAGATTCGTGCGCTGCCATTTCATCCAGAAAAAACAACGTTTTGATGTGGTTTGTGGGCCGGTGGGTAGACCATCTAAGACGTAGACGCGGCCAACATTTGCAAGAGATAATGTTCAAAAAGTAAAACCTCGAAATGGATCAGCATATTGAATAAATATATAAATAGTAGATATTTTCTGTCAGAGCTTCTTTTCAAGGAAAATAAAAAAAATAGTTTACATTACTTCAAGAAATCTAGCATACAGTCATTGGTTCAAACTCATTTCAATAACGCCATCATAAGTATTTTCATCTGTATATACTACATATATATACAAATACACTAGCGATGAATGCCTATCAGACGTCAGCAGAATATTTCCTTCGCCACTCGACAGAGATTAACCACAATTTTCAATTTCAACTTCATTAGAATGTAATTTTCTCAAGAGTTAACCTAGAGACACATACGCAAGCAAGTCTAATGAATGCAGAACACTTTCTCTGCAAAGAAATGCACGCGAATGTACATATATATGCGTATTAGAAGCTTGAAGGTGAGCGGAAAATGTCTTTGAATGCGAATGAGAAAATCAAATAAACTTTGCAGTCAATTAAGTTGTGTTGAAATGTGATTTCAACGCTCGGAAGTGGGAGAAATGCAAGCAGTCACTGCGTACTTTGGTCTAGAAGAAACCACATCGACGTGGCAAAAGGCGGATTGTGTTGCAGCATTTTAGGCGTTATGAAAGAAACTAAATGAAATCTCGTTAGATTGGTTTGGTGGAAAGGAAAAGAGGTAAGCCGCGTGCGGGCAAGAGTGTGCACACTTGAATAAATGAACTGTTTGTTGGTACTTGAAGGACACCGTTAGACAGCCACAAGCAAGAAATAGACCGCGCACACACACACATACGCACGCACAAGCAACGCAATGAAATGTGAAGATTGAAAAATGTGTTGCTTCAATGCAGTGACATTACAACATGGGGCACACATTTCAAAGTATGCACTTATCTATATGTTAATGTGTGTATATATGTATGTATGTGTGTGAGTTCATCATAGACTCGTGTAGTTAGGTAAGTAGGAATTGCTGTGGCAGCGCCACTTCACCCTAATTACATAAAAATGTGCACTCGTTGCATTCATGCAACGCGATGACAAGTGCATAAGCAGGTCGAAAGCAACAACAATAACAACTACACGCACACCTCACTCCCACCCGTGTGTTCGTCGCGCAATTCAAACCGAAATTGAGAGATACCACAGGCAATGAATGTGTTAGCTGGTGCCACGCAAACGCTGTAATGTCATGTGGCATGCCACAAACATGACGTGCAAATTTAGCGCACTCTGCAAAATGTTGTTGCTAAACATCATAAAATAAGCGAGCAAAGCGAAAATAAATAAAATAAAGCGAAGTGGCTAAGCAAAAATTTAAAATAAATTTTGTATGATGTGGCATAAATAGATTTATGTGGCAAGGTTAATTGCAACACTCTACAGCGTTTTTTATGTGCTTTTCGTGCAGTTATTGCTGTTTTGTGTGCTTATTATGTATGCCAAGTGTCGAGCGTATATTTTTTGTGAGCGTCTAGTATGTGCAACGAAGCCTTGTGCCTTGTACGTGTGTGTATGCATATAAGTAAGTAAGTATGTAATGTAATTGGAGTTTTTATGTAGCACTTAAATACATTTAATGGCTAAATTTTATTATTTGGCACGTTTTTTTGCATTTTGAGTAAATATTGATGGATTTTTCTGTATTTATCTAATAGCTAGATAAATTATTAAACTTTGATTTATGAAAAAATTAAAAAAAGGCCCTAAAAGTTCAAAGCTAAATTTGATAAATTCGAATTGTCTTCGTTATTTGCCTTGCATGAAAATAAAAATTAATGCATTTAATCTTCCAAGACTTTAAGATAATTCTTTTATTAAAAAATTAATTGTAGGAAACGTATAGTCTCGAAAAAGTAAGTTAATCAAGTAAGTTTTGAAGCGGAATAAGTGTACAGCATGACGTATACGTGACTTGAAGTAGTTAATTATATTGTTGGCTATATGGAATTAAAATAAAATGATTTTTTCATATTCCAAGAGATTATATCGATATCTCAAATAGTTTTTGAGTTAAAGTGTAGCCGTCAATATTCAATGCAGCCTAAATCTTCCGCAAAACTTTTCTATCAAACACTCCTAAGGCCGACTCGTCAGATGATGTCATTGTCCATGTCTCTGCACCATATGAGGGACTTGTAAATTTTGGCCTTTGTTCGTCAAGAGATGTCCTTATTCCTCAATTGCTTACTCAGTCTGATGTAGCACCTATTGGTAAGAGTTATTCTGCGTTGGATTTCGATGCTGACGTTGTTGTTGGTGTTAATGCTGGTTCCAAGATAGGCGAAATAATCTTCAAAGTTATAACTGTTACAGGAGATTTTTCGTCTTCCCTCCTTCACTACCAGACTCATTTGCTTCGCTTCCTCATCCAGTCTGGCAAAAGCGGGATTAACGGCGCGGCTGTTCAGGCCAATGATATGAATATCATCGGCGTATGCCAGCAGTTGCATTATACACTCTTGTTCGTATTATTTTCTCCAGCAGAAGAAGAAGTTACATGAAAAGGAGTCTCCTTGTCTGAAATCTTGTTTGGTATCTAACGGCTCGGAGATGTCTTTTCCGATCGTAATGAAGTTTTTGTTGTTGCTCAACATCTCATGAACAGCAAAAAAATGTAAAGTTGTCGCTATACGGCGCATATTTTTATGAATGAAGACACTGATTTCTTCGTTAATCAAGTCTAAAAATACAATTTACATACATAGTATTTACCTCCTTCACACAACCTTCTAAACGAACAGACTGCGCCGTATAGCGACAACTTTGCATTTTTTTGCTGTTCATGGGATCAGAGTCCCATACTTTTGAACACTGATTCTTATGTAGAATTTAACGAGGAATCGAATGGAAAAGTCAATTTTGAAATAAAGTTGGTGGAAAGGCACAAAATCTCGGGTTTTTGGAAAACAAGTTTTTTTTTGGATTTTTAAACTTTTTTTGAATTTTGAAAATATTTTTATCAGAAAGCTGAGATTTTTTACATAAAATTGGATAACTGCAAAATTTTTTTCACTCAATTTTGAGGTCGTTAAAAAATAAAAGAAATAATAATCATTTTTTGTTTGATCTCAATTTGAATTGCGCGCCAAAAAACAATGGAGCAACTTTGACCACTAAAAAGTTAACAGATATTCTTCTTTTGGTCTATATTATGGTATTCTAAAGTTTAGTCAAAATCGGAGAACCACGGGTACAAAACCATGTCGCCAATTGATAGAATGGCCCTTATATCGGGTGATTTTTTTAAAGCTTGATAACTTTTTTTTTAAAAAAAACGCATAAAATTTGCAAAATCTCATCGGTTCTTTATTTGAAACGTTAGATTGGTTCATGACATTTACCTTTTGAAGATAATTTCATTTAAATGTTGACCGCGGCTGCGTTTTGGTCCATTCGGAAAGTCCAATTTTGGGCAACTTTTTCGAGCATTTCGGCCGGAATAGCCCGAATTTCTTCGGAAATGTTGTCTTCCAAAGCTGGAATAGTTGCTGGCTTATTTCTGTAGACTTTAGACTTGACGTAGCCCCACAAAAAATAGTCTAAAGGCGTTAAATCGCATGATCTTGGTGGCCAACTGCCCATGCATCCCGAAAAATGCACTGTTTGGTGTGGTTTGTACGCTGGTGGAATCATTGGACCGTATTTTTTCAAAGATGCTGTTGGACGCAACGTTACGGTGAATGGCGATCGCTATCGTTCGATGCTAACAAACTTTTGTTGCCAAAAATGGAAGAACTGAACTTGGTTGACATGTGGTTTCAACAAGATGGCGCTACATGCCACACAGCTCGCGATTCTATGGCCATTTTGAGGGAAAACTTCGGAGAACAATTCATCTCAAGAAATGGACCCGTAAGTTGGCCACCAAGATCATGCGATTTAACGCCTTTAAACTATTTTTTGTGGGGCTACGTCAAGTCTAAAGTCTACAGAAATAAGCCAGCAACTAAAGCTTTGGAAGACAACATTTCCGAAGAAATTCGGGCTATTCCGGCCGAAATGCTCGAAAAAGTTGCCCAAAAGACTTTCCGAATGGTCAAAATCGGAGAACCAACATTTAAATGAAATTATCTTCAAAAAGTAAATGTCGCCAATCTGTTTCAAATAAAGAAATGATTTTGCAAATTTTATGCGTTTTTTTAAAAAAAAAAAAGTTATCGTCTTAAAAAAATCACCCGATATAATATGCCCTGAAGCGTCTTTGGGTCATGAAAATTGCAGCGCATCATACTCGCCCAGTTGGCTCCCTACGAAGCGGTGGTGTGCAGAATTAAATGTAATTAATATAAGAAGTTCGATACTCACGTCTCATCGCATATATGAGGTCCGCTTCTTCCAAGTGATATGGCAAGTGAAGTGATCTGCTAGTTATCATATACTTAATAGTTCAACTCTTATTTTAACATGGTTTTTGAAAGTTGTTCAGAATTGTCGACAATTTTTTTTTTATCTTTATTATTTCTCTCTTCAAATTAATGGTTGAAATTGAGATATAATATTTTTTATACAATAATTTTTATTAAGAAAATGAATTTAAATTTGAAAACATTAGCCCTTTTTGAAAAATATTTCCTGAAACTTTTCTAAAACAATTTTTTTTGTATAAAGAGTTAAATTGGAAAAAAGCTGCGACGAGCTTTCTACCCGTTTTGTGTAATCACCACAGTAACTTTCATAAATTCTTTTTTACAAAAAGACGCTACTGAAAGACAAAAGCTGATACTTAAGTTTTTAATATTCTTAAACTTTTTCAAACTAATATAATGTACAGGTGTAAATGTTGAGCCATAATTAGTGTGAGATATTTGAAAAATATACATACCAAATTTAAAATAAATCGGCTAATCAAAATTGAGAAATCGTTACCACATATAATAAGAATATTTACTTTTTAAGTTATCGAAGTGTAGAAATGGGATGTTTTTTAACTTTTTAGACTAGAATGTCCCCCTAAAAAATACGCATACGAGTACCATAAACGACGAATAACACTTAAATAATATTCCTTGGTGATAGCATGGCCGGTCGGAAGGATTACGTTGAATTTTGACCTGCTTAGACGTGTTTTTTTCATTTCCGGCCCAGCTTTGCCACCATATTTGGCCGATTAATCATCTGTTTTCAAGCGCCATTTTCGCCAACGCATTCTCAACCTTCTTTGAATAATTTGTAGCAATCAAAAGAACTTATCGGCACAAAAAATTATCACCGAAGGCCTTTTCCAAGATTTTGAACGTTTCGGCACCAGAAATTTTATTCCGCCTACAAAACTTTATGGAACTTCTTTGTTGAATAATTTCATTCTTCGTAAAAATCGGCGAATGCAATTTGTGTACTTCAGGAAGACAAGAGTATACTAAAAACTAATAATTATAATAATTATTTTGATGTGAGATTTGGCAGTCTTAGCAATTTCGAAAAACAATATTGCGACAATGGGTTTTCACACGGAATTTATATAAAAAAGTCTTACTATTTTTTGCCCATAATAGTATATAGCACACATATAGGCTCTCACTAATACACAGAAATGCTTAAAAGTCAGCAAAGAAGTCAAATGGACGGTGGCTGTGGCAATTGTAAATACTCCTAGATATAAAAGCATAAATATTTACACATACAAGAAACACATACGCACTGGCACACTTCAAACAAATGAAAAGTCAACGCGATGAGGCTGCAGCGGCAGCTTTTTTCACTAATTAAAATAAACAGAATTGTGATGTGGCCACTGGATGTTGTGGGGCGGACGTGTGTCCATCAAAATAAAATTAAAAAAAAAATAACCAAGCGGACAAAAACAACAAGAACACATTTGACAATAGCCATGGGCAGCCACCATCACCACTACCGCTAATTCCGCTGCCACAGCGAGAGTCAATGCCTCAGCAAGGTTAGTATTAAGCCTCAAATGCCAACCAGGCGACGGTAACGGTTACGTAGTACACTTATGCATTGTTCATGTGTATGAGTGAGTGGGCGTGGTTACAACAACAACAAATATAAATGTTCACCATTTGCGACTAAACGCTGAGGCCCATCATAAAAACCGCCGATACGAGTATTTGTTGTAATTAATGCTTGCCGTTGTTGTTGTTGTTTCACAGCATCACTATTCCCACAGAAAATAGTAGCCGTTATTGTTGCATCGTTGCTTCCACGTTGTTTTGCTGCGTTGACTAGCGAGTGAGCTGAGCATTGGCGAGCGCTGAGCCTTGCTTGTTGAGTGTTGAATACCGAGCACTGAGCTCTGTCCGCAAAAGTCCAGCTACGTCATAATAGTGATTGCTGTTGTTGTTGTTATTACTATTGCTGGTGTTATTATTTTGTTATTGCTGTTGTTGCAAGTGACATTTCAGCCGCATTTGACCCCGCATTTGTTGACATGGCATTGACGCGAGTGCGTCCCTATGCGCCATCAGCCGCCAGCCAGCCACCAACAATACAAAACAACAAACACTGCGCGCTCAGCCGCCTTCGCTTCACGGCGCAAGCCTCAGTGTGGCCATTATGTTGGCTCAAATGTATTGTTGACTTTGGTTTATTGTTTTTGCTGCGCCTTGTTGTTGTTTGCATTACTTTTATTTCATTTTTCAAATTCTGCTTTGCCGTTACATTTGAGTACAACGCAAATACTCGGCGTTTATGGCGCAGTACATTCGCCTGCAATTTTTTAATTGGCCACAGAGTTGCATTTCGTTAGGAGTCTTTAATTTCTTGTGTAGTTATTGCTTTTTTATTTCTAGTGATTTTTTTCTTTTTTTCAATTTCCACTTTTACGCATCCTTGAATTTTGTTTGCTCCTGCGGGCAAAGTCCTTCATGAGCCTTCAGTGAAGGTCCAACTTTGCTTACCGTTACATTTGAAGTGCCAGCTGTTGACCTTTGCATTCACGGCAATTCTATGAGCACTTTACTTGCACCCTTGATTTGCAACAATCTCGAAGGCGCACTGCTGCGAGTACAGGCATAAGTACTCTGTTTGAAAAAATCCTAGTAAGGCTAAGGAAGAAATTTGACAACATTGTGAAGCTTATTTAGATAATACTATTCGCAAATTTTCTTAAGTAAAGTCAATCTTATTACTTTATTATGGTGACATGAGCTCTCTGTTGACTTTTGTTTACTGGATTCGGCTTCTCCTCCCATTTGTTGCATGTGTTTTGCTATTATCAAAAAAATATAGGAACTAAAAGCTTTTAATTTTGTTTGCCATGGTCGTCATCAAAAGGGGGGTCACTCATCCGAGGCTTGTTCCGTCTTTTCATTGAGCTGCTTGATCCAGACATGAAATAATCATTTCTGGCCACTCCCAAGTGAATGGCGCTCAGAGAACTTTCCTCACTTCCATCCTACATAAACATATGTTTATTTCATCAGTGAGATACTTGGAAGACCTTTCATAGTTTAGTCACAATCTTTTCAGAACTTAAAAAGCAACATCACTTTTGTGAAAACGCATTCAAAGCTAGCTGAGCGGCGGGAATAATTTGCGCGGGGTCGGATTTGAGTCTCGTAAGCCAGCATGATTTCGATTGAATTCCTTATAAGAAAAGTTTTATATTAGAAATACGCAAATAATTGAAGGTTAAAATACCTCTAAACGAGTATAGCTACTTAAAATAGGATCGAGTAAGCAAAAGTCATTTTTGAGTTAGACACATGCTCATTATTATTTAAAGTTTTAAGTACTAACGATGTCCGAAAGAAAAGTTTCAGAAGTATGTGTACTTTATGAAGGGATCTACCTTGGTACACTTATATACGAGGACAGCCTATAAAAATTCGGAATCAGAAAATAACACCAGATACTAATCATCGAACATCACTTGATTGTTTTTCAAAATATTTTTCAATAAGATATATACTCTTTTGCGCATTAACCTTCTTTTCAGGTGTCGAAAAGCGTTGACCTCTTAGTTTATTTTTTCACATACAGTATTGAAAAGAAGTCATTTGGTGCCAAGTCAGTGCTATACGGTAGATAACTCGTCAAATCGATGTTTTGCGTGCTCAAATATGCCGTTGTTTCAGACGATGTGTGAGAGTTTGCATTGTGATGGTGAAGAGTAATCCATCTTTGGTGGTTTTCCTACTTTCATGAAAAACAATTAGGTAGAAATGGTTGTGTTGGACTCAGACTTTACTGCATTATGCTAGTGGTATGGTTGCTACTTGTCCTGTTTTTCCAAGAACATAGATAACTTGCTTAGAATTGCTTCATGCGCGAACAGCTACGCGTATATCCACGATTCATCACCTGTCTCGATATTATAGACGTGTTTTAAAGCACCGCTATTTTACTTTTTTAACATTTTTCTCTAGTCGATACGAGCCTTTTATTGAGCGAATAAAACATTGTTTGGGGTCCAACATGAACGATTTTTTTTGCAGTTAAATGTTCATGTAGTACTGAAAGACAGGTCACATAATGATATTTCAATATCAGTTTACGCAAAGCATGAATAGCTTCCGCAACAACAACTTAATTTGGATGACCGTAATGAAATTCTTCTTGAAGTGATCTACAACCTCGATTGATTCCATCAACCTATTGATAAACACTGATCTTTGATGCAGCTTCATCACCAAAAATTTATATAATTTATCGATGCACTGTTGCTGACGTCCTCGTCGAACGTTGTAAAAAATATTCACGTGAAATGTTCGAGATTTAATTCCATGTTTTGCCAGAGATGAATATTTGTAGTTACTTTAAACAACACAACTAATAATCTATTAGTTACTTAATCGTGTTTCTGTTATATATTTTGTCTCAAGCGTATACCATATACTTCCCCCTTCACATATTTTCTACAACTCATAAGTCATCTAGTAATATGCAGTCAACAAGTTACTAACTTCGTTTTTTGGTTTCAAGCTAATACATTATATCCGAGATTTCATTCTAAATAGACGATATGAGTAGCTGAAGCTCGTCTTTTCACATTAAATTTTCATCACATGGTTTAATGATATAAAGTGTTAATTAATAGCCAATTACTTATTTAAATTCAATAAAATTGTATCTTAAATATCTATCAGCAAAGTTAAATCTTCGACTTATCTATCTCATTAAGAAGTTACATGGGTTTCTTCCGATAAAAAAAGACTCTTTTCAACAATTTTCTTCTCATTTAAACAATGATATATTTTATTCGAATTTTTTATAGTTACAAACATATGCTATTAACAAAAAAATACTGGAAAAAAAATTTTGAACTCGGTCATCGCGATGCCATTTCCGGTGAACCCACGAAAAAAGGATGCGACCGCGTTGGCAGGATAACTTCTTACAGGATTATATTAAATGAAAAACATGTGTTTTAGTTTAAACTTTAACCTTGGACGAAGGAAAAAAATAAAAATTGGATTTTGGCAGACATTTTGCAACATTTTCCTTCCGCCAATTCTTTAAGAATTATATCTCAAAGACTTGTTTAAAATTTCATGAAGACCGGTATTCAAGAGGTGCGTAGAATTTAACTAGACAATAAGAAAATGATTTTTAGAAACCCGTAAGCCCATGTAAAACCTTAAAGTTTAAAAAATATTTTTTCTTCGAATGTAGAGCAGCTCAAAATTTATTAGTGAATTTAAGAAAAATTACCATTCATAGTTTGGAATAAATATACAAACTATACATTCGCATACACATATATTGTGCTTTCAAATATCGCTTTTATTTAATTCAATCCTTAACCAATTCATAAATTCACCGACAAATAAAGAGCACATCTAATTATAATAAACTTAATATTGGCAATAAAATCGAAGCAAAAGCAAGCAAAGAAATAAATATAATGTCTTTCAATGAAAGAAAATGAATAACATTAAGGCAATGAAATGACGAAGACAAGCGGGTGATTGCCTGACTCAGATTACAAACAAAAAACAAGAAGCGAAGGCAAGAAACTACTTGTAGGAAAAAGGAGCAGAAGAAGCAGCCGAGGACCCCATATGTTGAGACATTGCTGCTGAAATATGTATGAGCGGACTAAGCGAGTAAACAAGCAAGTAAAATCGAATAAAGTAAAATAAAATAAAATCAAATCGAATCAAATGAGATTAAGTTACAGAACTAAGCAAATATAATTTCGATACCACAAACAGCCAATCACCGGAGGCCAAAAAGTGGCTTTGCATAGAAATGAGCGCGAAAGCAAAAAAGGGGAAGATAGAATAATAAAAGTCGCAAGAAATCGCATAAAAGGCGGGTGGAAAAATAATGGAAATTATAGAAAAAGAAACGAAAGCATAACGCTGATAATATTTATATATTGACTCGTGGATTATTACCTATCAGATAACGGTAATAATATTAAATAAATAAAATATAGTTGTCTTAGACTTAAGTCGGAGTTAAGTTAGTTACAAAGCCCTATGTTGTGCTGTAGGCGATTGCCGTTTTTTTTGCAAGAATATGAGAAGGCAACTAGCAACGGAAGGAAATTATTCTAGTAATTCATTTTAAAGTGAAAGTGTCTTCTAAAAAGATATGAAACAAAATACAGTGGAAGTCTAGAATGTTTTTATAGGCATTTGAAATAAATTATTGTACCGATGTGATGCTTGGGTTGCCTCCATCGGTAGAACTTTACTTACTTAGCGCATTGTATTAAATATTTTTCTTATAAATTTCGGTGAGAGCAGCTCTGTGCAAAAATACAAAGGCATGGAGTTTAATATACTATTACTACTGAAATATAAATATTTTAAACCGGTAGAAATCGTAATAATGTAGTAAATATTTGAATATATTCAGCATTAAATGTAAAGGGATTTTTTATAGGAATCCTACAAAACTAAACCGATAGGGACAACAAACGACGCCATATTTTTTCGCGCTCTTTTGACATTTCTCTTCAACAAAGTTTGCCAATTCATCTTGGAAAGATTCGCAATTATTAAAATTAACTATCCGAATTCGGAGGTGTGGCCTGAACTTTAAGAGCGCTATGTCCAATTTATGGTCGTCATAATCGTTCTGTCCGATCAACAATGGAGCGTCTAGTGGAAAAATTTGAATCCATAGGCACTGTATAAAATGTTCCCGTGCCAGTGAGACAAAGAACCTAAATCAGTCTCTCACACGTCGTTCTCAAGCGTTGGTCAGCACTGCGACGTCATTGTGGCGAAGTTGGCGAAAAGATTTTGGCCTACATCCTTACAAGATCAAATTGGTGCAAGAACTGAACCCGCTTGACCACCAGAATTGTCGTATGTTCGTGAATTGGGGTGAGCAACAACTTGAAAATGATCCGGATTTTCATGGAAAAATCATCTTCAGTGATGAGGCTCATTTCTGGCTGAATGGCTTCGTTCATAAACAAAAATTTTACGCTATTGGTGAGGCAGCAATTCACACGTACTCCATGAGTCACCTTTGCAGGCAATAAAAAAATACGATTTGGTACGATTATTACTTCTTCCGTGATGATCATGACCGGTATATTACTGGGAATGGGAATTGCTATCGCTCAATGATAACCGAATTTTGACTATCAAACGTGTAATTGCAGCAGTGTCGGCCGATTTACGCTTGAAAACCGTCGAAAATTGGATTCAGCTTTTGAACATTGGTGGCCATGCAAAAAAATCGTCTTCCATACATAACGGCATCAAATGTACTTTCACTAGAATAAAGAATTTCATAGATATCCCAAACGTTTTAGTTTATTATAAAATATTCAGTTGCACCCGAACTTAGTCCTTCCTTTCTTGTTATATATTAGTTGAAATGCAAAAACACTTTAGGAGTTAAAACAACTACTAGATATACTTGTGCATAGTGTTTATTAATTTTACTTAGAAATATTTTCTAATTCAATAATATGATTACAAATAAGTGGCAACCTTAAAATACTTGTAGGATGGGCGTGGTTCATTTCAAAACATTAAGTCGCCTGAAAAAGAAAAAAAAGTATTTTAATTTGTATCTTATATTTAAAATAATGGCAACTTTTTTGAGAAAAATTACTGCACAATTGCAACTACGCCTAAATGCATACTTCGAAGTCCCAAAATAAAAAGTAATACGAACTACAAACAATATGGTAAATCAACAATCAGCAAGTCCCAATAGTAAATAAATATTATGGCCACATAGTTGGCGTACATATGTAAGCAGCAACAAAAGCAACAGTTTCTAAATTTCATAAGCGGAAGTGGGGAAATGTAATAAAACAAATTTCAAAAGCGCCACTAAATTAAATTAAACGAAAAAATCCGAACATGAAAGCAGCAATTCGCTGCAATTGTGAATTCAGCATAGAGCAGACATGCAACATGCAGCTCATTGCAACATGAGTCACTAAGGTGCATACGTTAATTCGTTGTTGCGCTTTTCAGGGGCCAATATGGCACTAGTGTGCAAGTGCACACACACACACATTCAAACAAAATTTTGATGTTGCAAATTCCCAGCGTATTTACTTGCCTGCACGTTGCATGCAATAACTCTGGCAGCAACAACAGGCCAACAGCGGAAATGAAATTGTTGAATGCCTTTCCGTTGTGCAGCGTGTGCAGCACTTATTGACTCACACACACACACATTCATACAAGCGCTTACTAACGCCAATCGGCCATGCATTTGTATTTGTATTTGCTGTTTGTCGGCTTGTGCATTCGTGTGTCTGCGCCGAAATGTCAGACAGGTCGCCGACTGCCCAGCCGAAAGGCAAGCGGCGAAAGTATTTACATTTGCTGCTTTCAATGCAAATGCTGTTATCTGTTGTCGGTAAGGTTCGTAATATGTGTGTGGGCGTGACTTTTCGTTTTTTGTTTTGTTTTTAACTTCTACATAAATTACTGCAATTCAAAATATTGCTTTCTGCACAAAAAAATTCAAGGAAATACAGTTTCAAATTTAATTACTTTTTTCACTCTGAAAATTAATGAGCGCTTTTGTGCATCACGAAAGCGTTTTCCTAAACTCTTGCCTCGAATGTAATAAAAAGTAACAACAATTAAAAAAAAAAAAAAATTTCCACTACCCAAGGAAATCAAAAAGTGTATACAAGCTTTGCAAATTATTACAAAATACACATATTTAGCTGGAATAGTAATAGTAACAACCCTAAAAAGAAGGAAAGAGCTATTATATTGTATGTACGACTCTGTGTGCATATTAGAACAAACATTTTTAGATTTGAAATACGAAGAAATAGAAATGAGGTTTCATCAAGTGTAGTCTTTTTGCTTCCATTAACAGCCATGATTGCTACATCGGTCGAATTCACTCTTGGCGGATTTTGGCAACATTTCTCTTCAGAAAAATATTATAAATAGTAACTCGATGCAATCGATCAATCTCAGCTTCGAAAAAATTTGTTTCTGTGTAAAAAGTAGGTAGAGTCTGTACAGTCTCTATTCCTCTGTTCGTTCCTGGTTTAGACAGTTTAAACCATTATTTGGAATATGTTTCGGAGCCCTTTCATAACTCATTGTCATTGCTAAGTGTTACGTTCTTTGATGAACAGGTAATGCAAATTCATGAAACTAAAACGTTTTCTCATTAACTTGAGTACAAGAAAGTATGAGATGCTGTATTATAAAGGTTTACCAATTTCGAGGTTCCCTTCATTTTTAAAGTAAAAACGCAGAAACTTCAAATTTAATGGGAAATGTTTATTATCGTTCGAAAGAAAAATCTTTAACAGTTATTTTTTGAAGTTCATCTCTTTTAAAAGTTGCCCGCGACTACGTTGAGTCTAATTTTCGATGAATCGTTCGAGCATTTCGACTGGTAACTGGCAAATGGCAAACGTAATGTTTTGCTCCAATACCTGAATCGAAGCAGGATTGTCCGCAGAGACTTTAAGTTTTGAAAATCCCCACAGGAAAAAGTCTAAAGGTGTGATATCATTCGATGGCCAATCGTTCGGTCCAAAACATGAAACTATCTGCTCAGTGAAGTGTTCTTTCAATAAATCCATTGATTGATGCGTTTTGATGAAAGCTAATATCGCCGAGATCACGAACCGATGATTCCACCGGCCCACAAACCTCAGCAATTCGTTGTCTTTTTTTTTGATGAAATGGCAGCTTTTCAATCTCTTCAGGTTGCTCTTCGTCTTAAGTTTGTTTGCTTACATACCCATTGAGCCAGAAATAAGCCTCATTACTGAACAAAATTTGGCTCGAAAACTTAGGATCTTCTTGGAACATTTTTCAAGAGACCAAAGAGCGAAATGATGTCGCTTGGGAAGGTCGAGCGGCTCTAGTTTTTGCGCAAGCTGTATTTTGTACGTTTTCAATTTAAGATCTTGAGGTAAAATGCTAAGTCGCTCCATACGTCAGTCCAAGTTGCGGCGCCTAGTCGACTCTCCACGGTCTTCGCGTACACTCTCAGCTACGGTTGGTATATTTTCTTCACTGCGTACTGGACTTGATCTTTTCGGTCGAATATTATTCAATAATGAATGCCTGGTCTCAAATTTATTTTGTTTGTTGTTTGGTTTTGATGTTGCAACTATGCTCGAAAGGTCGATTATGTTGACCGTAAATTGAGCAAAGCGCGCGAAACACATTCTTTCCAGAAGTGAATTTTCGTAAAAGTTTAAACGATTTGTAAACGTTGTTCAGGTGTAAGTCTTACCATGATGAAGTGCTAAACAAGACTGAACAAAAATAACATGACACGCTTGATCTGTCTAAAAAAGCCTATTGAAAAAAGTACAACATCTACTTAGATCACGCGTTAGTTATGTAACTATGAATTATTATCTTTACTTTTAAACTTCAATCGATTGCGTTCTCAAGTAGTCTGTTTAATAAACCACTCTTCAAGATTCAACGAATTGAAACTAGCTAATAGTTATAAGAATAAACAAGCAATAATTCCTCAAACATTTCGGGATATCGATTTTTTTATTTCAATCCCGAAATGCTTGAGAACCAAATTAATTTTATTTTATCAGATTTAAAGCGACTTCCAAACAAAAGAAAATATACCAAATATTTGGGGATCTCGGAACCTGAGATATTTGATTAAAATCCCGAAATACCGAATTTTAAATATATTTATTATTAAGTTTCAGGCAGCTTCAAAGTTACTTATAAGCAAGTAAAAATATCTCAAATGTTTCGGGATCTCAATTTTTCTTCAGTCCCGAAATTCTAAAGTACCGAACTGATTTTTAACTCAATATCTCAGGAAGCTTTAAAACATTTTCCAAGTAAGAAAAAATATGTCATATATTTCGGTATCCCGAAACCTGAGATGTTTGAGTGAAATCCCGGAATACCGATTTTTTTTTTAATTTTTCTTCAAAGTGACTTCCAAGCAAAAATAAATATTTAAAATATTTCGTGACTCCGATTTTTTTTATTTCAGTCTCGAAATCCCGAAATACTGAAAATTAAATTTATTTTTTTATTCAGAAAAATGTCCAATCTCAGGCAGTAATAACAATAAGCAAGAAGAAATACATTTAATATTTGAGTAAGATCCCGATATATCAAATATTTAAATGCTTTCTTATTAAGTCTCAGGCAGCCTCAAAATGCCTTCCAAGCAAGTAAAAATACCATAAACATTTCGGGATCTCGAAATAATTAATTAAAACCCCGAAATACCCATATTATTAAACTGCTTCTGCCGACAGATGTCAGGCAGCTTTAAATGATTTCCATTACCTTATTGTCCATTACCTCATAGGTGCACGTCGTCACAGCTGCAACACAATTTGAGGAAGGAGTAATTTGGTATGCACAAATTTGTGTGCGCCAATCCCCCAGACGGCACTTATTATTTCAACCAATTTTCTGCTGACCTCAACTGACCAAACAATGCCATTACCAGAGCAAATACACCAACACAAATGTATGCTGTGCTCTATGCTTGTTTGTAAGCAATTATAACGGTCTGCATTCGTTTGCATTTGAGCTTTTAGAGCCAACTAAAGAGCGGGTGGCACATGTGCTATGCGGCATTTGACACATGTCGTTTTGTGGCAAGTACAATTGCATGTTGCACCTCAAATACAAATGTGGTGCCAGCGGACAAAGGAGCAAACAAGTGGACAATATATACATTTATATATGTATATGTGAGCTGTGGCAGTGCAATGGCTTTATTTCGTATGTCCGTGTGTATGTATGTATATGTGAGGTGTGTTGCAATAAAAGTAATGCATTGCCCATGCAACAAGAAGGCGTGGCGCGTGACTTGAATGCTCAGGCATTGGAAATTTCTTCGAAAAAGTCATGGCTTCCTAAATGTTAAAGGGGTAATTGAAAAATAACAACAACAATAACTATATAAGTGTACGCAACAATAACAATAACATAAATGCCAGCCTGCTGACCATAGCAAACTTGACTTTCCTAAAATAAGTAGAAAAAAAAACAAACAACAACACTAACGCACTAACCAACCTGCAACCACGAGCACCAGTTACAGTTAAAAGCTACGACAACAACAACAACAGTTATTATTGTCGTTTTAGCAAATTCGAGGAAGCGCGGGTGGCAGTGTGCGCAGCAGCCATTTGCCAAGCGCGCCGTGCACCTAACAGCACACTTTGATGGCAGGATGCGGTTGAGAGAAATGAAAAAAATAATATTTCGTGTTTTTTTCAATTCTCTGAAAACTTGCTCGGACTCGTAAGAGCCGTAATGAACGGAAACGCTTTTCAAGTTTTCGTACGTAAAATAACAATTGAATTCAATTGTATACGTTTTACTGTTATTGCTATTGTTGTTACTATTATTCGTGCTGTTGCCTTCCCACACACACACACATACAGTTATATGCTATCGTTTATGCGCATATTTACGAGCGAATGCGACTTTTTTGCAGCTTTATTTTCAATTTCGCTGCTGCTCTGCTGTTTACTTTTAGCGCGCACTGTTCAAATACAAAAAATTTGCTGCGAACTCAGTGGTTGCACATACAACGGCTGTATTTGTGTGCGTTTGTGCGCTAAGGTTGCCGTGTTGCTACTCTCTCCCTACATTTCTGTTTCGCCTCCCGCTCCAACTCTTTTTTCTTTAGAGGCAGCACTGCTTTATTGTTGTTGTTGTTAGCTTTATTTGGCCATGTTGCGGCAATAAATTTGTTGCAAATAAATAAATTACCTGATAAAATCAAATGAAAAGGTCGTTTGCAGTTATGTTGTTCTGGTCATTTCCGGTCAAAGGCCAGTAGATTCTTCGCTTTTATTTAGCTGTGCGTATGTGTCTTATATTTGTATGTATTTATGCTTTCCAGTTTGTTGTGTATTTATTGCCCATTTATTTTTTGGTATTATTTAACGTTTAAAATTTGATTTGTGCGCCATTTTTAAATTTAATTGTGAACGCGACGCTTAATGGTTATGGTCCGCTCTCGTGCGTGGCACCCTTGACAAAAAATTAAAGACCGAAATAACTTTAGAGGGGCTTTGCCCTTTTCTTTGGATCCGAAAATGGGAAAGTGAAGCAATTAATATCTTATGTGATTTTTTTTCTTTTAAATTTAAGATTGTATTTATCAAAAAGCTTTCAAAGCTCAAAAAGTTTAAAATTGTATCACTTGTGAAGACTCAGTTTTCATCTTGTGCTTCCATGCATTGGAAGATACATTCATTTAACTAAAAGGCTTTAAAGTATATGACTTCCTGAGAGAAAAATAATTGAGGCTCTACATACTTTGGTCCACGGCATCATTTAGTGATTTAATACTTCAATCATCCGACAACAAAGCTACACACTCAAGTTGTAAAAATCAGCTAATTTAACAGAAATATGATTAATGGATATAAATACCTTGTTGTAAATATATAAAAATTTGCTGATTTTATTCTCAGCGAAAACGAGAGTTCGGAAATGAATTTGCAAATAATGGACTTTCAACCGATTAATCTTCTATCTCGCTCTCCATGAAAATCAAGGCTAAATTAGAGGTGTCATGCCATAAGGCAATAGCCATAACTATTATCTTAACGGCCACGAAATTTGCTATAATCGATTATTGGTGCCATAACCATAAACTGCGTATACTGATTATGTTTTCATTTTGAAAGTGCCTAATAAAGCAAATGAAATGAGCAGTGACAAAGAAATTGACAGGTTATTGTTGAAACTATAACGTTAAGCGCTAATGAAAAAAAATTGAAGCGGAGAAAATGATGACATGTCCGTCATATTAATGCGAATATGTTGCAAAACTGATACCAACAAAAAACGTTCCTGCAAAGAACTAAAGGACAGATGAAAAACAAATTTTTTTTGACTATACAAGAATGTCTCGGAAGTTTGTATGAGACTTTTCTGAGGTTAACGCCACCTTCACGCTGAAATTTAAGAAGCAAATTCATGCCGAATAACTTTTATGAGTCACAGTTCTGTGAATTTCTGTATAGAATAAGGGGTCAGTAGGATAATCGGGCCTGTTTTTTCGGCATTTTTTTTTTTCATAGAAATTTTTATTCTACAATAGAACTTTTTTCACATATCATGAGGAATATCGTGGAGTGTATAAACACATTTTTTTTGGAATTTTTTGATGACATCTGCCGGAGAAATGGGACTTTTTCACTGGCGGACACGGTTTCTCATAATTTGGATCATCTGATACACAAAAACCAATTTATTCTAAAAAAGTATGTCCCTACTAGAATCATGAAAAAATGTTGATAAATAAAAAAGTAATTGACGTTTTTTTTTAATTTTCCCCATGTTTGTTTACATAAATTTGGCTATAACATTGTCAATAAATTATAAAAAATTATGAATCTAGTAGGGACGAGAGCCAGGCGGTTTGTGAACATTAAAAAAAATTAAGCAAATCGGTTGAGTAGGTCGACCGGAATCATGTCCGCCAGTTTAAAAAAGTGTCTTTTGAGAAAAACGCGTTTAAAGCGTCAGGGGTGCAATCCGAGCACTCCGAACGTCCAGCGGTTTTATTATTTTTGGGCCTTTTTCAAAACCTTCCAATGGTAAAGTGGGCTGACAGAAAATGCAAAAAAAAAAAAATTTTTAAATATTACCCTACTGACCCCTTAAGATAATGGTTACGTACTAAGCATATGGAATTCCTTTCAAGAATTGGCATTGAGCTTCAAAATTAGAAAGACAACTGTAAGAGACATAGCGCTCGATGTATTTGATGCACGCAACAACAATATAAAGACATCATAACCGACTTTTCCCGAGTTTGGAACATGCCAAACTGTGCAAGTGCCATCGACGGAAATCGCATTGCACATGGCTCTTGCGGTAGCCATATTGATAAAGACATTTTTCATGCAACGGGATTTGGCGAAAATCTTTTGAAAAATCGATTGCCATTACACCTGATAATCATCTTTGTAACCCTTCCTGCATTACTTCTTTGGTTACTGCGCTTTTCCATTAAAATAATCTTATAAAGCCCTGTACAGGCCGCAATACAGCAAAGGCACAACGAATTTTTTCTCATGACCTAAAACGAGCGCGTCGTGTTATTGAAAATGATTTTGGAATTGTGACAGCGACGAAAAGTCTGTTAAGAACAACAATGAGTTCTATTCTGTACTGAAATGTTAAATGGTAGTTTTTTGAAGTATTCAGTTTTTCAGTCCTATCATGAAATTTCCTTGGAAATAACCTAAAAAAATTCTCTGAAAATTTGAGCCAAGACATGTAAAAATTTTCCACGGAAAATACAGGACAATCGTGATTTTTTATCTTTAAATTTCTATAGCTCAGAGGCATTTTATGGCATCGCTTTGACTTTAGACACATATTTCTCAGAATTGTACACTTTACAAAAGTTCTCATTGTGACAAAGTCGAAACTCACACTGGCGAAGTAGTACGGGCTCTAAACTTGACTTTTTCAAGAAATTCGCATTTTTTTGTATATACAAGGGCTATAGAAAAAATGTACATGACAAACTTGTAAGAAATTTTATTTACTACAAATAAGATCCGAGGTCAGAATCGCTATCGTTAATACTTCTCGAGATATTCGACTTTTTAAGTAAGGCTGTATGGAATTTTCATAGATTTTTTATTGCACAACATCTATGAAAATTCTAAAAGGCTTTTCTTAAAAAGTAAGTAATCTCAGAGTAGTACAATTAAGGTTAAGCTAATATAGGTTAAGTTCGATCCTAACAGAAATCTTATTTGGACAGTATTTGAACGTCAGTACCTAAAGCTCATATATAATAGATCAAAAGACCCTCATAAATTGCTAAAGCGCTTTGAGTCTGGTATATATTTGTTGAGACATCTAACGATGGTTTCGCCAATTTCTTTTAGTTCTCCGAAGGAGAGACTGCAGAAATATTTAAAGCTCAGTCTTGCAAAGGCTGGATAACGGAGAAGAAATTCCTGCATGCTTCCACCTCACTATCCTTCATTCAACTTTGACAACCAGCTTCCAACAAGATTTTTAGCCTTAACTCATGAATGCTTATTGGACAATGTCCCAGCTTATAATAATAAAATGGAAACTGTTAAAAGTCTGGCTTCAAAATCCTCAGACCGTTATTGTAAGTAGTTCCGACACTTCTAGAAGCTGTGCGGTAGCAAAGGGTTTTTGCCAGAAAAAGTCATCCTTGAATTGAATTTTTACACTGAATACATTGAGGAGTATATATGAATGGAACCTAGTCGCCAAAAGACACATAACCATTTATTTTTGCAAAAGGTAGACAAAAACATAGATTTTTGTGATTTTCTTATAAAAAAAAATATCTGAACAGCATTTCTTGGATTCAAGGTTCTTATAAAGACCGTCGCACCAACAACATGAGCACTTACCAAAGTTGTAGTTGTTGTACGTTAGTAGAAGCGCAAATCGTTAATTTTTAATTAAACCGCTGTTAGCGATAAACTGTGACAAGTGCAAAAACAACAAAGCGCACCAAAACGGTAAATACTTGCAACAAGCAAAAGAACAAACAACAGCGCAGCTCATGTGGTAAAGATGCAACGTGTGACAACAAGAACCTACCTCGGCCTGTCCGGTTGGTCGGTCGGACTACCATGCAACATGCCTAGCAGCAGCAGTGCTACATGCCACACTGGCCGACCGAGCGATTACTTACAGTTTACCTCTTCAAACAGCAACAACTTTAATTAGTACACATAAGCGAAAACTAACTGTAAAACAACAACAAATTGTTCGCTTGCAACGCATGTCGCACATCGTGTACATACTATATACTCGTATATGCCACTGTTGCATGTGGCACACTGTTGCAACATGCTGCTGGCGATGCTTATCCTCTGCGAAGGTTCGTTGTTGTTGGGACTGTTGCTATTTGCTGGTTGCAATATGCCGGTCACAAGCCATGCTAAGCACCAACTAATCGCCGCCAAACAGATTTCTTCAATTAGCCAGGACAAACAGGACACGGAAAAAGTGGTCAGGACATGGCAGCGCATGTCACCATGTTTAGATGGATGTACTCGTACATAAAAGCATGCGCATTAGGATGGTCATGAAATAGAGGAGACGAGTGTTTTTCAATGACTTCTTAAACAACGACCGTTAAGACTAAGATATCATTAAGCAAGATTAAACCCAATATTTTAGAGGTTTTTACCAATCTGTCAGGACTATGAAAATGGTTAGGTTAAGGTTTTGGGGTTATAAATTGCTTGCTTTCGTAGTTTGAAGTAACCTTCAAACCTGAAGTCTTTATGGGCTTCGCCTCCTTCATATTTTAAACCTTTTGCTCGACACGGATCTTGCAATCTTAGATGTATTTGGTTAAACATGTGCTGGCGCTGAATGTATTCTTCTGAGTATGTAAGTAAATGGCTAACGGGCTTATCCCAAGGCTACCTCCGTCCAGTTAAAACTCTGAAGCTTCAAATTCGTTCTTCTCCGGATATTATAAAGTTGCTGCGGTAAGTGAAGTTGAGAGGTCTATTTGCGCTGCTTGGCTCTGAACGCACTATCTCATAAGGGCATGTGTCCGGTCAGAGCGAATATAAGATGACTGCTCCCTAGAAGGTGGATAGCGGCTCTGAGTGGGGACCCTTGAAACATGTTTTCTAAATAATACACATTTATAGTCTTTCGTTTGTGTCCTTGACAGTACTCTTATGGAATCCCCTAATATCCCATTTAAGTTTAGTGTGTGCTATATACTTATAATTATATATGTACATCTTCCTATATATGTATGTATGTATTTATGCATTCGGTCTTCTACAACTACTCGGAAAATAAATGAACTGTACTTACGTGGTCGACAGTGCTTTTTCGGATTTGTGGCGGAAAGTTTAGCTAAATGATTGGGTGTTTTTCTCAGTGTGACTAGGTGAAAGAAAACTTAAGCTTAATAATTAGTTTGAAGAGAATTCTTAAAGAAAATAAATGTTTTCATTTAACAATTCCACTTTGCTGAGGTGCTAATTTGTGCCAACATTGAGTTCTACTAATAATAAGTTCCACTGTTGGACTTTTTGCAGTTCTTTGTATGATATTGGAGACCAATCGAGATGAGCCGTATATATATTTTTGATTATGAAAAACTTTTACAAATAAAAAAGGTTTTCGAATCGTGTCAAGGTTTTGTCAATAGTTAATATCATGTGATAAACATCTAAAGAATCGATATATGAAGGAATTATCCTAATGATGATATACTATCATTGTATATTTTCTGATGTAACGATTCAGTTAGTCGTATTTAAAACCTCAATACTTGAGCTCATGCTGAGAATAGGCATTCCTTTAGCAATATTTTCAGAACAACTATTCACTAAAAAACTATGCTATGGGCATGCGTTTCTCCTGTCTGAGCAGAAAAATAAACGTCAGATCTCTCAAGAAGCAGAATTATCCAGTTGTAGTTAATAACATATAAAAAATTTGAAGGAACCTTTGTGTCAAACATCATCACCAGAGCTTCATTAACATGGTCCTGAGAACAAGGAATTGACTCAAATATATCCGTATATCTGCCAGCAATATTCTATAGTGGCCCCATAGCAACAGCTTCTACGAATGAGCAGCTTCTTAGGAAGAAAAGACATGTGTATTATTTCATATCGACAGGGACTAGTTTACGTATAAACGTCACGTTGATCATTTACATTGAGTAAAGTATATACTTTTTATGGTCTGATGCGGTTTCTTCAGTGTGTCATGAACTTCGTGCCAAACTTTATGTGGGGTATTCATTTAGTGATTGGTCAGCTAGCCAAACACACACTGCTACAAATGACAGCAGAGGTAAGGAAATCTCGTCCCAGCGAATGAAAAAGTTAAGTGGTACAATACCATTGGCCCTTCTGCCAAGGGACAGCATTACCAAAAGAAGAGATAGTACAATCAAGTGGTACACTGACGGCCCGAAAACGTCGGAGGGAATCGGTACAGGATTCATAGAACCATGCAGCAAACTCTCCATACCTATGGGAAGTTTTCCGAGCATTTTTTAGGCACAAGTCTTTGCCATAAGTCTGTGAATAAGATAAACCTCTAACGCAATAAACGTACAACCATACTTAGCTATAGTCAAGCGGCACTTAAAGCAAACTCGTCCTATGATATCAAATCGCTACTGGTGCAGGAGTGTAGAGAAAGGCTGAATAGCCTATCAGAACGTAACAATGTGGACTTTATCTGAGTGTGCGGCCACAAAGGTATAACTGGGAATATACTGGCTGATGATCTCGCTCGCTCAGCAGCATTCACTTATATGTTGAGACCTGAACTCTTCACAAAGAAGTTGCTCCGCAAGGAAGTACGAGCACGCAGGGAAAGGTATTGGCAACAACTACAAGGCATCCGGCACATCAAGTTGCTAATGGGGGATTATAACCGCAGAAGGTTTTAATATGCAATCAATCTCTCTAGGGACAAGCTCAGACTAATGGTCGTATTCTACACTGGCCACTGTAAGCTCAAGAAGCCCTTACACAACTTGGGCCCACCTCCTTGTGTAAATTGCCGGTTCTGCGACAGGGAGCCTGAAATACCAGAACATTTGCTAATTGACTGCATAGCAGTCTGCAGACCCAAGTTGAAGGCTCTTGGATCCATGTTTTCAGATAAAGATCACATCGCTTCGCTAGGTGTGTCTTATTGATTTAGAAGAGGGCACTATAGACCTAAGGTCGCGATGCATTTGTCGCATATCAATCAAGTCACTTGAAATCAATCTAAAAGAGTTGGGTGACCTTTTGGAACAAAATTTCAGTGTACTCACAATCCAGACCAAATACTCTTTATTGTAATTTATTTTTAAGTTATTGAAAAATTAATATATAAAATGGTTATAGGGAAAATGTAAGTTGCTTTGTTTTACCCCTATTAGCTGCCAAAAGTACTTGAAATTTGACCCTCTTATCTTGAATAAACTGTACCTTAAACTAGCGTTTTTCATGGAATAGTTTCGGCAAAATGTTTTTTAAAGATCCAAACCTTACGTAAAACTGACTGAAGTACAAGCAGAAGTGTCACAGTTGAAAAATTCTAAATCGCCTGGCCCAGATAATATTGATGCATGGACAATCAAACAATTACCAAGGAAATGCCTGCTATTCTTAGTTTTAATCTTTAATTGTGGTTTTAGGCCAAGTCGCTTTCCTACGCAATGGAAATGTGCCAAAATTATAATGCTTCGAAGCCAAAAAAGCCCGAGAACGAAATAACCTCTAACAGACCAATAAGTTTTTTCTTCGTCGATTATTGCCAGTTTTGAAATTCTTATCCGTTACCGCAGAGCATCAATTTGGATTCAGGCAACTACATGGAACTCCTGACCGAACTTCCGACATATACGAAGTCAAAGCAGGTGTTCCGCAGGGCAGCGTACCTGGCTTAATACTGTACACGATATTCATTGCCGACATGCCAATAAGAAACGATGAAAATATAACTGTTGCCACATATGCAGACGACACCACCATTCTTGCATCTGCTTACTCTGCAAACGAAGCGTCTGAAACTGTTCAAAAACAACTGAACGCTGTAGAATCCTGGCTTCGAAATTGGAACATTATGATAAATGAAACAAAATCAGCGCATGTTACCTTCACCATGAAAGCAGGAGATTGCCCCAGCGTCAATCTTAATCGAACAATTAATCCAGAATGCACTAGCTCGGGATGGACTTAGTGAGCAGCTAAAAATCAAGACTAGAAAAATGTACTGTAAAACTTAGTCCGAAAAATAAGGTGATCCTTAAAACCGATTTGGACATATGGTACCAAATCTGGGAAACTGCAAGTAAATTGAACGTAGAACTAATTGAAAGATATCAGTCAAAAACACTCAGGTTGATTGCAAACGTTCCATGGTACATCAAAAATATTAACTTACACAATGACCTTTAAATAGCTAGATTCAGAAACTCAGTTCAAGATATCATAATCGCCTAAGCTACTGGATAACAGTGAAGAGACTCGCCGACCGCAAAGGCGAATCTTTAGATATAATAACATTTGCTTATTGTCACACGACAGATTGTAAATAATATGAAATAATAAAAAAAAAACAGATCCATAGTGTTAACTCGATTTCAAAAGAAAATTTTCGAGTACAGAATTTTCTATTGAATCAGAGCAATCAGCAAACAACCTCACTCTCTTTTCCCACTAATTTTCATTCACTCGAATTTCAGGAATTTCATTGGAGTGAGCCGCAAGCCGTCCGCGTCAAATTTACCAAATGAAAATCATTCAAAAATATGTGATTAATTTTCTGTCAAATATTATTTTTAATTACACCCTATTTTTTAGAATTCCACACATTTGTGTGTCCTCGAGCTATTCTCCCTTCAATGCTGCGTGCGAGCGTAATTGATTTTAGGTTATTTTGTATTTAAATTCATATTTTCACACTCAATTTAGTTAGCCATTTGAAAGCGGCATATTGTGTTTGGTTAGCGAGTTTATTTAATTATTTGTTTAAACTAATTACGGCGCACGTACACAAACACACACATACCCACACATGCACACACATATGATTTATTTACTATTTATTTACGTGTTTTTGTTGCTATTCTACATACTTATTTATTTAAATGTGTGTGCCTTTATATAAGTATTTGTGTAGTGTATATATATATGTGTGTGTGTGCGTGCATAAGCTGTTAGTTGGTTTAGTCGATTGCTTTCATTGTGCGTTCATCAGTATTTTGAGCGGTATTTTCATGTATGTGTTAACAGCCGCATTAATGTTTTGTCTGTATGTGTAGTGTGTATGTGTGTGGGTGTGCGAGTATTTATCGATACATGTAATTAACAACAACGCATAATTCTGCAAGTCAATTTACAGTTGCTGATTGCATTCCATTTAGCCATTTGTCGGCCGACATTTATTTACCGTTACAAGTGCGTTGTTTTTATTATCATTGCACTTTTATTGACATTTGCTAAATGTAGCTTGTTTTTGTTGCTGTTGCTTTTTAACATTTTTATTATTAAGTCATTTATTTATCGCAGTTTTTCGCCCATTTTGGACGCATTGTTGTTGTTGTCGATTGGAAATTAATTCAGTTTAGTTTAGTAGTTTTTGTCGCTCGCGGCTTTTTTTACCGCAAAACAACAACATAAGCGCAGTTATTTACACAGGTGTGTGTGCGGGTGTGTGTGTGTAGTTGTGCGCCGCTGGCGACTTGACTAGTTTAAATGTTAATTAAGCCTTTTTGTTGCAACTATGTTGCCACGAAGCCAAATATTTATTAGCCTGTGTTTATGTATGTATGTGTGCGTGTATTTATTTGTCTAAAAATTTTGTTTTTGCATTGCTAGCATGCTAATTAAATGTTGTTATTTTTATATTACGAGCTTCGTGGCATACGCTTTGATGAAATCTAATTGTGTTCGCTCAAAAATCTCTGTTTGTTTGAATTAGTTGCAAAAAAGTCAATGCAATTACAGCATTTGCATAGCCAAATTTATTTTAAGCGAGTTAATTAGTTTGGAAAAATATTGCTGCTAACTAAATCAGCGCAGAATACAATGAAATCTGTCTAACTAATTTGCTCAGTTCGCTTAAATTAGTTAACTTCGTTTTATTATTGGAATTTTTCGAAGGCTTTTAATCAAATTACAACGTGCTAAATTGATTTTGTCAATGAAAAGCTTTAACTGTACGAAATAGTTCTATAAAAGCTTTCAAATAAAGTGGGCTCAAAAGTTATTGTTCTTCTTGTTTAATTAAAATATAGATAGACCACCACCCCGTATGCCCTATAAAATATATAAATGAACAGCTTGACGAACTGAGTTTTCCGTATATATGCGAATCCTCAGTTCTTAAGAAATCTTTCACCCGAATCGCCTATAACGGACTGCTATAGCTTACATACAAACTGAGCGATCAACGATATTGTAAGGATTTTTTGTGTATTTGCAAGTCAGTTGAAGTTAGCTTTCTTTTTTTAATTTTTGTAGACATTACAACTTTTATTGTTTACATATCGCTGCTCATATTTTTTGGGAGACTTTATCTTTCCCGCCATTTTGCGAAAGATTTATTTATACTGAAAGCATACATAAGGCCATTTTTGTATATTAAAGTATTTACTATTCTTTAGTTTGTTTCTGATATTACCGTCGGTCCAAAAAGCCTCTTAAAAACAATCAGTTCTATCCAATTTAATAAAAATTGTATTAGATTCGATTCTTATTTGCTTCTCCCTTGATGAAGTTGTCAAAATTAGACCCTTTTGAATGCTTTAGACAGACGCGACTCATTTATCGGTTTTCTTCAGTAGTACTGATGTCTGAGAACCAAATTCTAAAAAATTGTTTGGTTAGCTCATATTGCATTATTTAATTACGTAGCAAGTTAAAATCTATATTCCGACACATCGAAATAACCACAGCAGTCGTATAATCTTCTCAGTCGATTCATTCGGATCGGCTACATCTGACCCAAAGCTGATATCCATCTCTTTTTATGTCGTCTGCTGTGCTTGTACCTTGCAAGTACTCAGAAAAAGGCGTAGCTGAAACTTTTGGATCTCAGTGGAGGTTTTCACGTTTCCACATTTTCGAAAGACTCGACCATTACTGCTGTAATGGCATAACTTTAGGTTTAGATGCTTCAATAGCGTTGCTGTTCATCATGTTTGTTGAGTTTGAAATATGTTTTTATACTCACCTACTCGCTTTTACCCTGGGCAGGTAGAAAGTAATGTACATTGAATCGCTCTAGTTAATTATGGTAATGTTGAAGGTGTCTAGGTAAAAAATGCTCTTTAGACCTACCTGCACAATGGATACTTAATTAGAGACCTTGGACATTATTCGTTAACAAATAAACCTTAATGACCTTAAAACTTATTTGTAGATAATAATATTTTTGTTTTGATTTCAAAATTAAAATAGTTTAGTATATATATCTTCCAGGCACCTGACGGTTCCTCTAGGGACCATTTAAGTTTTATTTCAAAAAATTAAAATATAAATTTTAAAGTTTTTATCAACACTTATACACCAAAGTAAATTGTAATAGCGATGAAGATTCCAAATTTTCAGCACTAATTAATTATTATTACTTTCACAATAGTCACCTGAAAATATAAAATTTTCCATTAAATTATTTTTTCGATACACTCTTACTCAAGCCAAAAGGTAAATGACGGCAAAGCTCACACACAATTGGCCACTGAGCTAAAAGATAACGGATATATCAAAGCAACATGTGACGTGATGTAATATTTAAAAATGCATATTCAAAAGTAAAAAAAAGTAGTAGTTCCTGGAGGAACCGCCAGGAGTTTAAGTGTTAAGGCTGAATTGATTCGAACCACATGAGAGCGACCATTTCTTTTTTGGCTAACAATAAACGTTTGAGAAAAACTAAATTCTCAATAAGTGAAACCAAACATTAAACATTATTACAAATTATAAAAAAAATAATTCATCTGAATATGGCCTCGCCATATGCATTGTAAACGTTGTAACAAAATTTATGGCAACACTAAGTAGGACATATTCATAAATTAATATAAATTTCGAAAAATATTTGGGATTGGCTTATATTCTGTAGTAACTGTTTTTAAATTCATAAACAACTAGATGAGTTCATAGTTTCTAAAATTCATTATTCCGAAAAGAGATCTCAAATCGATAATCATTGGAGAACTTATTTAATGTTCAATCATTGTCGTCTCCTAAGCCAGAAAACGAAATTACATGAATCTTAATTAACATCTTATCAGTCACATACAACTGTTCCTAAAATCTTATTAGGTTTACATTTTTTTAAGTGGACGAGAAGTCTTCAGAAGTTCATTTTGTTGATTTAAGTGTGCTAAGTATTATCAGAAATCTTGCGCGTTCAATGACTTCGGAGGTGATACCACAAACTCCTGAACCATAATTTCAGTATTTATGAATCGAACAGCATTGAGCTCGTCACAAATCCGTGAACTTCGATTTCATCTTATTTGTCCCCTTTTCAAACTCTTGCAATATGTTGCTACAGAACATAATACGTAAGTTGCTATATACATTTCTGGCCTAATAATGTAAATAGGCATATTTATCAACGAAAATGTTTTTTTGTTTTTTTTTTATTTTTTTTTTTGTGACGATCTTATAAACGTCTTTTGAAGCACCGCGATCGTACTTTTTCAGCATTTCTTTACACCAATCCACACGAGCCTTTTTTTGAGCGATTGTCAAATTGTGCGGGATCCAACGAGAACAAACCTTTTTTACGGCCAGGTGTTCATGTAATATCGAATGTATGCTGGTGGGAGAAATGCATAGGCATGCCTCTATCTGAAGGTATGTTACATGACGGTCTTGCATTATCAGTTCACGTACGGCATCGATGTTTTCAGGCACAACGGCTGTTTTTGGACGACCTTCACGGAATTCGTTTTTGAGCGAGCGTCGGCCACGATTGAATTCGTTGTACCAGTTTTTCACAGTGCTATAGGATGGTGCTTCATAGCCATACAAAGAATTTAGTTCATCGATGCACTCTTGTCGTGATAATCCACGTCGAAAGTTGTGAAAAATGATCGCACGAAAATGTTCACGAGTTAATTCCATTTTTTGGCCGAGATGAATTTTTTAATTCCCTGTAAATAAAACAATTCACGATTAAATGACAAAACGTTCAAAAAATGTCAAATTTTCCAATGGAAATGTCAGATTGCACCTGGCAACACTTAGTGTTGCCCTAGGCCAGAATATATATAGCAGCCCTCGTAGTTCTGTTCACCTAACGATTGTTTAATTAAGATAACTTTAGGAAACACGTGTTCCCAAAAAGTGTCGGTAGATGGGCGTTATAAGACCTTTTCAACGCCGATAAAACGTCATTAAACAACAATCTATAAAGTCCCACAACTACGTATAAATTAAGGTATATAACTGTAAATTGGCACAGATTATCA
The DNA here is from genome assembly GCF_024586455.1 of Bactrocera neohumeralis. Taxonomy (NCBI): domain Eukaryota; kingdom Metazoa; phylum Arthropoda; class Insecta; order Diptera; family Tephritidae; genus Bactrocera; species Bactrocera neohumeralis. Next base: position 79,023,516 of record NC_065919.1, on the reverse strand, counting down.
CATAAACCACTTGAAAGTTCCAAGTTGCAATAAAAAATGTTGTTCGGTTTAAACTCGAACTTCCTTACTTGTTACTAATTAAATCCCTAGTCTGAAATATTAAGAATAGCATTGAAATATTTCTGTCCTATTTTGGTATATCTGTTTTCACCGCTGGATTGCCCGGAAGTGGCTAGTTAGAATGCTTAAAGCGGGTGAAGGCTAAAAGTTGCTCATATCATTGTTGTTGTGATATTAAATGACCTTCGCACGATCACTTTTCCTCCGCCTAACTGAAATATCGTTCGAATTTTCCTAGATATACGGATTTCGTTCCTATTTGTCATTTTGTCTTATGAGTGTTTCCGATGAGAAGCAAATGAACTTGAATCGAACTAACACCACAATATACCCAATCACAAATATTCCTATAATATATGTATATAAAAATAATTTATCTACCAAGACTATGAATAATTCTAATCAGTATTATGTTCTAATTTATAATTCTAGTTGTTTTAGATAAAGTAATTACATTCGACATCTTTTTAACTAAAACAAAATTTTATTCCTTGCAAATTCTAATCTCAAGAGTGCTTCTCATTCCTCTTTGTTGTACGAATATCGCGCATTATTTTCGCCGCCTTCAAAGCGTTCAGTGGTTTACACAATTTACCATCGCGCTTGTGCAGTTTCATTGCCAGTCTCTTAATTGCAAATTTGTTGAAGCTCCCTTGATTTGCCCAGATGAAAGGAAATAAATGACGACCGACACTCGCCGCGGTTAAACATGAGCCCTGTGCTACGACTAAGCGTCGTTTAATCTGTGGCCTAATCATGTCTATATCCTCCAAACAATCTTCACTGGTATCGCGTTGTCGTTTTGTACCTTTAGAAAGCCCTATTTTCGCTGCCAGATATTCGCTAGTTCTCGGAAAGCCAAGTAGCGGGAAGATTGGCAAATATCTATGTTTATATTCCAATACGTCAGAATAAGCGCTGCAATCGCAAACCATTTTCTCCGCCGATTCATTCGGATCGGCTACGTCTGACCCATAGCTGATATCCATCTCCTTTGATGCGGTCTGCTGTGCTTGTACCTTAGCGAGTACACTGACAAAGGCTTCACTGAAACTTCTGGGTCTCAGTAAAGGTTTCCATGTTTCCTCATTCTCGAAAGGCTCACCGAAGCGGTGTAATGGAATAAATTTTGGATTTGATGTTTCAAGAGCGTTGCTGTTCATCATGTTCATGTCTGTTGAGTTTCAAATATATTCTGAATGCTGTGTCGCATTTGCATCGCCTTTTATACTTACGCTCTCACCTTAGGCAGGTAGAAAATAATTTACATTGCACAGTTTTAATTAAATATCGCATTGTTGAAGGTTAAGGCGCAGGTAGTAAAGTCGCTTTACCTATTTATTAAGTATTTAGTTTGAGACCTTGGGTAACAGAAACAAAGCAAAACTCTTTATATGAGATGTTTTCGTAACAAATCCTCATAATTATTTTATATTGTTGTAAACAACAATGAGAAATGTTTTTTTGGAAGTTTTCGTTTATGTAATTATTTATTTCCAATAATAATTTTTGGGTTTCAGACAATATTCATCCGGAAAGCAAAGCAAATGAGATCTTTTATGTGATATTTTATTCGTGTTGCATATAATATATAACATAATGTTAAATAAATTACTAAAGAGGAAACAGGAAAGTTTATTTTATAAATTGATTATTAGAAACTAATTATTAAGGAATAGTTGTCTTATGCATACATACATATGTATAATTTTCTACCTGCTTCTCAAACACTTTGCGATTACAAAGATGGATGCAAATTTAGATGCTCGAAAACGTCGGATCTTCTCGGAACTTTTCAAGAGTCCTTAGAGCGATGTAACGTCCCTTGAGAAGGTCGAGTGGTATCAGTTCTTGTACAAGCTGTATTTTCTACGCTTGCAATTTAAGATCTCGACCTAAATCACCGAATCAACTCTCGACGGTCTTCGTGTAAACACTCAGCTACGGCTCCTATATGTTCTTCACTGCGTGCTGGACGTGGTCTATTCGGTCGAATATTTTCCAATAGTGAATTCTGGGTCTCAAGGTGGGTGATGGTGTTGCAAATACTACCTTAAGTAGGCCGATCATGTTGACTATAAGTTGAGCGATGCGTGCGAAACAATTCTTTCTTTCTTGGAACGTAAGTCTTTCTATGATGAAATGCCAACCAACACTGAACAAAATTAACATGAAAGCGTGACACGACTTGCGCGTGATCTGTCAAAAGAAAGTATCTCCGTCTCTCCATCTGTTCCTACAAGTGCAGAAAGGCAAACATTTCCGAGAAAGATGCAGAATTTTGATGGTTAACCTCGAAGGGTTCTGGTTATGAACAAGTCATTAGTCATAAATAGTAACCTTTTGCTATCACACAAGCCCTTAAACGATTCGCCAATTGATCAATAGCAGAACCCATAGTTTCTATTTGTGGTTTATTCTCCAACTCTAATCACCAACCACTGGATTCAAATCAGGACTTTCAGACGGCCAATCATCTGCAGTTATGAAACCAGGAATATTGCTTTTAAGAAATTGGGGGGTTTTCTCCTTAAGAACGGGAGTAGAATTTTGTTGGAAGATCCTCTAAGAAAGTATTCCCCTCGGAGAAAGTATTGCTTAATTATTTGATTGCGCATTCTAAAACTAATTTTTCACACAAGTGAGGAGTTGTAACGTCTGTGGAGGAGACTTTCCATCAAACCAGTAAAACAGCGAGTTTTTGATCACGTTAAATTCTTAAAATAACATTTTTTGCGTCTTTGAATGTTTTTGCATTGTTTTAGTCGTTTGGCTTATTAAAAACTTCTTCAACAGTGAAAACATGTTTCATCTGTCAACTGTAAGGAGCTGAAGAACCCGCTTGCATTTGTGAAATCTAATTTGCTTCAAGAACGATGTCAGAAGATGGTCACTTGACCTGGGGAAGGCTTTCATGTGGAGACCATGTCGAGTAAGTCTTGACATTAATCTGGTCGGCATATGCCTTGACGTAACTGAATGTTTTCTAAGGGTGTTTCTGCATTAAATTTTTATGGCTGTATTTGTTTGAACCACACAAGGCCAACAACCTCTTATTTTTCGGTCATCAATTGGTGACGTTTGAGAGAAACGATCAGTAGTGGAGCAAATAAATATTCTCGAAATATTAAGGGTTTTGAAAAAGTCATTTGCATATTTAACTTGAACACTTTTTCCAAACATTTCTGATATTTTGCCACATCCCTTTTACCATCTATATGTCTCTCTGGTACTACCATACTTTGTCTTTTATTTTTTAGTATTTTTCAGTTAGCTTCCTCAGGAAAATGACTCGGCAGACACAGATTGCGCTTCGCTTCGGTTGGGCGTGAGAAGAGTATGCTTCGAGTTTATCATTTGAAGGTTTGTTTTGAAGCGTTCACTTTTGTTCTACCAAAGCAAAGTAATTATGATTCTGATTTTCCCAAAATATTCCATAAAATTCGGTTAAAAATAGAAGAGCGATTTCGCGAAACTCAAAAGCATAGAACAATTACATTCTCATGAGACATACGTACTTCCTTATAGTCGTATAGTACATACACATATATTTTTATGTAATATCTCTTGAATACAATTCTTCATATTACCGTTGCATTGTCATTTTGTACTTCATTTAGCATTCCGCCAGACTCCTTCGTCAGTGACATTATGATAACCGCAAATTAAAAATGTGAAAATTATGCCCAGCTGTCACTCCGCCACTTCAGCTCTTCTGCGAGTCAAAAGCGAGCGGCAAGCAAACGAAATGCAGCGCTGAAGAACATATGACACACGCAGTTCAGTGTCAACGATGCAGCTTCTCGCTGTCGGGCTGTCGCTCTGTCAGTTGGTTTGTGTTTGGGTGTGTGTGTGCGTTGGCGTTGCACTTCGCAGTTGATGACGTTTATCACTTCTGTCTCATCACCTTTTGCACTTCTTATGTTGCTAGCGGTTTTCAGTAACTTCTCGTGCAAGTTTATCTTGCAATTTGCGCGCTTTGTTGTTGCATTTGTAGTTGGATTGGCTGTTGCCGCTCACGACGTATATACCGCCAACTGTCACATTGCGGCTTTAACACTTTTAATAAAATACATTGTTGTTGTTGTAGCTACAACGCTCATTCATGCAATTTTGGCTTCTGTTGTTGTTGTTTTTATTATAGTTGGCGGCAGTGGCAATGTCATGTCAAGTCTATTCGTTGCACTGCTCAGCTACTCAACTCCACTGACTTCTGCTCTCCGCCTTATTATTGAGCTTTGCTCATTTATTTGCACTCGTGTGCAGTTGCTTTGCAGTTGACAATGATATAGCGGTATTTTTTTATTACATCACTCTTGACGATGCTTGACAAATGAACGTAAAGCATATTTAATTTCGCTACATAAGTGAAGTTGCATACAATTGCGCATAGCTGCGTAAGTATGTACAGTGGTTGTCACATTATTAGAAACACTTCATGAAAGAAGATGATTTGGAAATATTTCTTCTTACTGGTTGTTATAATGTATAGAAACATTTTAGTACAAATCATCCAGGTGCCCCTATTGTTACGACCAGCAATGTTTATTCATAATACTAGTTTCATGTAACTTGAAAATAATTACAATGTGGCTATTGCTTGCGGCAGTGCGCTCAAATGAAAAGCTTAAATATACGAATAATTTAATTATGGTAGAAAGGAAGAAAAATATTTATAATATAAGTTCTCAGAACTAAAATTAAATTCTGCTGAGAATTTGCACATCTTGCTGAGTTCAGTTTATTTGACGAAGAAAATCGTATCACTAAATGCCAAACGTGAAAAAACAACTCAAGCAAAACGATAAAACGCATAAGGATATCAGTACTATTTCAATGTTTTAGTATTAAAAATATATTTACCATTTGCTCAAATGTGACTCGGACTGGGTCATTTAAAAGACGCGTTAACGTAAAAATGGTCAGTTCATATCAAATTCGATAGTGTTTACTAATAATAAGAGGGTTGTCTTAAATATTTCGGGATTAGATAACAAATACAAATATTAATCAACGAAAATAGATGTATTAATTTTCAAAGTATTCTCAGTTAAGGTCTATACACTTTTGTATGCGTTTTAACAAATTGCCGAAGGACTTTCACCACTCTGATTGAGGCATCTCCAAAACATGTATTCTGAACGCATCAACCTCTCCAGGTGTCCAAAAACGTTGACCTTTTAGAATATTTTTTGGTTGAGAAGAAAGAGAATTCTTTCGGTGCCAAATCAGGACTCATCAAGTCGATGAGAGCTCGTATTGTCGTGGTGAAGACTGAACCGTCTTCGGCGGTTACTTTTCCTGATTTCTTGAAAGACAACTGACAAACTGGCTGTATATCACTCATAATTTACTGTTCTTCATTGATCTAGTAGTATGGTTGCGACATGTTCAGTTTTTTCAAAAAAACACAGGCAACCATTTTCATGGACGTGTTTCGTGCGCGAACAATTTTTGTTGGATTCGGCGCAAAATCCACTATTCATCATCTGTTACGATGTCATGGCAGGTGCTTTTTTTTGAGCGATTGACAAATTGTGTGCGATTCAATGTCAATAAATTGTTTTTACACGCAAATGTTCATGCAATATTGAATGTATGCTGATCCCATTAATGCCTATGGTTCTCTCAAGCTCACGTTAGTTCGCATACAACACTTCTAGAATATTATTCTAAATTTTCAAGTTATAAAGATACAGCCTTGTGAGCTTGTGCCATCGAGTAGCTTGCCAAAGTTTTTTCGGAATACACTTGTGGCCACGCAAACCTTACCACTCAAAATTTTCAAGTATTGTGCATATTTTATTAAGGAATAAGTTAATGAGATGTTATTAATCAAAAATAATAAAAATTAAAAACAAAACACATTCAGCTTTTGTAAACATATAAGCTTTGCAAAATGACAGAAAAGACTGACTTTTGTTCATTTACACATTAAATGTAATATATTAAAACCGTATAATTATAATTTAAAAACAATAAAAATATGCACAGAAAGCTAATTTAAAGTAATGCTCTATAATTATTATTAGATAATAAATATACTTATGCTTACTTAAAAAAAAAAAACAAAATTGAATAAAATCCCGAACGAATAAAAAAGTCCAAAAAAGAATTTAAGAAAGTATAGTGGTAAGGTTTGCGTGGCCACGAGTGTTACAAACTCAACCGATCTTCATGAAATTTTATACAGGTGTTTGAGATACAATAATTAAAGACTAGGACGAAGGATTTCTTTCGATTACAACTATTTGAAAATATTCCAAAAAGTTCAGAATTTCTTTGTTAATAGTGTATGTTTGTAACAATAAAAAATACTAATAAAATATTTCATTTTTTATTATATGAGAAAAAAATTGTCCAATAAAGGCTGTTTTTTACTCTAGAAACCCAATGTAACCTCTTAACCGATTTATTTTAGCTTCTTCTGTTTCGCATTTGTCTTAGCAGCTACGCTTAGGATCAAACTTGCAATTCTTTGATAACTGAAAACGTTCTGATTTTCCAAGGCAACAAGTTGCAGTCTATACTACATAGTATCTTAATTGAGCTCTTCTTGCCTCGAAGCACCGAAGACACCGCAGTATTTGAAAATTTTAAGTACATTTGAGTATGTAAAATATCTGATTTCAAAGGAAAAATGTTTACACTTTAATCGTATACTTCACTTGATATCCAGACTAACCCAGTTGATCCCCGATATGAATTAATGAGAGAATAAGAAAAGGACAAATATTTTTTTCCCGAATTCAGTTTCCAGATGCAGTCGAAAATTCCTGCTCAACTTACTTGTCAGTTTAGCGGTTTTCATTTTGCAAGCTGCAAAGCGAAGTAACACGTGACAGACGCTAATTTACATTCGGCTGTACTCCAGCTGAATGCGGTCTGTTGTACCTGACCTGTGAACGCATATTTAAAGTGGGTATGAACTTATCACATTTACATACGTTATAAAACATATCTACTTTTGTGTACATGTGTGTTACTGAATTTATACATGAGTTGGTGATAAATAGTTGGAAGAGAGAAGGTATTTTATAAGGGTAGGTGAGTAGACCAAAATTGTCAACGAAGGGCGAAGCCGGTAGCTGAATGCAAAATTATAACGGTATTTTCCAAAATGCAAAGCTCTTTAACATTTTCTGATCGCTGCATAAGTCGTTTAAATAAGGTGATCCTTAAAATGTGAAAATATCGAGGAATAAAATAAGATAAAACGTGAACCGAGATTATAATAGCTTTCACAGCTGCATTTTTTATAGCTACAATGATCTTTAGCACGATTTTGTTTGATTGTTTGGTTCGATCTGAAAAATATGTTCGCAGATTGTAAGGTTGCCTTGGGTAATAATCTATGCCAAGTTTCTTGCAAGTACCAATTAAAAAGAAAGGTTTTTTATGCAAGGACTTGAGTTTGATCGATCCGTTTGCATGCCAGTTATATCCTGTCGTTGTCCGATATCGTCGATTCCGACAAATGTTCAATTTTACATGGAAAAAAATTGAGGAACTATTTTGCTAAAAATGTTTGTAGAGTCTAATATTTATTAACATCGGTTTACTTATTATAACAATTTGACATTTATCTTCTAGTATCCTCAAGCTCAACCTACTATACACACTCGACAATATCTTCCCTACAATTCTATATGTATAAGTGTGTCTCTGCCTACCAATGTGGCGACCGCTACATTGTGGACATGTGCAACCTGTTCGCATGAATTAACCGTTAGCAAGTCAAGCAGCTAACGATGAGTAGAAAGTTCTGTACAATTTGCAATGCCGCTACGCGTTTCGCATGTAAAATTCAAATTCACCTGAAAACGAAAATGTGGAATGCTTCGTTGCTGCTACACATGTAGGTGGCGCTGAATGGTAGCAATAATAATCAAGTGTTTGCACTTGCTGTAGAATTGTGCTGGAGCATCACTCGGAATCCAATTCTAATTATTGAACCGTTAAATAGTTGGTTCCTTTGTTTATATGTCGCAACTGTCAAGTAATCAGTTTAGATCGCAGTGCAAATGAAGCTAGAGTGGAGTAACTCATACGTTCATTTGAGTTAGTGACTTTGGGAGTGAGTTTTTGACCAGGACGGGAAATACTTATAAACTATTGTATATCACTTGTTAGATAACCATAATATTGGGTAGTCGAAAAAGTATTTTCGTATTTTGTCAATAGATGTCGTTGCAGTCGTATATATCCAGTGCTACCAATCACATTGTGTCATACTATATAGTGTTGCATCAAAAATGAAAAATGCCACGCAAGCCACCAATTAAATTTGTTAAGTTTACCGAGACGATGCTGTATCAGTTCGTCAAGAACAAAATTACGATGTGAAAGATCGTTGAAAAAGTCGATGAAATTATGGATAAGATTGACCAGGACTGTCACAAAAGCAGCCATGACATCGCTAAGGAACTTAACATTCATCATCAAACGAGTTTGAACCATTTAAAAAAACGCTGGCTACAAAAACAGAAGCTCGATGATTGGGTACCACATGAATTGTCTGTGAAAAATTTAATGGACCGAATTAACATCTGAGATTCTTTGTTGAAGCGAAATGAAATCGAACCATTTCGGAAGCGTATGGTAATAGGAGACAAAAATTGGATCAAATTCGACAATAATTTGTGACAAAAATCAAAGTCTAAGCGTGGTGAAGCTCAATACACGGTCAAAAAGCCAGGACTCACGTCTCAAAATATTATGCTGAGTGTTTGGTGGAATTGGAAAGGAATCATCCACTATGAGCTGCTCCAGCCTGGTCGAACGATTGATTCTACATTTTACTGTCAAACAACTGATGAGATTGAAGCAAGCAATCGAAAAACGGCCAGAACTTATCAACAGAAAGGGCTTCGTTTTCCATCAAAACAACGCTAGTCTACACACATCTTTGATGACTCGGCAAAAACTGAAAGAGCTTGGCTGGGAAGTTTTGATACATCCACCATATAGCCCTGACTTTGTACCAAAGGATTACCATTGGTTTCGGTCAGTACAGAACTCCCTTAATGGAGTAAAGTTGGCTTCAAGAGAAGCCTATAAAAATTTAAATAATGTTTCTAGCGGAAAAATAGCACAAAGTGTTCATCCACAACGGTACATATTTGGTTCATTAAAGTTCATTATGAATATAAAAAAAGTTGAAGTTTGACTAGAAATACGAAACGACTTTTTCCACTACCCTGTACTTACAGCTTGCCAGCAGAGTTCGTACGGCATAAGCTTTCTGTTTGCTTGTGCTCCAGTAGGAACAAAGCTCTAATTTATGATTTCTTCTGTTGATGCATTATTGATTCTTTTGAATACATATTAACTTGAACTGTTTATCACATATAAAATTCGACTTCAGGTTATACAGGAATTGAAGAAGCATATGAAGATTGTGAGAGAATATTTCAGATAGATAATAAGTGAGGGTTTCGGCGGTCTCAAATGCAATCAAAATCTTTTTTTCAATATTATCAGGATCATATGCCTTTCTCTACTCTTTTATTGTCGTCAATGGACTCAGATATGTCAATGGATAATGCATTGTCAATATAATATACACTCTAATTTGTCACAATACAGTTATGAAATCGTGTAAAATTTACTTGCACTGATTTATTAGGCTTTATGTATATTTTACTACACAATATGATACTTAGCCTTACAAGTGCCGGTATAAATTTTGTGATACCTAAACAATTTGTTCGCAGGCTTTGTATAAACTAATAACATAAACCCACTTTTGCGCCTAAAATCAAGCAAGCAGATTCAAAGCATATTCTTTTCGATGTTTCCCGTTTTTTTTTGTTGGGTGGCGAGCACACAATAGTGACAAAGTGGAAACTATTGATATGCGCACGTACCGGCGCGTGTGATTGAATTAATTTTTGATTATCGCCTAAATGTATGCAAGCAGAATAATAAAAGAGGTAAATCTGCACCATTGAAGCAAGCTCTCTCACACAAGTATGTAATGTAGTATGCAAGTATGTAAATGTAGTGCGAAATAAAAATTAAGTGATATTCAAATAGAAGAAGCGAAAGCGATTGCAGGTAATGGAATGAAATTGCAGGGATAATGAAATGAAGTTGTAATTTTTTTATATTGAATACAACAAAGGAAATGTAATGAATTGAAATGCTATGGGATGACATGCATGCTGCGCACACATAAGCCTATAGATACTTTTATGCGTACATACATCATTATATATATATTTATGGATGTGAAAGACTCTTGCTTTGTGTGCGCATAAATAAATTTGATTTCTCTGCTTTCGCCACTAACGAAGTGTGATTGTTAAGGAGGGTAAGTATATATGACAAATGAAAAAAGGATGTCTCTACAAACTTTCAAATAATGTGTTACCTTTCAGGGGTATGCATATACTCAAGCATATGCATGTTATCAATGGAAACTACGAGAAGGGTTCATTTGAAGATTTAAGTTTTTGTTTTATTATATTTTTGAACTTCTTTATATAAACTGTGGAGCTTCATTATACATATATGTATTATGACAAAACAGTATACGGAAACTGTGAATAAAACCCAAAATATTTATTAATTCAACAATATTTATTTTGTCGTCTTCAAAGTAATCTCCCATCAGATGGGACACATTTATAACAACGATTTTTCCAGTCCTCGAAAGGCTTTTCATAAGCAATTTTTGGGATGTCCTTCAGCTCCTTCAGCGATTTTTGTTTTATCTCTTTGATTGACTGAAAATTGGTTCTACGGAGCGGTAATTTCAATTTGGAGAACAAGGAAAAATCACGCGAAGCCAAATGTGGTGAATACTGTTATTGATCGATGGTATTCATTGCGTTATTGGCTTCAAATCCGTTCACAATCGGGGCTCCATGCGATGGTGCATTATCATCATGTAAAATCCTTGAAATGTTCTTCCACAATGCCGGGCGTTTTCTTCGGATGTTCTCACGCAAACGCTTCAATACGGCCACTGAAATAAAAGCATGATGCACCACACCATGAGTATCGAAAGAAACAATGAGCATAACCTTGATATTTGAGCGACTTTGGCGTGGCTTTTTTTTGGTTTCCGTTCATTTCTTTCCTTCCATTCCGATGATTGTTGACTTGTTCGCATGTTAAACTCATAGAAGCATGTCTCATCGGCAGTTACAATGCTCTCCATGAATGTGGGATCGGAATCCGCACAATCAAGCGTATCAAGGAAGCCTGTTTATGGTACTTTTTTAAAAAAAAAATCAGCTTTATCCGAACGAGTCGAGCAAGATCGCGTTTCATACCCAAAGTATCCATCAAAATTATTCGAACGGACTCGGGAGGGATGTTGAGCTCCGAACTCCGAAAGTTAGTTTATTTTTGATCAGTTGTGAGTAGTTGTCGTTTTCTTGAAGTATAGAGTACATATATATATTGCTTCATGTCTAAAGCCATCTATCTTGAAGCTTCTTTAGTCGAACGCCATTCCACATAATTAGTAAAGAGTTTCGACCACGATGAGTTTCCTTGGATATAATGAAACGTTAAATGAAGATTAGAAAATTATGGATATTTTGAGTCTTCTTAGTAAGTAGGTTGAAGTTTGAAAGTATTTCCATAAAGTCACGAAATTTTTCGCTCAAACTTACTTTGGAACTACAAGTAGGAAAATTTATTTAGAAATATTTATGGTTGAAGTTGAATGATTAAGGTTCCTGGTACCTTTTTCTTAAAAAGATTTTTTAACAATTATTTCTTAGTTTTACGAAGGCAGGGCAGCTAAACCAAACTCAAAATGTGTCATTAAAAACTTATCAATATTTCAAATACAAATTGAACAATGGCAAGCCAACAATTGCCAACCTAAATTCAAGCTTAGCGAACCAATAATCCAAGGGTTCTCGCTTTGCACATATTTGCTCTTTAGCACCTACGATAGCTCTTTTCTTTTCGCTTTAGGTATGAGTGGGTAACAATACTTACAAAGCAGAGAAGCGAGTTTTATAGAAGCTACAGTTACTGCAAAATATAGACCACAAAAACACACAAATACATACATATATGTATATATGTACATATATGTACTCAGTGGCCGCCCGACCAAAGGTCAACATGGAATTCCTATGCGCTTGACTGTAGCGCTGTTGACTTATGACCGCCGCCAATACATTCATTTCACACTTGCAGCGGGTTATTTAAGAAGAGCTCACATGTGTATGTGTATGTGCATATACACCTGCTTGCATTTGTAAGCGCCGAGAAAACGCTACACACACTCACGGCTGACCAACAAGTGAAAGCTATAAAGCGAACGCGAGTGTGTACTAGCCAACTCGACTTTGCGCTCGACACGGCGTATGAGTGCTGTGGAATGCAATGTTTTCACTGCTTTTCAACGCTTTTTTCGCTTCCTGCATTTATTCTTTGTTAGCTGCAAAGAGCGACGCTTAGATATCTCTGCATGCTGCCGCTTTGTTAGCACTCACATACATCTTGTTAGTGTTCTACACTCACAGACTCACTATTGTGTGTCAATACAGTTGCTTTCAGCAAAATAGAAACGCCGGTGATTTTTTACTTCTATTATTTGTTGAGAAAATGCTGATTTTATTTGTTTCAGTTTTATAAATTTTTACTAACCAGTATATGAATTGGGTGTATTTAAAGTGATCGCGGTCAGACTGGCTGGTTCATTGGACACAGGGTGTAATAATACCCGAAAGATTAAATACTTTTGCTTCGAAACTACTTTTTCTTACCTATAATTTAGTCATTAAATTATGGCCCAGATATGATACCACCATGCGCCCTGAAAAATAGTCCCAATTATATTTTCTTCTTCGTAAAGCGAAATCAACACTAGCACATTTAGTTGAATTTATCTCTCGGCATGATCTTCTTTGATTTCAACCAAGATTTCTGCAATGGCTATCTTCGTATCTTATAATAAATAGAACACAGCAAGTGATATTTGAGGATATTCATTCAGCTTCAATTAATGTCTCTTCTCGTGTTCCGCAAGGTAGACTTCTTGGCCCGATACTGTTCTTGTTATTTATTAACGATATCGCTTCTGTCATAGAATTCTCTAATATTTTATTATATGCCGATGACTTAAAGCTTTTTAATCATAGACCTCAATTGATGAAAAGTGCATGTTGCAAATCAACTTCTTCTCAGTGTGACTCTCTGAAAAATCACCGATTTTTGTGATTTTTTTGTTTTAATGTTGAAATTATCTAATCGGTCCGCTTTTTCTCCTTATAAATACATACTCTCATGGCGAATACAAAATGATTTATTTGATGTTCATTTATTGGGTGTATATTAGTTAAATAAATTGTTGAAATGACATGTAAAAGAAAAAAGGTCCTGTACAATGTCCACGATTATTTTGTTTTATAAAACGAAAATTTCAAAAAGGTTATTAATAAAGAAAAGAAAGAAAGATATATAGGAAAAGAAATATTAAGAAAGTCGCTATCGCGCTATGGAAGCTTTTTTTGTTTTGTTGAAATTTGACAAAATAGCAGCGGTTTGAACAAAAAGTAACGATTTTTGTCCCTTTTTTCGAAAGTTTTTCGTAAATAGAAAGATTTCAAAAAAAATAAAAGCTTCCATAGCGCGATAGCGAATGACATTAAAAATGTTCTCTCTAAATTGGAACTAGATACTTTCAAAACTCTTCCTTTGCGAGTGGAAACCGTTTTGAAAAACACCATTTTGGGAAAAATTCGTTTCACTCACTTTGTTCCCCACTGTGTTCGCTTTCTACAAGTAACGCTGAAGCGACCGTAATGATTTGAATTTCGACTTCAAAATTTGGGAGAATTTTTATTACAGTACGTATATATACTCTCTAATAATTCAACAAAAAATAAAAAAACGATTTTGTGAAAATTTCACACAGAGACGATCCCATAATAATTTGGTGGTGATAGAAATGATTTGTAATTGATCCCAAAAATGTTAAACGGTGTGCTTTACTATTTAATAGAGCAAGTTTTCAACTTTGTTGATTTGGGAGTTACTATGGACTCTAAGCTTAATTTTAGTCTTCATAGTGTCACCATAGGCCTGAAAACAAAAGGTATTCTCAGTTTTGTTAAACGTTGGTCTGAAGAATGTAGAGATCCGTACGTTACTAAAACACTTGTTACAACTTTAGTTAGACCTATATTGGAATGGCTCTCTTTTATGGAAACCTAGTTACCAAATCCATTCTGACAAAATAGAGTCCGTACAAAAACAATTTCTACTTTTCGCCTTAGAGCATTTTCTATGGGGTTCTAGATTAACCGTGCGATTCTGTACTGTGATACAGTCTAAAGTTTCTAAATTTGAGATTTTAAGTTAGAGACAATTTTTGAGGCTTGAGACGATTTTGCTATTCTGTAAGCGACAGTCACAAAATCTATTACATTTCATTATTCAGAGAGGTTTTTACACTTGAGCGAAAATAAATATGTCGATAACAAATAATAGATTTTCTACAAACTGGTAAAAAACATAATTACCAATAAAAGTAAAATTATATGTAGCTTTGTTTCATAATATTTACGAAATTTATGTAAAATTGATTTATTTTTTACCCTTTCTTGTTTGAGTTGCTGAGAAAATATAAAAAAACGACAATCGATTAATATCTATTGTGATCTCTATTCAGTATATTCAAAATGGCGAACAAGAGTCCTTTTTAGTTTTGTGGCCTGCTAACTATCAGGTCTCAAATTTGAGTCAATATTTTGAGACTAACGCTAGAGACTGTTTTGTGAATAGTAACTAGTCACAAATTGAGACTTTACCTCAAAATGTCTCAAATAGTGACTAGAGACTGCTTATAGAATTCAGCTATAATCGGAATCGCACCAAAATCACGCCTTATTACCAAATAAGACAACTTTATGGTAAATTCTATGTGATAATTTCACTTTCCATCAAAATTTACAATTCAATAAATAATAATAGCATTCCAATAAAATTTTGCACAAATTACTCCCTTAGAGGTATGCCACCTTATGACCAAAAATTGTGCAAGTCGGACTATCGAATATTTTTTCAATGACACATATCTATTACAATGAACAGCAACTGTATACACAAACAACGGCATTTGCACATACTTGCGCACATGTATCTGTTGGATTAAGGGTATCAATGGCGCACCGCTAATATCTAGCTGACTGTCGGACTGGTTGTTAGCCGCCACGAAGTGTTGTGAATGTTGGCCTTTTGACTTTGAGTGTGGGCATCTGTCGACTGAAGCTCGCTTGCATGGGCTCTTCCCAACACTTACACACACATAAGCACACAACGTGCTGCCGCTTAGTGCTTATGGCTCCTACACAGCCATTACCACACACACAAACTTGTATTCATTGTTGGCCTGCAGTGTTCGTGCATTTGGAACCTATTCATACATGTATATTTGCGTGTATGTCTGTGACTGTTCGAGCAGTTAATAACATTGTATCGACTGACCGCTTATGCTCACACGAGCTGCGAGCAGCGAGCGCGAGAGTGTATTTGAGTGTGCCACATTTGCTTTATAGCAAAGAGTAACTTATTTTCATTATTTCTTTTTATGCAAACACTTCATTTTAGTCTATTGAAAAGCTCTTCAAAGAATTTACTGTTACCGAGCTGTATGTAAGTATGTGTATGTGTGGAATGATTGCCAACAACTGTTGCTTCCCATTGACTTAAAAATCATTGAGAGGGTGAGAGAATTATGCAGCTCTATGTTTTATGAGTTTTATTAGAGACTTTAATGAAGAGGATTAAAATTTTAAAGTATATTATTTGACTGAGGGGATGTTCTGAGTTTGGTATCCGTAGAAAATTTGAAATTTTTAGTATAAAGTTATAAAAATTTAATTTTCCTTTTAAAAGAGGTGATGAGTGACTGTGTTGTAAAAGCCACAAGGGCCCACTCGTCTCACTCCTTTGTCCGTCAATCGCACGTTTCGTAAGCCTTTACTCTTACGAGGACATCAACCAGCTGGGCAGCGGTACCTTCCCAATTAAGTGACCAGACATTCCAGGTGCATGCTCTTAAATCGAAGTAGTTGATATTTTAAAGTGGTCGTCATCAAAAGGAGGTCTCGCATCCGAAGCTTTTGTGTCTTTTTCATTGGAAGTTTTGTTTGACGTGGCGGGTCCCAAACCAGCACACATCCCTGGGGAGGGATGTTTTGCCCTATAACTTTGGCTCGTCTTCAAACGGATATTTATGGGCTACCCAGAGTATTTTTGGCCTAAGACAAGAAGTCAGGAGCTTCTTGAGCCATATGTAAAAAATCGTTTCTGATCACTCCCAAGTGAATGGCGAATACCCATATAAATCAGTAAAAATTCGGTGTGGGATTTGTGGCAAGAGAGAGACTCCGTTGCCGCGTCCTGATATTCACCCCGGTGGATGAATATATAGCCACAATCCACATCAAAGCGAAATTCCTCAACATATCGCTAATTTGAGCCCCCGCCCCGACGCCAAGGGAAGAAGAATGACATCAAAGATATATTTTATGAGCGTTTTGAAAGCACTTATGAGACCTGCCCCCTCCACGAAGTCAAAATCGTGCTAGGCATCTTTAACACCAGAGGTGGCAGAAAAGATATATGTGATATTTCCGTATCAAAATCATATTTTATGTTTAGCCCTCTAAAGCCAAATTGCGATCTACTGAACAGTTGATAGAGATAAGAAGGCACAAGCCAAACAAATTTCCAGGTCATCATGTGAAAACTCAATGACCTCACTAAAGGTTGTTGACTTCGAAAAGGGTCATTGCACCGTTAAAGGTCAACAGAGTAGTTAAAGAGCGGATTTTTAAGGTTTTCGTGAAAAGTATATGTTGCAATATGGACAATAAATAAGACCTTCAAAATATATTATATACTAGAAGTGGGGTAGGCAGTATGAAATAAAAAACAAGAAAAAACGTTAACTTCGACTGCACCGAAGCTAATATACCCTTCACAGGTGCATTTCTTTTAGTAACTATGTGCCCAGTTTATATGGAAGCTATATGCTATAGTAATCCGATCTGAAATATTTTTTGGGAGATTATGTTATTACCTCAAGCAGTAATCCTTGTCAAATTTCGTGAAGATGCCACGTCAAATGCGAAAGTTTTCCATACAAGCCCTTGATTCCGATCGTTCGGTTTGTATGGCAACTATATGCTATAGTAAACTGATCTAAGCAATTTTTTTTGAGATTACATTGTTGCCATAGAAAATAACATGTGCCAACTTTTGTGAAGATACATTGTCAAACGTGAGAGTTTTCCCTACAAGAACTTGATTCCGATCGTTCAGTTTGTATGGCAGCTATATGTTGTAGTGGTCCGATATCGGCAGTCCCGACAAATGAGCAGCTTCTTGAAGACAAAATCACGTTTGCAAAATTTCAAAACGATACCTTAAAAACTGAGGGACTAGTTCGTATATATACAGACGGATGGACGGACAGACGGACATGGCTAAGTCGACTCAGCTCAACATGCTGATCATTTATATATATAATTTATAGGGTCTCCGACGCTTCCTTCTGGGTGTTACAAACTTCGTGACAAATTTAATATACCCTGCTCAGGGTATAATAATAGATGCATCTTTGCTTTTCTCGAAGATTTATAGTCATATCCAAGAAAATGGTTAACTGCTTGCACATGTGACATTAACCTTCTGTGAACCCCACGATTACGTATTTTGGCTGAGAATTTATGTCTCCGATCAAGGTATGTGCGATCAACTAGTTTTTGGGTTCTGGGCTGCTAAATTAAAGATCTTTATTTGTAGGAAAAGTACTGGTACTTGGACCATATCGCATAGAAACACTGATTCCTTTGTAGGATTAAGTCAATGACAACCTCTGATACATATAATCTTCAGGACACTAATCGGCATACTAATGTTGGGATGTAGAAAGCGCATAAGCTCACCAGCTACCAAAGAATTATCGTAGATTTGATTTGCTGGTGCATAAAAGATCTCATCTAAATGTTTTGTTATGCCATTTTAGATATGGAATGCCATGTCTCGTGGAGTTTGCCGGAATAAAAGAGGTATTTCCTCTAACAACAGAAACATATCTCAAACTATGAAATATATACCCTCCTGTGGTGAACTTCCAGATTAGTCCAAAAAAGAGCGTATTTTATTTTCAAAATATAACTCCCGAATTTAGAATTAACCTAAAAAAAACAACACTACAAGCCACCAGTAGAAAAACAGTTAAACCAACTGTGTGGTTCCAGTCAAGTGAACTTAAAGTGAAACCGACACTCATGTGCAACACTCGCTGCTATCATCAACACCTAAACCATCATGATCATCATCATCATCATTATCAACAGTGTGATCATCGGCGGTGTCATCATAATCAACACCATCGACGACGCACTGCTTAGTTGCCACACAGCCTGTCAGCAGCGTCTCCAGTAGCGCCACACTCGTCAAGCGCATCAACCTTTGTGGCAGCATCAACAACAACAACAGGAGCAGCATGGCGATAACGATGCGCACAATTAAAAATGACGGTGCTGGCCAACTAATTGCAACCTCAACACTAAAGTCAAGCGCTGGCCACACGAATTGCACTCGATGGTGGACAGGATGTGCAGCAAATGACGAGAAGGCGGTGCAGTGTAGGTGGGGATAAAACCCGATACTCTCGTACAGGATTCTAATGACGCGCTGGCACGTACCCACCGCTTTATTATCAGCTATTTTCCAGCATTGCAACAACTTACGTTACAACAAGTACGAAGCAACACACTGAAAGTGTAGCAGAATTAACTAAGCTCAAGCGAAAGCTCAAGTGGGATCTACATGGGTGCGATTTCAGGCGAATATGGTAGGGTTTGGAGGGGTGAAGAAAGAGTTTACTCTCAAAAAATGTGGATAACCGAGTATGATAACTAAAACATAAGCGAAGTGCGGACGCATAATGGCTGGCTGCTGGAAACGTATTTGTGTGTGGGTGTGCGGCGGATGAGCCAGTTCGGTTGAGGGTTCTTCGACAAAGCTTTGCTCGACGACTGTTGCCAAAGCGCACGAACGTACGAATGAGCGAGCCATGAGTGAATGAAGTTGAGAACGCTGCTGGCGATTCAAGTTTAATTGTGCAAATTAAATGTGCGGTCTGTTTGTTGCAAGCCAACAGGGGGCGCTGGGGCCGCCAACGCCAAGCGGATTAAGTCATGGTCAGTGGCAGTAGATAAGTGCATTGGGGCAAAACTATTCTCATACACACGTAGCTCAAGTGCTTTGGTGAGTGTGCTTAGCACGTTTAGTTGTTTGCTGTTGTTGTTTTGTTGTTATTATACGGCACACTAGTGACCCAAAGCACCGGTAGAGTGTTTGTGCGAAAAGAAAATTTCTAAATAAATAGAATAAACACCAGAAACTCGTAATGAGCGACAGCCGGAATGCGGTGGCATAGTGTTGATTTCAAAGGTTCGCACAATTGTGTTTACCGTTGCAAAAAGCTGTGAGGTTGCCGTAAAGTTTAAGCTTGTTTAAAATTCTAACAGCTTAAATTGTGTTATTATTAGATTAAGTATTCATGAAATTTCACAATGAGTGGCTGAAAAATTATTTATAACGGAGGGTTTTTAAGTCTTAGGAAGTGTGAAATGAAAGCTCAGTGAAAGCTTTCACATTTAAACAGGAATAAAATGAAAATTTATATTTCAAAATAAATTAAATATTAAAATAATTATTATTTAAACCTATTTGCTCATCTGGAAGCTGGCGAAAATCGCACTTTAATATTTAAAGCTACATTAAAGGGTTCTTTAAATAAAGATTTTGTAGTTTTCGTTGTCAGCAGCATAGGTGAGTAACCGAACTTCATAGTCGAGCACTTCATAGTCGAGCATTGAACTCATCTCATTTGCAAAAGAATTTTAACTACACACAAACATGTTCGTAAGATCTTTTTAAAATCGGGTACTTAACGGATCCCTGACAAGAATATTTCGATAACGAATGAAGATAACCTTGACTACTTCGTCGCCTAACCTTCTCTGGGTGATTTATTTTCTGCGGACGTACTCTTCAAGGCTATTTGGGCGGGGCGAAGTCGCTGAAGAGGAGGTCCAGTGAGTTTTTCGCGGATATGGGGGAAGTTCTCTGTCGTAAGCTCCCTGTTAACCAGCACCAGATCGAAATGTGCTCAAATTCCAGTAGCTTAATTGTGCTTAGCAACGATCAATGATTGGAGTTCTAACTGAGTGATATACTATTCCTATAAATGGATTTGGAGAATTTGTGAAAGTTGACTGGAGGATGAAAGAGGAAAGATATGGACAACTGTTGCTAGACTATGGCGAACTAGGTGAATTGGCTAAAATTGATATTAATCACCATCACAATCATAAATATGTGATTTTGTCGCTAACGATATGAACTAGGGGGTTCTGGGCATCACAACAGTAGGCCAACATTTTCAGTTGCCCAAGTGGGATCGTGCATGGCTTGAACAATATTAGCCAGATTAAATCACCTAAAGTAATATTCGACATTTTGGTCTTATGAAAACTAAGTAGAGTGAACGGAAACCATTATTTGACTTTGAAAAGTGGGTCGAACTTGAAAAAAGTTATCGATGCCAACAATAAACCATATTGTTCCAGACTGATATGAAAGCGGTATATAAAGCTTGAACTAGACTATTTTTAGTTGTAGATTCAACTAAAAACTGACTTGTTTCCTGAAAAATTTTGTTTATTTAGTTAACGATAGATTAAGGATATTGTTGAATGGGGAATGCAGGCTATTGATTTCATTGGGTACAGCATTTTTTTTAAATCGTTATTTGTACACCTTTTTCGGAAGAACTTACTAAATTGAAGAAACGCTGTTTAACTATGGAGATATGGATGCAAAATAATGGTGGAAATATGATGATCATTATTTTAGTGATCTATCTTTTCACCATAGAGCAGATGAGATAAATCTCTAACGGTCGAACCAATAAGATATACCGATACAGAAAATATATACAGGATCGTTTCTTCTATTTATAGTAAAATTTATAACTGCCCTTATAAGCCTAGAATAAATACAAAACAGGCATGTGGATAATATTCGAGCACTTAAAACAAGAAACAAAATGAACTTCGTTTGAATCATGACCATACAGGTATATAACGTACTGTTGTAGCTGAGAATTAACGGATAATGAGAAAACATCCCATCACTTCACCGATATGGAATGAGCTATGAATTTGTTATGAACAATTTTAGTGCTATGATAGATGAAATCTCCGGTCACTGATCCACGAATGCTTTCCAAGAAAGATAAAATATAGAAAATGAGCTGAAAATTAGGAATCTCTTGATCTCTCCCATCCTTCCATCATTTTTAAAGTTCTCTGCCAGGGAGCAGCTCCATAAGTTAAAAATGGCCTTAAACGTCTATTAAGTACTTTAACAGAAATATTTTTTTATACATAGTATACAAGTATAAATTATCATCTTGTGGTGAGTCAATTCGATGAAGCCATGTCCCCCTGTCTGCGATTTCGATTTGAACTTTTGTCTACGTTCTTTTCTCCTCCAGAACCTGCTCATTTGTCGGAACCGCCGATATCAGACCACTATAAGCTATAGCTGCCATACAAACTGAACCCTCAAAGCCAAAAAAGTACTTGCATGGAAAATTTTTTAAATGCACGCACCGAAAAACGTATGAACCGAAAACCAATTTGGCACTACTCGTATATTACGTAGGTTTCCTTTTATATTTCGGGATTTGGCAACCCGATGTTGAAATCTGGCAACTCACAATTTTATCGTAAAGTTTGACATTTTTGATATTAAACAAATTCAGCACGTTTTGACATACAACCGCTATTCGCGTTGTTTACAGTAGCTTAGAATATTCTTCTCTACCAAAAAATGTAATCAAATCGCTAACGTTTTTGCGCGATGATTTTTTTATAAATTTCAACGTGGATAAACTCATCAGAGTGTATAGATGAACTTAATTAAATTTTTAGCGATGAAACTCGTTCACGGAAAAGTGGTTATCGCCAACGATGATTATGTAATGTATGCTTTCACACATGACTGAATCAATTGTACTTTTAAGCACTCCAAAAAACGAATTGACGGGTCTTCCATCGTATAGTCCTTACGTGAAAAAATAAACTAAAGTTCAAAGTTTCTCGGCACCTGAAAAGGCCGCACCCTAGCTAGACACCAACACTCCACACCACCAATACACCACACCTGGGGACACATTGAATTCATCGCTATTATTTTGATGATTACTATTCGTGCTATACAAGTCGCCCATCCACAAATTTTTCCATCCACCACTTTGGCTTCGATCGTCATTGTTCCACTCGCGCCGTTCGATTCGACGCGGTATATTATTAAGCCAAACATTGTACCGCAAACAAAGTATAATTTTAAATAAATTGTAATAAATTGTATTTCAAATACACAACTATTTTTTCATTTTAAACATCGCGCGAGTGTAAGTGCATATATACAATAGAGGTAATTCAATCACAGTGACAGAAGTGCTTCGAAAATTGGTTCAAACGTATGCAGAAGTATATAGATCTTCATAGCAAATACTATAAAAAACAGAATTTCGATGATTAAAATTTTTTTGTTCCCTAATCCCGAAATACTAAAGGCAACATACATACATATATACATAGGCTTTATACCATCATGGATCTTTTTCATATGAATTTTTAATTTCACATAAAATTCAGAAAAAGCATAAAGCCAATAGTCTCCTTAGCATTTCTCAACTTCCAAATGGAATAAAAAGGAATTTACTTAAATTTAAAATATGTATTGGCAATAAATTGTCTCGCCTTATTGCTGGCAGTTGCAACATTTTATTGCACATTCACAATCGCACCATTCATGGTTAGGTGCTTTTTGTAGTTCTTATGTGTGTATAAATTTGGGGAAACCCTCCACGGAGAGCCGCCGGAGTCTAACAAGTCGCACTCAGTGGCCATTCATGCAACTTCCTTTACAGCAGGCGCTTCCGGAGGCCTTTGTGCGGCACACAGCAGCGGCAAGTGCAGCTGCAACACACATATAAACAAGTGTAAGTAAGTGCGAGAACACATGTAAACCACAAAGCATACAAATATCTGCACACAAACACGCACGCACGTATACATACATATATACAAAGCGAGTAAGGAGTAAGCCGGCCAAGTGAGTTGTAGAATTTTTCCAAGTGCAGCCAGTTGCAACAAAAACCCAACTACTTTATGCATTGGCTCGCTTTGGCAGAATCTTCATTCATTCTACGGCCACTTTTTCAACATTATGGCAAAGAAATATTTTATTTTTTTTTTTCCTTTTGTGTTTATGTATTTGTGTAGCACTTTTTCTGGGTGTTGGCGCAGTGCCAACAGCTTGGCAGTCTTTTATTCACGTCTTCTTGCCTTGGCCACTGACCACTGGCCATTCAAGCGACTCACTTTGCCAAGCACTTTGGTTAACGGCGTTAACGGTAGTTCGTGCGAGGTTTCTGCTTCTTATTCGCCTCTTCTTTTTCTCAGCCGTTTCTCATTTATTTTTTGGCTGGCGTTTTCAATTTCTTGCTGTGGCCAGTCGCAAATGGTGGAAGAAAATGAATAAATAAATGCATAAACTGCCAGCAACTGATTTATGCAGATACATTAATGTACAATTTTTGAGCATTTAAAGGAAATTCAAGCAAATAAATGGCACTTTTTCTTTGCTTAGTCGTTGCTGTTTCATAAATGTGTCTATAACTATGTGTGTGAGGAAAGAGAGATGAACAAAGCCATCTCTGTCTCTTGAGATAGCTGCAGTCAGTTAACATTGGCTGTAGCGAAGCTATAACTCCCTATACAGCTGTATTTTTTATGGCACAAAATTATATAAAAAGCCTCTATCTTTATTCTGAGCGGTCAGTTAGGGTTATTGTTAAATTTCGTGAAGATATCTTGTCAAATAAGAAACTTTTCCATACAAGGTCTGGATTGCGATAGTCCGATCTGAACAATTTCCTCGAAGATTATAGTCTTTGCCAAAATTTCGTTAATATATCTCTTAAATAAATTTTTTTTATACTAAAACTTAGTATTGATCGGCCAGTTAATGGCATTCCGATAAATCTGCAGCTTCTCAGGAAGAAAAAAAAATTTCAGATCGATATCTCAAAAACTGAAGGACTAGTTCGGGTGTAAATAGATAGACAGTCAGACAGAAAAATAGGCGGTCGTGGCTAAAACGACTCAGTTCGTCAAACTGATTATTTAGTATAGACATAAGTATATGTACTACTTTATAGGGTCTATGACATTTTCTTGTGGGTGTTCAAAATTATTAAATAATTATCAAATTTTCAATATAATAAATTAAGTGGCAATGACATATAGTATATTAAACACTCACTTCCATTCAATGTTCCCGAAAATACCTAATTGAGATTTTTTTTAATGTTATGTAATTTTTATGAACAATAGTATGGCAACCCTGTGCATATTTATACAATACAAAACCATAACAAAGAATTAATTATTTTCATATTTTTTTAAATATTTATTTTAAATTTTTTTGTTATTTATAGTCAGGTGGCAACTCCTTAAATTTTTTAATTTATTAAATACTATATCCTTGCATGTAGTTAGGTCTATTATTAAAGTATTACTAAATTTTAATGTTATTTACAATTTTTAATTGAACACATCCGGCAACTCTTTCAAGCGCTAACCGACTTATTGGCTAAAAATACGCAACATCAATAAAAAGCTGTTATTTGCTGCATGCTTGAAGAGTTTTCATACTTTATTATTATAGATTTCCACTTTTGTCTTAAATAAGCTTTAGTTTCGTTTATTTAATTAATTTCCAAGTATCTAAAAATGAATACTGAACACTAGTAAATATTTTTGTACAACAATTAGTTCATATATTTTCCACTGGTTAAACATTTGTTTCCTTAGTGAAGATTTAAATTGTTTGCTTTAACTTTATTGCAAGTTTTCAGAGCATTAATGAAATTTCAAAAGCTTTTAAGCCAACTTTTGCGTACTCAGCCATAAGTAAGCAGTACAAAGCACATTGACAATCTGCTTAAATGCCTTGCTTGATGTTTTAAACGAAAAGAAACATTTTATGTAAATAGAAATATGCAAACGTCTTTAATTAAAAGTGCTTTCACTTAGTTTTATTATGAGTGAAATCACCAACCAGAATGTGCAAATAGAAAAAAATCAGAAATAAAATTGAGACAAATATGGAAATAAAAATCCGAAAGTTTCGAGTAATTAACTATAATTGAAAATGTGACGAGAAAGTGACAAATTGTAGTACGGAGTTGTAATTTTAAAAGAAGAGACATTTTATTTGAATATTTTTACTTTTTATTATAAATGAAAAAGTCGCAAATGCTTGAAAATAATTATAAGGCTCTGGGAATGCCGTATGATGAAAACCTTTGAATCACTACTTACAAAGTCGAGGATATTTTCTCTCTAGAAGTCCCGTCCGCTCGTATCAAAGTGCAACAAATGTAAATTTGATATTAAATATAGATTTTAGCTGATAGTTATTACTTTAGAGAACTTTACTTACCATCCAAACGAAAGCACAACGTTAAGCTTATACTGTAGTACTATATTTATTTTCTTAGCCAACATTGTTACATGCTGCTGGTAAACCTAATAAGCATTGATAGAAATAAATTCTTAAAAAGATAACAAGAAATAAATTTTAAAATTTAAATTTCCAAGATATACGAGTATGTATCATAACTTTTGGCTTGAAAATTCAATCACTGTATGAGTATTACTTGTGCCTAAAAGTATGCAATACGAAGCTGCTAAAGATCTAATGATCATTGGGACTTACGTAATTAAGATCTGCATGGAGCTGGTTCAATGGCTGTTTTCATTTCGTTCAGCGAAAGTTTAGTTGCCTTTATATGCTATAAGTTATTCCTTGGTGGATCTTAAGGAAAAGAGTGCAGCTTCCCGGTCTCAATTAGCGGTAAATGTGCCAGTTTGGTGTCTTAGCTTAAGTTGATGATCTGGCAACCTTCTTTCTTCATTGCTTTCATAATATTTGATGCTCACAATGAAATTAATTATAGCCGTTATACATTTTGTAGTATGCCAAGTGCGCTATATCTCTTTTGTGTTAGAGCTGGGCATTGGCAGAGGTAGTGGAAAACTGTTTCCTTGTTTACTGCAGCTGCAGCAAAAATGTTTGTGTTGAACCAATTACACCGATCAACAAAAAAAATATTTTTTTGAGGTTTCTGTTCTCATGCTTGAATGAATTCTGATTCTAGACATTGAAAAATACAAAAAAACACTTAAATATTAATCTTGTATTTAGTTCTTTAAGTTTGCTCTGGGAAAAAATATAAAAATCTGATCTACATCGATAAGTGTTTTTATTTTTGTTAGGAGGCTAAAATAAACATATAGATGTCAGACCCAAAAATGCTTCATTATCTTGCGTTTGAGCTACCAATAATATTTAATGTTCTTAGTTAAATTTGCCTAGTTAAATATCTGGGCTTATCTTGCGTTTGGTTGAATTTTCAAGCATAAATACTGGGCTTTTTGTTCCCTTTGGCTTCTGCAGTATTATGGGAATAATCCCATCTAGATCAGCCGCCTTATATGATAAGAAACTGTTAACGTCTATGTATTTATCTGCTTACTTATTATGAAACCAGATTCGTCTGCAGTTTTAGCAAGTAGTGCTGGTTGAAGCTCCATTAACGAAGTGTGCTGACTCCCAGGTAATTGCATTTTCATTAATATTTACCTTAAGGAACTCTCTCGAAGGGGAGGTTCAAGTAAGTACACCCCGTTTTTAACTAATCAATAATATTATTGTGATCTTTGGACAGCATCTGGCAGATTCCTTGCAACTTTTTTTCGACATGCACTTTTGGTTTCTGCCGTGATTGCTTTTTTTGCATTGCTTTGTGATAGCAAAATAATGCAAAATTTCGATGCTAATATTTTTATTGAAAACGTTCCTTAATTTATTTCTTATGGTTTTAAAATCACTTTTCTATCAGTATGAAAATTTACACTTTTTCAAAACAGTTAATGATGTGGATTGATTCGGTGGTACTAATAACAAAGTTCAGAAACCATGTTCCTGCAACCAAACTTCTTTTTGGCTATATTTGCTTTAAAATTCGTCATTCAACTTACAACTCTTGTTGCAATTGAAAATACTTAGAAGCGAAAGTAACTCAGAGCGAAAGCCATCTATCGAAATTTTGTTTTATTAATAATCTTCTGCTTTTTAAAAGTAATGATGTTAATATGTTTTCGCTTTTTCATATTTTTTAGGATGTTATTTTTTAATGATTTTGATACGGTCGTTTTAACAGCTGTTACTAGTTTTTTAACTTAGTTTAGATTATATAAGTAATTTTATATATAATCGTTCTGTTAGAGCGATTCAACATAATTTGTCAATAGAGTTGGTTCCGAGCAACCTGAAAAATCTGAATGAGTGCATCCTCACAGATCTGTACAGAATAAACAATATTGTTGCTTTGGGTAGATTATCGACGAAACCCGAATGAGTCTTTTCAGTTTGCGGGCTTACAAATCAAAAAGTAAAGCGTGTCGCAGTTCGATGAATAGGCCTCAAACGAGATGTCTTTACTTTTTGATATGAAGTTTTTTTTCAGCGACGAAGCTCACTTTTGTTTCAATGGGTATGTTAGTAAACAACACTGCTGAATTTGGATTTATGATACTTCACAAGCAATTGTTTGGAGGCCGTTACATTCTCAAAAAGACACTGCTTGGTGTGCTCTATGAGCAGCGAGAATGACTTGTCCATGTTTCTAGAAAAATAAAGCCGACCATGCAGTTACATGAGCCATGATTAATGACAGAATTAGCGGATGTTGATGTAAACGATCTTTGGTTTCAACAAGACAGCATTACATGCTACGTTGAATCAATTTACTGAAGAAAACTTTTGATGAGCGCATTATCTTCCGCCGTGGGGCTGTGGCGTGGCCTCCGAGATCGTCAGATTTAACAACGCTGGACTACTTTTTGTGGGGTTATGTGAAGTCGCTTGTATACGCGGGTAAGCCGGAGGCTCATCTTCATAATAAAGCTGAATTTTTGGCCATAATATTAAACTATCTTTCTTTTTAAAAACCACATGTCGAAAAAAACTTTTATTTTAAATCATTACCGCACTTTTTTCTGCTACCTACATCAGGCTGGAAACTATTTAGACAATTGATGGCAATTAAATGGACAATGCAAAAAAATATTAATAAATTATAAGTTATTGCACCAGAAAAACATTTAAAGTGTAAAAAAATATGTTTAAATATTTTTGTATTTTATCTGCAATTAAATCGGTTGTTGTTTGTGCTAATGTCTGGCATTTACTTTTATCGTTTAATAAACTTGAGCGAATTATAATCTTTACGCGCAATACGCAATGAATCAAATAAATAAATGCGATTAAACAAATGTATAATTAATTAAAGTCGGCAAAAAATTGCATCAAATAATTGTAAGACTAGTGTGTGTGTGAGCGTGTGTGAGCGACAGTATGTGTTAATTGTTAAATCATGCAAAACCGGTGTTTATCCTACGTCAATCAACGCTTGCCGATGACAAGAACCAAAATAACAGAAGCAGTAATAATAACAACAACAACAGTAAAAATAACAACAAAAAGAAAAACAATAATAAAAAACAACAAAATATAAATTACAACAAAAAATAAATTACAACAACAACAAATATTATAAATTACAACAACAACGTGAAGCACAAGCAAGTATAAATTATAAAAATTACAACAAAATTACAACAACAACAACAACAACTATATATGTACCTGTGGACATAACAGGATAATGTGTCTGTATTGTTGTGGCGTTGCTATTTAATTTTTTGCCCTCATCAACTCATCACCGGTTCAATGTGCAATCAAAATATTTGACAGTGACATTGTCAGCAGATAACGTCGTACACCAACAACTCGATAAGTGCCGTTACAAACACATAAACATAACCACTGAACTGTACAAAAAAAATCTGTTTATTTTTTATCTTTTAATTTTTTTATTTCTTTATCATTATTTATTTATAACTTTTTGCACTTTCAAAAATTTATTTATCCATACATTACATGTATATTTCAAAGTTAATGTATTTATTATATTAATTTACACACTTTGGTTCTGTACGAATGTGTGTGTGCGTTTGTGTATGTATGTGTGAGTACTTTGTTGTGTGGTAATTTTTATGCTGCTCCGCGATTTAATTACTTGCATTATCATTGCATATTCATTACACGTATACAATGTCATTACATGCATATTTTTTGTATATTTATAACTGCACTTACACTAGCACATATATACAAACATTTTTATAAAGAGCATATACATACATTTATATTAAATTTATTCATTTATTTACTAATTGCATTCGTGAGTTTTTCTGTTTGTCTGTCTATTTCATTACTTATGCGTATTTGATTATTATTTAAAGGTTTTTATGTACAGGGTGTGTCATCTTTGGTGTTAGTATGAAAATAGAGAAAAGAATTGAAAAAAATGCTAACCTTTTTTAAACGCGATATTTATATTTAGGCCTCATTGAGCGATTTGTTTGAATACAACATGAATCGATTGGCCGATTCTATTGGCCACAGGATCATTTTGCTGTAAGTTCCATTACTTTTCCAAAATGTCCAGTGTTAGAGCGCTGTTTGCAGTTTACTGGATTAACAGTGCTTTTCAGATCCCTCCACAAAAATATATCAGACGTAGTCCAATTGTTGATCTGTACGAATAGTCACCGTCACCTCTTTTTGTTATTGGTTTTATGTATTTGAAGCTTTTGTGGCAGAAAGAAAATAGTTTTTTTCGCAACGTGTCTCTACGTACATGGAATATACATTGTTATAAAAAAGTAACCGGAAATTGTAAATAATAATATTTAATTAAATATCAGTATTTTTTTGTTGCCTTCAAAATAATCCCCACCCCCCCAACTTTTCATAAGCACATTTTGGAATGGCCTTCAGCTCCTTCAGCGAATTTTGTTTTATCTCTTCGATCGAACGAAAATGGGTTCCATTCCGATGATTTTCGACTTGTTTGTATGTCAAACTCATAAGCCAAAGTGTCATCACCAGTTATAATGCTCTCCATGAATATGTCCGACTCCTCTAACGCCTTTGAAAGTTTAGTACCACCCATATGTTTGTGTATTTGATGAAACTAAACCACGGTAAGGCTTTTCCATCATTCACAACAATTCCGTCCACGAAATTTGATTAGAAATAAAGCAAACTGTTTGACAGGTAGCGCTCATATTAGGCATAGTAATTGAGGACAGTCATACGAACTTAGTAAAATACGTTTTTTGAAATATCATTTTGGGTGATTTTGTTGCATTATGTATATATAGAGCTAAGACCATAATTATCAATTTCTATTGACTATTTCATAAAGCTGGGCAACTAACTAACAAAAATGTTATTTTTCGCAAACACGCTACTATTCATTCACAATTTGGTCATGTTTTAGAGACCTACAGTGGATACCAAAATTCATTTTTTTAATAACGTAGTCAGACACAATATTATGAAATGAGTTTCGTGCCTCATCAAAATCAACTCAATCCAAATCGCCAATATTCCAGTTTATTATTGCGGAGTGAAGTGTCTCATGCCGACAATTTAACTGAGTTGAAGTTAGACATATCTTGGTACCAACTCGATCGACTAAAAACTTTTAAAATTATTTTACATGTCAATGTCATGATCTAATCTGCCTTAACCTACATATAAAAATAAAAATTGGCTCACCCTGTACATGCATGTAAATGCGAGTGTTAACATACATATGTACTTAATTGCAAACATTTATGTCTGTATAACAGTTGTTTTTTAAACACATGTTTTTAAAAGCTTTTTTTCTTGTATTTTTTAAATCATTTGAAACAATTCAACATGCTTTTAATCATACAATTACATTTCTTTGGTTTATGTACATATATATTTAATTCAATTTATACTTTATACTTTATAACTGCAAAAAAAATTCTTGAGTCTGCATAATTTTTTGGTTTAAGCGCGAACATAATGTAAAATACTCTTTAAATTTTAAGACAAGTTCAGAAGATTTACTTCAGCTTTGTATACAGAAGCTTAGGTTGAAACAGCAGAAAAATATGCGGTACCAAATATTGAAAAAAAAAAACAAATTCTACTTAAGTTTAATAAAACAGAAAGTAAAACGCAAAATATTAAATTTTTCATCAGTATTTATTTTTCGCCTTCAAAGTAATCCCCAGCAGACGTAACACGGGTCCGATTCCAATGATTGTTGACTTGTGTGTATGTCAAACTCATAAACTCGTGTCTCATTGGCAGTTATAATGCTCTTTATGAATGTGGTATCGGAATTCAGTCGATCAAGCATGTCCAAAAGACAACCTTTTTACTCTACTTTTTTTGAAAAAAATTTAGTTTTATAGGGACGAGTCCAGAAAGAACGCGTTTCATACCCAAACTATGCACCAAAATCACTCGAACGGACCACCGAGAGCTAATTTGTGCTACTGCTTATTCAAGCAGAACTTTGGAACTAGTAAATGTTTCTGCCGTATAATCTTTTAAAAGATTCTAGGCAGTCAACTTTCTGACGAAAACTGTCCAATATAATATGCTATGTTAGTAAGTTTGGTTAAGAAGCTCGCAATTTATTTCATAAACAAAAAAAATATATATTTCAGTTAACTTTTCTTCACATAAATGCGAACTAGGTTTTTATTCTGTTAAAAATATAAGATTACTTAATTTTATTATTTAGAAGCGTCGTTTGACTTCGTGAGAAATGTGGGACTGAAAACGGTATAAAACTTTGAACTAAATACTTAACAAATAATTCTTGTCAATGAAGGGCTGGAATTATTCTGAAATACTAATTCTATTACAAATCCCTAACAGAATGACTGGCTTCGATTCATTAAATTTAAATTTCCTGTATACTCAGCTTAGGATTTGGCTTTTTGCGAAAGTGACAGGGTGTGAAAAGCTCCTTGAAATTTGTAGAACAGTTGCAATAGATGCTTCGATATTAAAGCAAGGTAAAACATTCAGTGCTGACTGACTGCTATTTATTTTGTTTTTTTTTTCAGAGGCACTGTGCTTCTTTAATACAATAAAGCACTCAAAAGAACCTTTTAATAAAAATTATGAAAATAGTGAAGTAATTCAATGACATGTTAAATATGAAACTCATTTCTTCTAAACAATAATTAACTTAAGATAATCGAGCACTTGCTTTGCCTCACTAAGTAATTATGTTAAATTATATAATCCCGCAGCAGGGATATGCTATCTTTATAAGAATTTTGAAGGAAAATTTATCAATTCTTGTTTGCTAGTGCGCAAATATTTCTTACCCTGCCATTAAAGTATAAGTTTGACAGTTTTCAGACCCTTAAAGAAAGCTCCATCTTGATTTTTGCTAATGCAGAAGTACCAGCATTTTATAACTGAATCTGCGAATTGAATTTTTAATTGAAATATTTGTGCAATTAAGTTTTACAAAATTTATCTATATCTATATACTTTCAGGTTCTTTTCACTTAACAATTAATGCTTTCTGCTGTTGCATCTCAATTCATTAGTTCATCCTTAAACTACATTTTTGAAAGTCGCTTGAGACTCGAGGTTTGTTAAAAATAATTTGTTGAAAAAGTTTCAAATTTCTAAATATATATTTTCTCCCCTTCAAAGTAATCACCACTCTATATATTCCACTTCTGCAACTGCACTTAAAAAAACATATTTCGTGATCTTGTTTAGCTGCTTTTTCGATGTAGTTTGTATCTACTCAAGCGAAGCGTAACGTCGTCATGACATGGGCCTCTTCAGTGTGGAGAAAAAACAAGTCACAGGGAGCCAGTTCTGGAAAAGACGGTGGCTGCGGTCAAATATTCGCTCACAATCAACGATGCGTGAGCAGGGCCGTCATCATGGTGCGAAGCCAATTTCTGTAGTCCCACAAATCCGTCTTTGGCATGAACTCATGAAGCACGACGCCTTCGCAATCGCAGAAAACCGTTACAAAACGATCACATTCGAACTTCACGCGGAAACTTCCATTGAGATGGCTGAGCTTTAGTTTTCGCGTCATAAACATAAGCCCACGATTCGTCAGCAGTTATGATCCTCTGGAGTCTGGTCTTTGGTCATCGTGGACATAGTTCGACATATCTTGAGTTCATTGTCTCCGACACGACGCTGAATTTGAGGCGAATTTGAGCAATTTTGGCACTAAAATAAAGGACAAACGAATTTTTATTTGGCTTCACCCATAAAGAAGGTCAAAATCACTGCGTCACCGGAGGACTTTTGTTAGCGCTGTGGGAGATTGTTTGTAAAGAAGAATTTAATTTTTTGCTTCAATGATTTTACTATGTGTTCTTAAAGAATATAAATTAATACTAAGTTACACAGGTATGCTTTTTTAATACGCCAACATTACTTTTTATAACGGGTGATTCCAGAAGAGGTACTTTTTTCAATAGCCTTTTTTTAACTAATCGCAACACCATCACCTATCTTGAGACCCAGCATTCATTACTGAATAATATTCAACCGAATAGACGATGCCCAGCACGCATTGAAGAAAATATAGCAGCCAAAGCTGAGAGTGTACACGAAGACCGTGGAGAGTCGATTCGACACCGTTGGTAGCAACTCGGACTGACGTATGGAAACGACTTGGCGCACTTAGGGATATGTAAAGTATAAAATCTATGCGGACTTTGATTCAGGCCTTGAAGCAAAACATCACGCGTGTCATTCGCCAGTTACCAGTCGAAATAGTCGAACGAGTCATCGAAAATTGGACTTAACGGATAGGACATCTGAGCCGTAGCTGCAGCCAACATTTGATAAAGATAATTTTTAAAAAGTAAACGCCAAAGAATGTTTTTTCGAATGATAACAAACATTCCCCTTTAAATCTGAATTTTTTGAGCTTTTTGTTTAAAAAAGTAGAAAAGCTCAAAATGGAGCACCCTATACATTAAATCTTTATCTATGTATAATGGCTTTTATTAAAACGAGCTTTCTAAGCTATTTGATAAATCTGAGTATTTATTAAATTAATATTTTTTGGACATTTATAAAATATGAAAAAATTTGGAGGAATAAATTTGTTTTAATGAAAAAATATTGTATTATAACTTACAAAATGTACCGAAATAAACTATAGGTAATTTTAAGTAATTATTTTTTTATTTTTAATACTAATATAAACTTATTTTTGCTGAGTATCAAATGAGTAAATCTTAAAAAGATAAATGAAGATTTAAATAGTTGTAATATAAAAAAATTTAATTAAGTGAATATATGTATACTCACTACAAATAATATTTTAAATTGATTTGTTATGGAAAAACATTTTATTTGCTTTTCTGAACATTCCTTATGAGTTCTCTAGTACTCGCAAGGCGTTGTTCAACCAAAATATTTGTAGAAGATTTAAACTAGCCACTATTTGATTTACATAGCTTTGCGTGTGCACGTGTATGTGTATATGCGAGTGTATATGTATTGGTGTTTATTTGCATTAATTACTTTCGCCTTTGTTTATTTTGCTTAACCGTTAGATTGCGTGCGCATTTACTATTTACAAATATTTATTTAATATCAATTATTCCACAATAATTAACACCTAGAATATTTTTTTTATTGTAAGTATTATATTTATTTGTTTTGCATTTTTCATTTAATTTCTTTGCCTTATTTGCTAAATGTGTTTTTTCTCTGTTTTGTTGTTTTTTCTCACTTATGCATAATTAACATGGTAAATTGTACAGAACAGAATTAACAATATTCAATTACAAACATGCAAATCTCGCATACTTCAATATGCCGTTAAAAAAAGGACAAAAACAACAACAAAAAGTTATTAACTTTTCGCTCATTTATTTGCCAACAGCAGTTCAATTCTTAAGCTCTGCCTAATTAACTTAATTATCGTGTAGACACTATGTATACGCGTGTATATATGCATGTGTGTGTATGTGTGCTTGTGTTTTTCATTACTTAAATAAACTGACTTATAGTATCGTCTCTCCGCCGCGTGCGCTTTTTGTGTCTTCACCGTTTCGCTTTCGCCTTTGCAATTAAAAGCTTTTGTTGCATCGCCTATAATTATGCTTCGCTCCTCCGCTTTTGGTCTCCTAGATAGCTTGGCTCAGCTTTTTCACAGGCCATCCTTCAGCCAATAGCTTCCATTTCGCCACCTCGACTGCCATCGTCTTCATTGCATTAATGCGTTCGATCTGCTGCGATTGAACTATCTGCTGACGTTGGTGGCTGGCTTCAGCCTTAATGTGCTGTAAGCACCGGCCAGGCCAGCTGCCATGCCGAGGAGCAGCGCTTGCGAGCGCCATACAGCACCTGCCAATACTGTCAATTTCAATGGATGCGCTATGCTCTGCGTCGTGAATGTGGCCGTCGTCGAGGCGGCGGAGCTGGCCGCCGAGAAGTATTCGAAGAAATTACGCAGACTAGAGCCGGATGACAATGTCACTGTGTAAATAAGAAGAAGAAAAGGAGTAAGTTGCAGATGAAGCAGGAAAATATTGAGAAGAGCATAAAAGACAATGATAAAATTAAAGAATGTCCAAGAGATTACAAGTTAATACAATGGGTGGATAAACAATGCCGGCGACGGCAGAAAGTGTTGCAGCGCCAGTTGAGTTGTTGAAAGTGCGGAATAAGCGGACGCTTTAAAAACAACACACAATGTAACAACTTTTGTTAATTTTTAATAATGCAGAAGAAGTAAAAGTGGAAGAAGATTAAGTTTTATGGCTAAAAGTTGGGGCTTTTCATTTTATTTTAAAGTAAGTAGCGAGGTATCCATATGATTTAATGTAACACTGCTCAGTTCATTAGTTATGCATTGAGTTAAAATGCCTTAAGTCGATTTAAGCTGTCGTAGCTATTTTAGTTTATGATAAAAGCTTTTGCATGCATTTAGTA
The DNA here is from genome assembly GCF_024586455.1 of Bactrocera neohumeralis. Lineage (NCBI taxonomy): Eukaryota > Metazoa > Arthropoda > Insecta > Diptera > Tephritidae > Bactrocera > Bactrocera neohumeralis. The sequence continues at coordinate 78,987,423 of NC_065919.1, read as the reverse complement.
TTTATTTAATTGTACTGCGATGGTCTCAAATTGCTGCTATTATTTAAGCAGCGTCGAGTTGTGCAAAAGCACGTCAAACTAACTATCATACTTTAACTTAGTATATCCCTTTTTAAGTATATTATATATAATATAATATATTATTTTTTAAGTTGTCATAAATTAAAGGGACTTCAGCTACTTCATTATATAATCATACAATTGTAATGCCCGAAGAGACTTTCATGCCATCCAAATTGATAGTGTCAGAAATGTACCTTAATTTACTCAATTAGGTATTTAAAATTTGTTTTAAAATTTTCTTAATTGTGCTCAATTTACCAAACGAAAATTTATATTATGTTAGAAAAATATTTAAAATAAGTTAATCCCCTTTATTTTATCGCAAAAGTTTGCATATCATTTATGCGAAATAGTTTCACCAATGCCAATTAGAATAAAGCCCCGAGAGTTATTTTGAGATTTGGCAATTAAATGTAAAATCTAATAAATCTCATTTTTGAAGCATAAAATCAGGCGCAAAGTGAAATAAACTGAAATATTTTCCAACTCCCTCAACATATTTTTTACTTTAATTGCCTAAATCTCTATTATACTTTATTTATTCCCATCGATGCAGTGAAAGTTTAAATTGCATAGATACACTAGATTTGCGCCCTCGCTGCTGCAACACGCTTCCACACACGCACACATTCCTACATTGCTGACGTGATATGCTTGTTTGTTAGCAATATTATTGTTTTCGCTTTTATAGTTTCAGTTTTGATTGGATCCCTCGAGTGTGCCGCATAGAGTTGTGAGTCATGGCACACCTATACATATGTACATGTATGCACGTGCAACAAGCGGCGGCACAACTGAGCTGGTTGGAGTATTGCGTTTAGTTGTTTAGTTGCGCAGTTGCCGAAGGGACTTGCATTGAGCTTTGGAACATAAAAAGTTATGGTAGCCAACAATGTTGCAACATAACCAGAACAGATAAAGAAAAAACGCAACAAATATCTGCTGCAACTAGTGTGTGAATGTTGGCAGAAGAAGTAGAATAGCAAAGCGAAAAAAATTTGATGAAAGGAACATACAATATAGATAGAAATGAAAATGCAAGTAAAAAACGGCGCTGAAAAGCGCAGCGAAAGCATTCACACATATATACATACATGTATGTATATATGTTTATGTTTTGCAACTGTATATTCCAGTGCGTATCGGCAGCAGTTCGAAGTAACAGTTGTTAGGGAATTCGCCCCAAACAAATTGCAAATCGCTTACGGCTCACATTGGCATTTGTGCATGTGATGGAACTTTTTCTATGTACATGTATGTGTTTATGTATGGCTGTGTATGGGTGGCCGTTCGCTGGGAATTAGATTTCATCGTTGGGGCACCCCAAGTGATTTATGTATGTATGTATTTGTATGCATCATGGAGAGGGCTGCTCAACACGCGCTAACACACATACACAGGCATGCTCAAACTCATGTACACACCAACACATGCAAGCATAGGACGCCAGCTCAACACAAAACTTTTGCCGGGTCCCAACTGCTTATTCATTTGCTCGTTTGTTAGCTTGTTTCTATTTTGTAACACCGGCGGCGACCTGTGGCTTTGGGGCTCAACTTCCCAATTTTCCACACTCTGCACCTTGCCTGCGCTCCCTCCACTCGGCACTTAATTCCACTTTTCTGTTTAATTCCGCTTTTGTCGCTCGGAGCGCAGGTATGAGCAGCTCTGCGCCGCCGCTCCCCCGCCAATTTATTGGTTGAGTTGTAGTTTAAGCGCATTTTTGGGGGCGTTTTGTGTGTCGCTACGGGAAATTTGTAAGTTATGCCAAGTTGCATGCCACATGCCACACTTAGCAACATGCGACTCTAATCAAATTAAAATGAGCGCGTTTTCTTTGTTGCTGTTTTCAAGTTGTGCGGGATCTTTTGAAATGCTTTTGCGGCAAGCATTTGTTGCAAGCATGAAGAGGTAGTCAATTTAACCGATTGAAAGGTGATTTTGATTGGCACTTTCCCAATGGCTTTGCAGCGCGTGTGTGCAAGTGCTAAACTGTGATTGCAATTTCAGTGAGTCATAAGCATTTTAGTTAAAATTATGTTTGGAAAATTGCCGTTAGAATATGAAAGTTGCAGATAATGTCGCTAAAGCAATAATATTTTTGTAAAATGTTTTTAGAAAACTAATAATTGTTTTGATATATTTTAATTTTGAAAATTTTCGGGATCCCGAAATATTACGGGACTAATTGGTATGCACGTTTTCATTTATTGACTTAATTTTATTAACAAAAGGCACATAGGAATCAGCAACAATAAGAAAATCCAGAATTACTTTAATAACGGGATTACGAAGTTTAGCGACGAAATTTATAAACTTTGCTTCCTCCTGCCTTCATATTTTAAAGATTTTATATTCAAAAAATTGTTGTAGGAAGAAAAAAAACTAATTAATATATGCGATTGGAAAGTGGAATCCTGAATTTTCGGGACTGATATTAAAATTTTTTTCTTGTCTAGAAATTTTTTTTATTAGGTAAAAATAAAAGTTCAGTTTCAATTCGATTGATTGATTACATTACGAACCACAAAATTGAAATCCCGAAATTTCGGTATCAAAATAACAAAATTTTTGATTATAAAATTAGAGATATCAAATATATGTATGTATGTAAGTACCGACAAATGTAAGCGGGTAGCAGCCAGAAGAAACCTTTAATCACGGGATCTCGAAACTTCGGTATTAAAGTTAATCATGTTAGCTTAATTACGGGATCCCGAAAGTTGAATTTCAAAATTTCGGGGTTGTCGGAAGCAAATTTTACCTTGTGTTGTAAAATGTTTATTTCGAAAAGTAACCAACGAATATAAAAATGCAGTAACAGTGAGAAAAATTCCTGTAACAATGGAATCCCGAAATTTATATACCCAAGCTATCATGCATTTGCCATATCTTAAAAACATATTTTGAAAATTTCTATATGTATACAATTTTTTATAACGGGAACCCGAAAGTTGAAACTCGAAATTTCGGGACTTAGCTTTTACAGTTTTATTTTATTAAAGACTATAAAAACACTTAGCACATAAATTCGTGGACACAATCCCGAAAGTTGAATCCCGAAACTTCGGGACTGAAATTTTACACTTTTGCTTTATTGAACACTTTAGAAAACTTAGAATATAACTTCGTGGACACAATTAGTTACTGCAATAGAATAAGTTCCACATATCAGCAACTTTCATAAAGCTTTAGAAGAGCCATTTTGTAATAGACATTACTAATTGCTTTAAGTTCCTTCAACCGGTTCATAATTGAAACATGCATGCATATTTGTATGTTGAATGGAATTTTAAGCCATAGGCAATACTATCATAGTACTTTACTTACTCTTGTCTCGAAAATTAAAAATTGAGAAACAATTCGTAGCTTAAATACAATTTCTTCGAAATTTATTGAGTGACCTTTAACATGACAGTTAACATGCTATTTCGATATTAACAAAAATGCCACAAACACTTGACGCAAACAAATCCATTTGGATTGACTTGACTTCGAGTCATTTAAATAAAATATTGACAAAACAGTACATTTGCTGCCACATTTAATTACAAATCAAAAATTCTTGACGTGTATTTTAGGCAAGTTTCATTTGTATAACAAGACAGCTTTGCTATATTGCAACAGACTTATCAACTAAAATAAACAACAACAAAGTATGCACAGACAGTAAAAGGAGAGGCTGGCGAATAAGTGCTGAAATAATAATTTTTAAACAATTTCATTACAGCACGAGCAAAATTAAATGGCCGCCGGGGAATAACTTCACGAAATGTCACTAGAAATTTAATAAGAAAACATGCGGCGAAACAAAGACGACGAGAGCGCAGAGGAAAAAGAATCAGAATGCAAACAGTAAATAAATTAAAATGGGGTCACTCGGCGCCAAGCGTGGCAGCGCGACGCTCGACCGACTGACATTCAGACGGTCAGACAAAAATTTAAATGAAATCAAATGAGCAGTTGGGGAATTCAATAAACGCGCCAGTGTTGTCAACGCGTGTCAAGCACAGCAAATTGAAATTGGATACAGACAGCTTAAAGGTTCAAGTGGAAATTAAATCAAACACGAGTTCAAAAATTAACTAATATTTATTGAAAGACTGAATGCGAAAAGTGGTCAACTTTCATTGATGTAAATTTTTGAGCGAGTTTCTGATGAAGTGAGTTCAAATGGTCTGCTGTTGGGTCGATTGATTTATGAAGCTCTTGTTGTCAATTTCTTAAAATAATAATTTTTGTAATATTTACCCTGACAGCTTCCATTCACATTTACATTACGCCCAAAAAGCAACTCTAATTAGCAATCAAGAAAATTTAAATTCTTTGACATCTAATTTTAACGAAATTTGCTGCAAAAAAGCATCAATTAGTACCTAATTGACAGTCAATTTGCACAAAATTTGGAAGCTATTCTTAACGTGACTCATGGATGACGCTACTATAATCGATTTCTTGTTACTTATCGTTTACAATTTTGACAGCTGACGGTTCATTAGTTCGTGAATTATAACATTTTAAGTGAAACAATGGATAAAAAGGAATTTCGGGTGTTGATAAAATATTATTCTTTGAAGGAAAAAAAATACAGTTTATGCAAAAACATGATGTTGAGTTGCCGGGCATTGCTCTAGAAAACTGGACCATCAACGATTGATATGCTGAATTTAGAGCTCGTGTAATACGCAGCGTTCACGGTAAACACAGTGGACGCCGAAAAGAGGTTGTTATCGACGAAAACATCAAATAAGTCCACAAAATCACTTTGAAATACCGTAAAGTGTAGCTGTTTGAGCGAACTGAGACTCCAAAGATATATAATGAATGTTTTGGATATATTGTGAATGAATATTTGGGTATGAGAAAGCTCTGTGCAAAGTAGGTGCGTCGCGAGTTCACTTTTGACCAAAAGCAAGGACGGGTTGATGATTTATAGCAGTATTTGGAGATCTTCAAGCATAATAAACACAAATTTTTACGTCGGCGTCAATATGTCACAATAGATTATATATGGCTTCATCATTTCACTCCGAAGTCCAATCGAGATCTCCAAAGTGTGGAAAAACGCAATCGTTGGCTGACAAGATTATGGTGAAAAATTTTGTGATGCACCGTGTCCTCCAGATCTGGTTCCCAGCGAAGATTTCCTGGGACAAGAATTTTGTTTTCAAAAGAATGCGCCCTTAGAAGAAATTTTTGTCGAATGAACATGTGATCGCCAAAACCGAGGTCTATTTTCAAGCAAATGACAAATCGTACTACAACAAGTAAGGAAGGGCTAAGTTCGGGTGTCACCGAACATTTTATACTCTCGCATGATGAAGTGATAATCGAGATTTCATTATCCGTCATTTACATATTTTTTTATTTTGCTGTAAAATTAATTAGATTAGTAGTTCCTGAGTTATGGTTTATGGTCCATAAGTGGGCGACGCCACGCCCATTTTCAATTTTTAAAAAAGCCTGGGTGCAGCTTCCTTCTGCCATTTCTTCCGTAAAATTTAGTGTTTCTGACGTTTTTTGTTAGTCCGTTAACGCACTTTTAGTGATTTTCAACATAACCTTTGTATGGGAGGTGGGCGTGGTTATTATCCGATTTCTTCTATTTTTGAACTGTATATGGGAATGCCTGAAGGAAACGACTCTATAAAGTTTGGTTGACATAGCTATAGTAGTTTCCGAGATATGTACAAAAAAATTTAGTAGGGGGGGGGGCCATGCCCACTTTTCCAAAAAAATTACGTGTAAATATGCCCCTCCCTAATGCGATCCTTTGTGCCAAATTTCACTTTAATATCTTTATTTATGGCTTAGTTATGACACTTTATAGGGTTTCGGTTTTCACTATTTTGTGGGCGTGGCAGTTGTCCGATTTTGCCCATCTTCGAATAATTTCTTATGGAGCCAAGAAATACGTGTACCAAGTTTCATCATGATATCTCAAAGTTACGCTTGCACGGCTCGGACAGACAGACAAATTTTTTGTCACCTTGATCAAGATATATAACCCTATATCCGACTCTTTTAGTTTTAGGACTTACAAACAACCGTTATGTGAACAAAACTATAATATTCTCCTTAGCAACTTTGTTGCGAGAGTATAAAAATCGTATCGAAATCAGTGTATCACCCTGGAAGGGAACTATGTTGAATAAAAAAAGAAATTCGCCAAAAAAATGTGTTTTGCTCGTAGGCAGGGGACTTTTAAATTGACCTGTTAATTATGGTTGGCCAAGAGTTGCTAATTTAAGAGAGAGGACTAAGAAACGAGTTGGAGAGAATGTTTTCTGCCTATCTAATAAAAGATGCTAAGTTACGCACCAGTTATCTCATTTCACTCTCTCCACCTGGCTGTTTTGTGTAGATCAAATCAGCTGGAATATGAAAAACAAAAAGTAAAATAATTTGTTGTTGCAACAACAATTGCCAAATTAGTTGCATTTACATTTCCGCTCGATGCAAACCGTAATTTAAATGCCCAAAAGAATATTTAAGCTAAATTAATTCGTTTTACCAAAATGTTCAAATGTGGAAAAAGCTGAAATGAGTACGAAAGTGTAACACTAAAGTAAGACTGAAAACCGTAAAAGCAACAATAACATATCCGGAGAGCAATATGTAAAGGGTACGACTATAAATTAGTTGAAACCGCCAATAAATACAAAGAGCTATAAATAAAATTGGGTTTAGCAGGCGATATTTACTACAAATGGGACACCGACTACTTCGCTCTCTCTAATGAATGAGAGTTGGTTTTGGAAGAGACTGCTATTTAAGAAGTTTCAAATAATGAAGTGAAAGGGCTAGAGTAATAATAATATTGTATACATGTATATTAGGGTGGGTAAAAAAAAAAAATTATTATTAAATTATAAGATTTAAAAAAAATAAAAACAATTTTGCCCTAAACTAATCCCGTTCAACCGTTTCTAGTTTCAAACGGTTAGGTTTACGAAAAAATCGCAGAGACCAATTTGTAGAGCATTTGATTTCCTTCAAAATCTATGAAACGAAATATGTTATCAAATAGTTTGAAAGCGAGATATGATTTTTTTTGATAATAAAAAAAATATAAAACTGTAAGGTTCACCGCCCATTGAACTTACGAGTTCATATTTGGAGAGCCTTTCGGTGTGTCTATCAACCAATTTTGCACAGTACTAAGTGAAAAAAACATGCGATATTTTGACGCAGCCTAATATATATTTTCAAAAACGAAATTAATTATGCATAAATTGTAAAATTGAGAAATTAAAAAGAATTTGGTGAAAATAATTTTTAGATAATGTATTTCTTTAAGGGGTCGGTAGGGTAATCTGGACTGTTTTTTGAGATTTTTTTTTCATAGAAATTTTTAGTCGACAATAGAACTTTTTTCACATATCATGAGGTATATCGTGGAGTGAATAAACAAATTTTATCGGAATTTTTTGATGACATCTATCGCACAACTAACACAAAAACCCAATTAATTCTTAAAAAGTACGTGAATGGTTATCGTCCTACTAGAATCATGAGAAAATGTTGATGAAAAAGTAATTAACGTTTTTTTTAATTTTCCCCCATTTTTTACATAATTTTTGTCATAACATTGTCAATAAGTTATAAAAAATTATGAGTCTAGTAGGGACGATAGCCAGGCGTTTTGTGAACATTAAAAACAATTAAGCAAATCGGTTCAGTAGCTCGACCGGAATCATGTCCGCCTGTTTAATAAAGTGTGTTTTGAGAAAAACGCGTTTAAAGTTTGAGTTCTGCACTCCGAGCGCACCGAACGTCGAGCGGTATCATTATTTTTGGGCCTTTTTCGAAATTCTCCAATAGTAAAGTGGGTTTCTACATTAATTTTAAGGGTATAAGGGAACAGAAAATGCAAAAGAAATAAAAAAAAATTTGAAAAAAGATTACCTTACTGACCCTTTAAATTATCTTGTTAAAAGGTCAAAATTTCATATATTTTTTTTAATATTTATCTTCCTCAAATATAACAACGAGACTTTGCATTTATACTTTTGAAGAAGATAAATAGTTTTAAAAAATTATTCAAACGTATACATGCAAAGTCACTTTGTTTTACTAATATTCGAAGTACTTAAACCTGAAACATATGCAGCACCAACGGGGAAAAGGGATAAAGTAAAATCAAATGTCACAAAAACTACTCACCGGCGACGACAAAGCAGTACGCCATATTTTTTCCAGTTTTTTTTTGTGATTTCCTAACAAAAGCTTTGCTTTGAAGCAGCGCAGCGGGACAGCAAATCTATTTTCCACACGCTTATGATGGCTTAGAAAGGAAACTGCTTTGATCTTGTGGTGAAACAAAAGAATCGCTGGTGGGTTTCACTATTTTATGATTAAAACTTTTTGTGTGACAGGTGGGTATACACATACCATATGTAAATATATGTGTTTGAAAGTGCTGTTAGAAACTTACTCATACAGATTCAAATATACACTTATGTATATATGTGTATGTGTGTATATAAATGAGTACATTTGTTGTACAGCTTTGACTGGGTATAACATTCAACGGTACGATATTATCGAAAAAATCAATAAAATATTTTTTGTAGAAAGAAGAAATTTTGTATTAGAGTTTAGTTTCCTATAGTTCTTAGAATCTTCGTTTGTTTAGGGCAAAAATTAAATTTATTAGGCGTTTGCCAAAGGACAAGCTTTTTAGGAAAGATTGTATATACATACGTATGTATATATTTATGTGTAAGATATATAGGTTATTTTTTGTGTATTTTCCAGATTTTATGGCACTTTTACGCCTAGAACTGTCTCTGCGAAGGCCTTGCCATTTTATACTTTATGAACCCGTAGGTGCGTACGTGAGTGGAGTGGCTTTCTAAGGACTACACAACAAGACCTTTAGAAGGCCCACTGTGATATCATCGTAACAAAAAGTCCCCACTAACTTGTCTCCTCTCAAAACCACGCCGTGCTGGTGGGGTGTGTATATAAAATGTGATCCTTTTCTTATGCAAAGAAATAAATTGTTAGGACCACTAAGAGACCAAGTCCTTGTTTTCTATCTTTGAACAAACCCTGTGAGACTTAAGTTATATCAAAGTCGCCTGACTATATATATATAAATATATGCTTTGTTGAGAGCACACATCACAACAAGAAGGTTTTTTAATTACCGTACCAACACATACATTTTTTTTTCTAAATATAAATCACTTATGGTAAGCTTTGCTATTCAACAGAAAAGGAAGAGTGACTGTTGGAAGCTATTTAATTTACCTTTGTTGGAAAAAATCTCAGATTAATTTTTCCATTTCTCTATAAGATTATTGTTTTTGGATTGGGTGGTTTCCTTCAAGTTAACTAGTAAATGTTAGTTAACGAATAAATTTTGGAAATACTGAGATTATAAACTGAGAAAAACATTGCGTGTCTAAAGTTGTTCATTAGTCCATTGATAAATGAAAGCCTCTAAGGCATGATTTATTTAGATATGGTATATCTTTGATGACCAATAACCCACCGGAGCCTTTTTCTTCAATCTGTCAACTTTACTTAATTAAATTCTTCTACCTTTTAGAACAGATACGATCGTTAACTTGACGATTTCACCTCACCAAGCATGGTAGATTTCCACGAAAAAACCCTCACCACTCTTTCAGAAATATGTAAATTGCTTATATTATTTTATCATACACAATTTGTATTTACTGAAACTGACTGGTATACTATGAGTAAAATAAAGAAGATCTATCTATGGTAAGTCTGATCCCTCATAAACTGTATTAATAAGACCACTGCTATCAATGAAGAACAACACTGCTTCACAAATAAGCATATTTATTATAAATCGAGCTTCTCGAGTCATTCAAATTAAATTAACCAACAAACTATTAACGGAAATAACTTTAGATATTTATGACTTTGCAAAAATTTTCACGGAAGAAGACAGCTGTTTTGCCATTTGGATGTCAGCTCACCGCCAAAGGTAAATTTAATAAAGTTAAACACTTAATCAGCGAATCTTCAGGAAAAACTTGCCACATAACTTACCTCTCCACACATACACAAACATATATTTTCGCATTAATACAACTAGATATGCTTATGTTTGCATTTAGGTAGACAAACTCACCTCGTGCGGGCACTGGATCCTTTTGCGGTGTGCCCAATTCGATTTCCTTGTACTCCTGATACAAATTACCAATTTGTGCTGTGCAACGCAAAACCAAACCGCCATTGCCAACACCGCTAGCGCCACCACCAACACCTGTATTATAGGATACACCCATAGCCGCCTGACTGCCGCCCAGGTGATTCATCAAGTGCTGGGTATTAATGCCGGCAACGAAATGTGCTGCATGCAATTGCAGTTTCAGGCTCAGTCTCGACGCTATTAAATTGTCAACCGTTCTGATGTATTGCGTTTCGCCCGTTGATACCTGCAAAGTGGATAAGAATAATAATGTAGAATGTGCTACAACAAAAACAAAAGAAATACGCTCAACAAAAATACAGACACATAAATGTTAAGCAGTTGAAGGTTTGGAGCAATGGCAAGTAGTAGTTAAGAGCTAATATGAAGTTACAGTATTTTGTAGTTGTTGTTTTTGCTGTGCTAGTGTGCGAAAATAGACAAAAACAACTGTACAAATTGTCATGTAAGTGCATGAGCAACTCTGCTTGTTAATCGGTGTTTGTATTTGTGTTCGTTTTTCACATATATATGTTTGCGCCTACATGTATGCTTCAAATCTTGGCTGGACAAAGTAGCTACAGGTATCCCTCGAATAACACGGTTAATTGGTTCCGTGTTAATCGAAATCGTGTTATTTGATACTAATAAATCATACAATTTTGGAGATACCGTTCCGTGCTATTTAAAACCGTGCAACTCGAAACTCGAGATCCATACAAATTTGTACATTTGGTTCCAAAGATTAATTAAGAAAACATTAAAAATGAGAACAAATTTTTTTTTTTATTTTTAGTTATAAAATTTCAGTTATACAAAAATAACAAAATTCATTCAATTTAGAAAAGTGAAACTTAAAAATTTTAAAGGTAAAATTTTATAAACGCAATAATTTTTAAATTACATATGTTCAACCACAGATTCAAATGCATTATTGCGTCGTACTACAAACATTCGTTCGAAGGAAAATTATACTCAATTTTTAACAGGTATTTTCGCGACTTCGTGTAATTCGAACTCCGTGCTATTCGAGGGTTGTCGCAATTTTTAACCGCGCTATTCGAGATTTCGTGCAACTCAAGTACCGTGCTATTCGAGGGATACCTGTATTAAGCAGAATATACTCAACTCAGCTTAGCCGGGACTTTAACATTAACTCGGCTGTAGCACATCAAGTGTGGTAAATTTTGTTGTATTTGCTTTTTGTTGTTTCTGTGTTTCTTGTGGCCACTTACAGTTTGCTTTGTAAATTATAGTTGTGTCGTGATTAACGTCATTCGGCGTGAATGTGTTGACATTAATTAATTTGAAAATATTGCACCTAAAGTGAGCAAGTAATAGACCTTACTTATTGGGACAAATGTAGGTAGTACTTGAGATAGGAGTAGAGCGAATTTCATTAAAGTTAGCGAAGGAGTTAAGGAGTTAACAAGAAAAAGTTAAATATTAAGATGCAGTTTTTTTTAGAAAAAAGTATTGTGGTTGCAGAAGTTAATTGAAGTGAAAAATAATTGAATTGAATAATTAAAATTAAGGATTGCAAAAAGTGGTTCAAACCTTGAGATCTTATATATATAATAATAGTTTCGTATTTTGATACCCTGAAAATGGTATACTAAGTTTGCCTCGAAGGAAACGTCGGATACCCTATAAAATATAACCATAAATGATCAGTATGTCGAGCTGTGATCATTCAGCCATATCCGTCTTTCTCTGTATATGCGAAATACTCACTCAGTTTTAGCAATATCGATCTAAGATTTTGGACACCTCATTTTCTCTCCAGGAAGCTACTCATTTGTTGAAACAGCCAATTTCGAACGAGATATCTTCATGAAGCTTCGTATGTGATATTGTTCAAAGCAACTAAACAATATCCTTAGAAATTATTCTGATCGAGTCAGTCTATCATACCGTTGACATACAAGCTGACCCATCAAAATCAAATTTTTGTAAGAAATCTTTTTTATTTTGAAAGGGTATAATAGCTTCGGTTAAAGCGAAGTTAAATTTTTTGACTGTTTTAAGCATTTTTTAAGCTGCATTTCATATTTTATACCATTTTGTTTTAAATGTAGTTGCCATTGGGATTTTTTTTTTAAATTTTGCTGCATTTTATACAAAATTTTCTTGATATGTTTTGTAAAAAATGTAGCAGTTGTTGAGATGTCTACATCAAAATGAGTTAATTTTCAATAAAAATTGGCTATCATCATGAACTGGACTCATATTCCGTTCTATCAGTAAGTTTTTTTCCAGAGCGCACATATGTATGTGTGCTACAGTTTAGGTGCTTGTTGTTAATTTTTTTTGAAACTTAATTTTGTGTAAGTATAGTCTGGAAACTGAAATAAAAGCCAGCAAACATTATGCTTCCGTTAGTGTCAATAAAAATTTATTTAACGCGAAAAAGGCAAAAGTCTAACTCTAAAACTATTTCTCGCGTTATTAAACGCTTTGAGGAGGATGTGTGTATTGAAAGGAAGAAAGATTCTGGCAAAAAGAAGAAAGAGGGGCAACATGATCGTGAGAAGGTTGTGACCATTCTCAAGAAAGACCCAAGCATTTCGGGACGGAGATTGGCAAAGAAGGCTGGCTGCTCAAAATCTTTCGTACGTAGGACGTAGAATGAGGCTGACCTGAAGACTTACAAGGTACAGAAAGTTCCGTATACAAACGCCGTCAGTTACGAAACCACAAAATAACGAGCTTAGAAGCTGACAAAAGATTTTGCTGCATAATGGATGACGAGACTAACGTTTTAGCGAACTTTTCTCAGCTACCTGGACAGGAATTTTATACAGCCGATTCTCGAGTGTGTTGCTGAAAAATTCAAAGCCAAAAAGGTGACCAAATTTCCAAAGACATTTTTTGTGTGGCAGGCGATTTGCAGTTGTGGCAAAAAAAGCAGCTCACTCGTTACATCGGGTGCAATCGACAACGTAACATATGTGAAGGAATGCTTACAAAAATATTGCTCCCATTTTCAAGCCAACATGAAGTGTTCACATTTTTTGGCCTGACTTCGCTTCATGCCGCTATAGTAAAACAAAGAGTGTTTCCAACGGAGTGGAGTGATTTTAGCATCTAGAGAAGCGAATCTACGTAATTGTTCAAAACTAAGGACGATTGAGAGATACTGGACTTTAGTAAAAAGAGAGATGAAGTAAACAAAAAAAGTGACCAAAGACTTTCAAGACTTTGAAAGAAAGTGGTCTTCAGCAGCTACGTGAGTATCGGACACCACCATAAAAGCACTAAAGGACGAAGTTCCAGAAAAAATAAAAAAAGTGATTGGTAAGACAGCAATCCCGTTTTTCAAATTTCAAATAAATTTTTTTAATAAAATATTTCAGATTATAAAAATCGGACTGGTTTTTAAATTTCTTTATTTATTTGTCTATTATAAACTATTATTTTTTAAATAAATTTCAATACCTCCATATACATATATTATAGGACAACGGTAAAAACAGATATATCATATTTGCGCTACTGACAGTTTTCGCTCATATCCTTTAATGTTTCGCGTTACTAGCAATAACAAACCACTCCAACCATAATAACCAAGCCAGCCGTTTTTGGTCACTCATACGCAACGGCGCACCGCCGATACGCGTTGTAGGACAAGACAAACAAGAGCATTTACGATAAAACGCACATGCGCCTGCCATAACCGCTATGTTTATAAAAATTTAAAAATTACAAGCGAAGAAATGGAAAAATAACAACAAAGAAAATTGGTAACCGAAATGGGATGTGTGGCGTGGAGCGAAGTGTATACCAATTGCAATTTGTCTGATAGTTATTACGGCGATGGGCGAGTAACTGCAGCAGAGCCTGGTCAGCGTGAGAGCACGCGTGTCAACATGTGTCGCCGTGTGTGTGGTCGTGTAGTAAGAGTGGCGATTGTGTGTGAATGTGGGCAACCAGGCGACCAAACAACAAACCAACGAGCAATAAGTACATTTTCGCCGAACAACATTGTTGATGGTTGTCAGCGTTTTTGTTGTTTTTGAAGTAACGCTTTTATATACAAAAACACGAGTTTATATTTTTGAGTTTTTTACTTTCGTTTCTGACTTTTTAAGTGCATTGACGTTTTGGCAACTCTTACCGTGCCAAAAATGTAACAACAACAGCAAAAAATACATACACGAACACATTCACATATAAGTATCGACTCTTTGTGTATTCATATCGCAACTGCTTTCCGGTCAGCGAGGCGTCCAAAGCCGTCCGAACGGATGCACTTCGTCATGCACGCTGTTTGTTGTGCAACAACAACGCCAAATTGCTCAACATTGGTGCATTCATCGGTAGCATGCTTGTTTATGTGTGTATTGGTGTGTGTTTGTGACACGCGGACAAGAAACCGGATTTGCTTGGCTTGCAGTGCGGTTGAGTTTAGCTGGCTTTCGCTTGGGTCTCCTGCTTTGCTTGTGGTGACAGACGCGGTCTCGGGTTTAACCTCAAGTCGATGCAGTGAGCGCACGCATGCCTGCACTTGCAACATAAATAACTGGTTATATAGCACTTACGTACATATAAACTTCATCTTAACAGTCAGCTGTACATACATAGTATATTGTTTGAGTTTTTTCTCTTTTTCAGATTTTCACTTTATTTAATGCGTCCGTCCAATCAACTGCTGCGTCCGCTGTCAACACATATCACAATTTTTATTTCCGCACAAATGGTTGCAAGTTGCGTTCAAATGTGATGGCTGCTTCGTAGCAAGCATTAAACATAAAGTGTGGCTTGAGATTTGATTGGTGAAGTTTTCACATTTAATGATTCTGGGTTGACTGGTTTTTGTATGTAGTAACTTTATATGTAAAATAAATGTCTTGTTCTAATTTCAAATGTTTTTCGGCGAAACACTACCCAATGTGTTATAATGGTTGTGGAACATACATCTGAAAATGTAAACAACCTATGGTTTGCAGTCTAGTGTTTTCAAATCGGTGGTTTTGATATAAGGTCTGAGGCCCAACAGTCTAGCAGTGAACCAAAAGACGTTAACCGAGTTCCTCCCATTTACTATTCTGTAGTTACTGAGACTGAAGTACCTGTGCAGCCTAGCAAGCACATCAATCTTACAGTTTGCTGCAATATCGCTATGACCAAGCACTCCAACCAAGGTAGTCAGAAAATAACTGGATGAGGTAAGGAGCCTAAGCGTCCTCTGTCTATGATCTATTATGAAGAATATTATTTAAATTTTGATCTGCGAGTTTGTATGGCAGTTAGAAAGGGAAACGAAGCATTTAAAATTTTGAACCGATAACTTAAAAATAGGGACAAAGTCAAATGTGTCGAGTTAGCTCGTCAAGCTGATCATTTATATATTGTATATACATTGCAGGATCTCCGAAGTTGGCTTGTGAAGGAGATAGATCTAATCAGAGGGCTTATGAATGGAGTCGATACTCACACAGTTCTGCTCCTTTCGTTTATACATTTAGATCTATTATAAAGAATTTTATTTAAATTTTACTTTCAAACTAACACTTGTTATACGAAGCATTTAAAATTCTATACACTATGAAAGTCTAATGTGTCAATAATTATTATTGAGAGACTTTTTTGGAGTCTGATAACAAAGCGTTTCCATATCTGCAACCAAATTATTATTTTTAACATTTCTTGTTATAGCTTTCTACAATTTTATGAGAGACTTTTTTTGTCTCAATTTTTTGACGAGTGTGCTTTGTCAACTACATGAAATGTTTAGAGAAAGACACCAAGCAAACAAAGATGCAACTCTTGTGCACTTGACCCGCAGTAAAAAGACTACGCTGAAAGCATCTGGGGTCTCCACGGAATGATACACTGAAAGAGGTATCGATTGTGAAGCCGCAGAGTCTGTTGAAATTCGCGTCAAGCACAGGGATCCTGAAGAACGCCTACTCCTCATGAATCTAGTACCTGAACTCCATCTGCTATTGAAAAAGACCAAAACCGGTCTGTGCGTGGCTCAATGGCCTACCAGACTAGCCTAATAATAAATATTATATTTTTTCACTTTGTACCACAGTTTACTCAAATATCAGGCAGTTGAAAACAATATGTCTTTGAGAGATCAGTGAATTTTAAACGATCATTTGGGTCTGAGAAAAGTGTAAGTTGGTTTCAAAATCACAACAATTTTTCGAAAACCAGGGTCGCAATAACGTCTATGAAACAATGTTTTCCGACTACCAGGATGCAATGAATCGTATTATTATTAACAATGAGCCTTGGCTCCATGATGACGACCCAGAAACAGACGATCAATCAGCCGAATATCATAGCAAAGATGAAGCGAAGCCGAAAACACCACGTCAAAAGAAGTTAAAAATAAATGTTTTGTTAACAATTTTCTTCGATTATCAAGCTGTGGTGCATTCCTTCCGACCAACAACTTTTCGTCCCAACAAAATATGAGAAAAATGTATATTATGACCAAATTCTCAATAAGACGAATTTCAAACTTTTAAGAGAAAATATTTGGATTTTGGTTGTTTACAGTGCTACTATTATCTTTCCACTCGCACAACGATCCGCAATAATACTCTCCTTTAACGAAAAGATTTATGTACCCAGCGAAAATCCAATACTATTTTCCAAAGCTTTCTACCTAACAAATTTTTATTTTTTCTACCAAATCATTTGTAATACAACTCTGCGGCATTTCCTTTGCGGCGTAAATAACAAAAATCCAATATGAGCAAAACTACAACAAAAAAAAAACTACGCAACCTAAAAGCACTTACCGTAAACCTGCAAGCAAGTGAAGCGAAAAAAGCCTTGCTATGCGCGGAAGTCTAAGCCTACCGAGAAAATAAGAGAAACTAAATATCCGCTTCCAATACCGCAAATAGAGTTTTATTATTTCTCCAAATGCGCCAGCAGATTTTCAGCTTCCGTCACGAGCTTTGTATGCAAATACACCGTTTTTTCGCTGCTTCTTCGCTCGTTTCTATTTTTTCATCTTTATCCTTTTTGCTTATTTTGCTGCACTTCTGCATATGAAGTGTAGCGGTAACACACGCGCCCACACATATGTGTGGCTGTGGGGCATTTGAGAAAAAAAATAGAGAGGAAACCTTATTGTTAACACCTGCAGCGTTATAGCGGTGTGTTTGTGCGCGCCGCTGTGGCGCGACAAAACAACCGAACTGACACGGTGACAGGCGAAAACATGGTTGCTCAAGCGACACACCTCTTCTCCGCCGGCCACGGAATGTTGTGGCGGTGCGCGTGCGAATTTCCTGCTGTGCTGCCTTTATTACAATGTTGCTTTTGTTTTCCACGGAAACCTTATTGCATTTGCCATTCCCTTTCTTCAAACACTTTTTTCGCATGACTTGCGGTTATTTGTCGTTCATTGGAATTTCCATTTTGTTCACTTTTTTTTTTACTTTTCCTTTGAAATCAATTGTTTCATTTGCTCGGCGATGGTGCCACATGCTGTTGCATGTGTGGGAAAGTGGAATGTTTCCACAGTAGGGATTGTGCTGCGTTTCTTGTTAACTATACTTATGTAGTTTTACGATATGGAAAATTTAAAAAAAAAAAAAATGTTAAAATTACCAAAAATTGGTGACTGAATGTCACTTTCGTTACACTCTGAGGCAGTTTAATATTGTGTTGATAACTTTTTTTGAAAATTATTCTCGATGTTAAGACCGGTTACAAAGATATTGGCTTGAAAAAATAATACTATTGATATGTACATATATTATTTATACCAAAGCTTCAGTTTCTAAAGTTGTTTTCGATATTGTTAGAGAAAAAAATTTATTATTTATCAAAATATTTTTTCTCATATAAAAATTGGAATATTTTATTAGACTTTCAACTTAAGGCTGTATCTCCAAAACTATCACTCCGATAAACTCGAAACTGTAGTACAATATTCTAGAAGGGTTACAAAATTTAGCAAGACAATAAAAAAATCGATTTTTTGAAACCCGTAATTACATTTAACTCTTAATCAAGATATATTTAGTTTTTTCATTACAAAAATGAGACATTGGTAAAGGCTTGTCCATAAGAAATATAGTATTTTATACTCTCATACAAACAGGTCATAAAAAATGAGCTTTTGAAACAAATCGATCTTAGCGCCATCTGTGGAATAAAAATTCGGTCGACATATTTTCATACACTGAACTCTTAAGTTTTAAAGACACCTACCAAATCGTGTCATAATAAAATGTTTCAGGAATACTACTTTAAATAATGTACATTATAACACCATACTACAGGTTGCTAAAGGACATAGTCCACTTACTAAGCAGTCGCTTCTAGCTGATTGTCGTTATGTTCGGAGACTGTTTGCTACGCCACCTACTGAAATTCCAGGATAGCAGTATTTGTGTTGTCACAGTTCAACCAGAAGAAATGGTTTCCATTCTATAGTAAATTAATTTATTTTAATAAAAAATAAATAAATTTTGGAAATATGTGTAATATTTTAGCTGTAATTAAATTTAAATTAATTTTAAACAAAATTTTAACAAAAATACTAATATTCAAAAAGTAATTTTAAAAGCCAGTTGTTTAATAATCATGTGGCCGCCTAACTCTTTCAAACAATAAAGACCGACAAAAATGTTGCCTACATGCAGGCGCATTTATAAAAAAGCTTTATTAACTTGTGTTCGAACTCTAGCTGTAAACGAAAGCAAAAAAGCACAAAGTTCCAATAAAGCATAAACAAATAACTACCTTTTTGTATAGAAAACCGCAATTTCCGCCATTTTATGAGCTGAAACAAGTGAACACTTGAAACTATTTCGAAATTATAGCGCTAACAAATGGCTGGTAGCCAAAAACAAATTGGAAATAAGTTGAAGAGTCGAAATAAATTCGTTTGATGGCACTTTAAAATTCTGCAAAAACATTAAATATCTTTTTCAAAACTCGAAAGCAGCACACTCAATGCGCGCTTACATTTGTAACGGTTAAAAACCACTTGAAGTAATCTTCTTAAGTGAGCTTTCGCTTTTCAAATTGCAACTAGCATTACTTTTTATAAATAACGGTACATGCGTTTTTGCGTTTTCGCTGCGAGCACTTGCGAGCATTTACACTTTTATTTTTAGTTTTTTTTTACTTCTTCATGCCACAAAAGCTAAAAAGTCTCATTAAAGTGCTAATTATTCTCTAAAAGGCATACAAAATGCACATGTGTGTGTGTGGCTGTGCGTGTGTGTGTATGGGCGCCTGTGCATAAACATATAAAAACAAATGCTTAGAATAACGATGTTAAGTGGTTACATTCGTTGCGCAATCGCAATTGAGGTCAAGGAAAGCGAACTGCGAATGGCTCAGCGTTACAGAGAAACCGCAACGACCACAAGAAGTCTCCAGGCAGCTGATAGCTAATGTGGCCGCTTGCAACAACGGTACATAAAGAATGTGTGGTGCCGTGCGCGCTTGCACCCGTGAAGTGCAACAATGCTGGCGGCACCTTAATGACCGTCATTTAGTGGGAAATGCGGTCAAGTTTCTATACGCTTTCGAGATATATATAAATAGTTGGTGTAGTGGTGAAGTTCTTGGTGGAAAAAGGGTATCATAGGTAATTAAAAAATATATATATTCTTACCACAAAATATTTTTGTATATTTGTGAAAATTTTGAAATGATTTTATAAATTGTACTATTTTATTTAATTTCATAAAACTATTTATTTTCTAATTTCGTTTTCTATTTCCTCTCAGCTATCTTTTATTAATCGGTTTCTGCACTCAGCTAATGCGATCTGTTAGTACATTTATCAGATAATAGTTTACATCTCTCAAAGAAAAAATTTTTGACAAAAAAAAAAATATATTTCCAAATATTTTTTGAAAATTAATTTAGCATTTTCAGAGAGTTGGAAAAAAAAAAGGTTAGCTTTATATATATACATTTACAGCATTTTAAAAGCAAAAACAATTTATTTGAACTCGTGAATTTTTGAAATAAAAGAAGTACTTTTTTGAGAGCAGTTTATGCTTTGAGCCTATTAAATTACTAAACATTTTATAAATCATATTAAAGGCAATAAAAAAAATTAGCTGTGGCTACAACGAAGCTTTAATACCCTTTAAAAATACAAAAGATTCCTTACAAGATCTTGATGCCGATGGTTCAGATTATACGAGCAGATTCTTGGAAAGAAAAGAACGTGCGTAACATTTAAAATCGATATCTCCATGATTAAGGGACTAGTTCGCGTATACATAGGCGAAACAGATGAACTGACTACGGATAGACTGAGGTGGCTTAATCGACTCAGCTCATCATGCAAATTTTTCCATCTATGTGCTACAAATGTCATTACAAACTTAATACAAGTATACCCTCTCCAGGGTATAAAGCATAAATTGGAAGGAATGAAAAAAAAAAAACAGTTATACCCTTCACATGTGGTATCCGCATACACTTTTGTATCCAAATCATTTTAATAATTTTGTCGCGACTTTACATGAAAAATTTTTCTTAGGCAGTAAAAAGATTGCGAGCAGGGAAATGGTGAATCGAACATTGTAAATATTCACTGCTGCAACAAATTCAACCATGTTAAAGGGACTAATAATTTAACCTGCGGGGAATGCTCTCTTCTCCATAAAGCAAAGAATATATACAGTTTTTAAGATTCATAGCCCTTAGTTAATAATATTAAATAGATAAATGAAAAACAATATTTAAGTGATAAAATTGCTTTTTCTTTTGCGTTTTTACAATCGTGTTGATTTTACAAGCATAAATCAAACTAATTTTCTAATATTTTATCAAAAAAATAAAAAAATTAAGGTTTGACTGTTACATTTTTTTCAAACAAAATAGGAATGAAATAATATCTACAAAACGGAGAGAATTATTTTAACTATTAGTAGCTGATACATAGTGACGCTACTAGATATCCATACGATTTTTTATTTGCCCTAACCTTCATAAGGTGCGTATATAAAATTGACAATTAATGGATCATTACTTGGTGAATTATATCATTTTGAGTGAAGTGACTTCTGTTACATTGAAAAAAATGGATGAAAAGGAATTTCGCGTGTTAATAAAATATTGATTTTTGAGGTGAAAAATACAGTTAAAGCAAAAACTTGGCTTGTTGAAGAGTTTTTGGACACTGGATTGCTATGCTAAGTTAGAACGAGGCGAACTGAGCTCCGAGGACGATAAAGAAACTAGACGACCTAAAGACGCTGTGACCGCCGAAAACATCAACAAGCTCTCCAAAATAATTTCGGATGCCTGTAAAGTAAAGCTCCTTTAACGAACTGAGAGTGCAAAGATATCAAATGAATGTATTGGATATATTGTGAATGAATATTTGGGTATGAGAAAGTTCTGTGCAACCTCACTTTTGAAGAAAATGAGTTGATGAATCGGAGTAGTGTTTTGAAATTTTCACGCGTAATAAACCCGAGCGTTTGCGTCGATATGTGAAAATGGATGAGACACAGCTCCATCACACGATGATTTCGCTCCAAAGCGCAGAAAAACGCTACAGCCAGTGGCCAAGTTATGGCGTCTGTATTTTGGGATGTGCATGGAATAATTGCATACCTTGAAAATGGAAAAGCCATCGACAGCGACTATAGCGTTATTAGACCGTTTGAAAAATAAAATTGCCGAAAAACGATCGCCTTTTTAGAAAAATAAAATGCTGTTTCACCAAGACAATGCACCGTGTCTCAAATCAGTGAAAGTGAAATCCATGAATAGGGCTTCAAATTGCTTTTGTACTCACCGCATTCTCCAGATCTGGCGCCCAGCGAGTATTTTCAGTCCTCAGTTCTCAAAAGAATAAGTGCTGGTGAGAAACTTTTGTCGAATGAACAGGTGATCGCCGAAACTGAGGTCTATTTTGACACAAATAACAAATCGTGTGACAAAAATGGTATCGCGAAGTTGGAGGTAAGCTTTTTTCAGTGTTGAATAAAAAATGTAATTTTGCCAAAGCTTATAAGGCTTATCGAATGAGTGATCTCTCAATAAACTTCTAAAAATGGAGTATATGGACCATTCAACTCCTGCAGATCGACAAGCGATTTCAGCCCACCACAAATTTATCGAGACGATCTAACATGAGTTTCGGCTATGTCTTTTGGTTCATCGAAGGTAAGATTGGTGTGCAGTTTCAGCCTCAGTATGACAAAGCTTTAGAAGCCACGGTCTAAATGAAGGAGAAAGTGCCTACACTTTAAACTATAAAATAACTTAAGTTCTGAGCTTAAATCCCCGGAAAAAATCAGTGAAAAGTAGAGCAAACTGTGTAAAGTAGAAATTTTTCAAGCGACAAGTGCAAGAAATACATTTATGCAAATGAAAACATATGTATGTAAATAATGTGGGTAAGATGGAAAGCATCAACCTGCTTGCCAGACTGTCAGCTCGCCTGTCTGCATCACGTATGAGAATTCATTAAGCGTAAAGCAGTGGCGGCAGCAAGCGAGTACCACGGCGTTACTTTTATTGCAGAAGAAAGCTGTGAGTGTGAGGAAAAGTATAAGCAAACTCTCATATACATATGAATGTAGTTGTGTGTGTATATAAATACGTGTACGCATTTGCATAATTTCGCATGTTTGCATTGGTGTCATTGCTACACTCGCCTGGCACATCTTAATTACAAGAAATGTTGAGGTGCGAAAAGCGCCGGAGCCCACGGCTGTGTGTATTAAAGTACATCAAACTAAATTTTTATATATATGAAAGATGCCATGCGGGAAGAAAAGGCCTATATCAAATAGTGAAGTACATACTGATTTTTGATAATTTACTGAATCTACCAATAACGGCACAATTTATAAATAGACTTATTTGTTGTATTAAAAATGTGTTTCAGTGGAAACGATACAATAAATAGGAGGATATATGACCCATAAAGTGGCTAATTGAGTTTTAAACCAAGCAAGTGCTTTCGTTTTGTGATTAACACCGTAATGTAGACTTTACTAAGTACAAATTGAGTGGTTTTTCATAAAATGAGTGTTTCTGTATAGAGCTTCTGTATAGAATCGATATATTTTTCCAACGTTTTTGGAAGTGATGTGCTGAGACATCAAATAAACAGTTGCCTACATTTAGGATGAGTATCATGAAACACATTAATAGCGGTACAACAATGTACAAATCTTAAAGCAAAAGTATTCCACGTTAATTTTGTTTTATTGATATTTTAAAAAATCTCAAAAGTCAAATAAAATTGAAACTTTCTTGTTGGGTCTTTAGCCAGCAGCATAAAAAACATACAAATATTTAGAATATGAGGAACTAGCACGAATTTAGACAGCTGTGCGTGACGAAGTCGACAGATAAAGATATAAATAAATAATTATGTCACATAATCTAGTACAAGTTGGTGCGCCAAAAAGTATGCAAATGCCTGTCTGCTTAAAAGTTGCATAATTTTTCGAGGTAAGTCTGTCAAGAGTATGAGCTGGTAAGATTCTGAAGTTTAACTTAAGAATAGGCTTCTGTCCCTAACTTTAAGACATTGGTGTTTAAATGCTGACTGTGTCTACTTTTCGGTGGCTTTTATGGGTTATGTTAACTTATTTTTTGACTTTTCTGCTTTCACAATTAAAAATATAGATCAAAATAGTTTAAAAAAATGAATATATTTTTGTAAAACTTATAAATATTTAATTTTATTTAAAATAATAAACATTTTGAGTCCCTATATTCAATAAAAATACAATTTTTTATATTAGTTATGAAATCATATTCCTTAAAGGCTTTTTTGAGAAATTTTTCATCGTATTTCAAAAATATGCTGAGAAACCGCAAAAAGAACTCTTATGATTTTGGTCATGGTTAATGAACACCAAGAAAGTTCGACGAAAGAAATATATATAGAATATAAAGCATGCAATAGAAATTATTACAAACTGTCTAGCGACTCGACAGCAAGAGACACATTTTGTCGTTGACCGCCATACAGCGCTTTTCCTCCGCATTTCGCCATCATAACTGCATCACCAAAGCTTCGGTTGTTTATGTACTTTTTATAAACGGTTCATTGAATACGTGCCAAATCAATGAAGTCGCCGAGCGCGCTCTTCTTCTTGCGCTGCCCGCCGTGCTTCATCAAATTTCTACTTAGACGCCGGCGTCGTTGTCGTCATCATAGTCCTGCCGGTTCAGCGCCTTCTTAAGTGCAAATACTCACATGAGTGTGTACTTGGAAAAGAAAAGCTTCTACACACACACACACACATATAAGTATAAATATCGCTGTGGCACTGCTTGTACATATGCAACAAAGTTTGTAGTTTTATTTGTTTTCTTTTACATTTCGTTGCAAGGATTTCTGCAACATTTCTCTTTGCAGCGTAGTTTTTTCGTAAGTGATTTGTAATTTGCTCGACTTGTTTTTGTTGTTTTATTTGCGTACTCACTGGTTATTGTTGTTGTATATTATTGTCAGTTTGTTAGTGCAACAACAATTTGTAACTTCCTATGCGTATTATATTTTTTTTGGGAGTTTCTGCGTATGCATTGCCTACATACAGGCGCAGCTCATAACTTTCTACAGCTTTATGCAATAAATGAAGCAAATCTGGGTTAATTGCTGAGGTTTTATGTGCACTGTAGTATATTTTTAGGGTTTTAGAATTTTATCACTTATTTCAAAATCATTGATTTGTAGTTTTTTGGGTCAAAATATTTGAAAATCGCTTTAAATTTTACAATGTAACATTTTTTCCTTTATCTATTGTCCCTTTGTATCACAAGGTTTTGATATTTTTTCATTAAATTCCCATTTGCCACCAAAAAGTAGAGATTAACTGTAAACATTAATAGGTTTGCGCAAACGTCATTTTTCACCGCTTCGAAGTCAACTCACTGCCACTCTTACCTCTAATCATAACCCAGCTTTTTTCGCCGCGCGCTAGCATTTCTGCGCTTTGCTAGTTAAAGACATTTGCCTCCATCAATTGTGCAGCAATTGCGTGACACTAGGCCACTTACACACCCACACTTATACATACAGAAGTAAACAGACTTTTTGCAATCCTTTTGTCCCCTTGCAGTCGCAATGCGATTTCTCTTGCTCGATTTGGTGGTGGCACTTAGCTTAATGACTTGCCATTCGCGCGCATATAGCTGAGCTTGTCTGCCTGTAAGAAAGTCAAAGCCAACTTTGCTTGTTTTCTTCCAGGTTGCATAAATCTTTTTCCACAGTTCTTGAGTTCTTGCCATGTCCTTTTGTACTGCCGTGTTTTTTAGCCACTCAGCGACATTGCTATCCCTTTCAATTTACTTTTGCTGTGGGTCCGATGTTAATTACATTAAAAACTGTTGGCAGTATATTTATGAGTTTCCGACAAAAACAACAATCAAATGTATAAAAAGTGCGCTTTTGCTTTTCTCTGTAGTGAAACGGTTTTACTTATGATTTTGCCAAGTGCAAATAGTATTTTGCCTGCCTGTTTGACTGAATAAGCGTGAGGGCGCATCAAGATAGCGCATCGCCAAAGAAATAAGTTAAAAACATTTGTGAATTTGTTGAGCAGCGTTGACTCTCCCATCCGATCAGACAGGGCTAATTGCTTTTTGCGTATTACGTAATATTTAGTAATAAATTGTTCTTGCTGTATATTTCCTAGGAGAAAAATATAGTTTTTCTTTTATATTTATCTGTTTTTTATGAGTAGATCGATGAGGGATGTACAGTACGCCGCGGTTTGCTATCAAAAAACTAAAATTTGAAGTGACTTAAATACCAAAAGAGGATAACTAAATATTCTTAGATGTATTGTTTTTAAATTATTGTACATTATATGATGAATGGTGATCTTGGTGATCTTTAGGCAATCGGCTCAGTGCATATCATGGGTGGTATTAATCACAAATTTTTTACGCCGAAGGCGACAACTGTGGTAATTAGTTAATAATTTTATTGAAATTATCATAGAATACCCGAAACATGAAGGAATTGATTAGGAGATACAAGGGTTCTGAGATTTCAAAAAATCGTTTTCTCTTTTTGACACTGTGATATGTGCATAATATTTTCCCAAAGAGTCAAGGTAGTCGCAATAAAAGTGTGGAAAATAGAACCTTTTTCCTCAGAGAACTGTACACGACAATTTTTTTCAGGAGTATTCTTTTTCAACTTGCTTTCTGACATCGAATAGTGTACTTAGTTTGGTTGAATTGTTCTATTATATTCATACTAGAGGACGCGTCCACGCTTTACTGTGGCTGACACATAGATAATACGCATTTTGTGTGTTAATATTTTTGGGGGAAATACTGTTAAGTTTGGGCTATGCACCTAGGAAATCCACCGTTGAAAAGAGACAAAATGAGCACCGAGAACAATGACGCCCTAAAGTTGCGAAAGCCGTGTGGAAAGTGGGTGCCTTGCAATTTCATAATCTAACCAAAATAACTAATTGCTGATTCTGAGGATTGCTTGAGCGCTCCTTAATCGTAATTAAACTGAATTTTTGTCACGGTGTGAAACAATAGAAACCTCATTTCACACTTGAGTCCAATCGACAGTCATTCTAGTGGACTGCACATGATCGGCCAGCAGGTAAAGCCGCTACGTCCCGCAATATCTTCGAAAATATTCATTTAAATCATATGCAGTAAAGGGTCATATACATAGATCTATATTAAATCAGCAATGTATTTAAGGTATTTAACTGGATAAGGATTAATGCTGTATTGGTTAAAATCGCTTTGAAAATTAGCCATTATTTGTCGTGAAAAGTAAATGACAAAAAAATGTTATTGTGGGATATCCATACGAGATAGACATATACAATCGCCGAGTTTTCTGTAGACCTTAACTATCTTTTTTGTCAGGTTGTTAGAAAACTATCCACCATGAGCTGTTCCCTCTGGTCAAAATCGTAAGTTGAACTCGTACTATCAACCATTGGACCATCTGAACGAAGTAATCACCGAAAAGCTAGCAGCTGTGCAAAAGAGAATTTGAAACACTGACATGAACATGAAACTCACAGTATTCTAACTATTTTTCGCGGCAGTAAACATCACTTTACTATATTTAAAACTATAAAAGCTTCAATCGCATGCCTTTACAGTGCGAGGTCGTGACTATTAAAAGCAAAGTGACATACATTCGTTCATTCATAGCACTTTTCACAATCGGAAAACACAGACAAATGCAGTAAACAATGCAATACCGAATGACCAGTGACCTAATGAAATGCCAATTCCATGCGATTTCGGTGAACAAAAGCCATAAAATCGACGCTTTGACAGTGACGAATGAGCAGGAATGCATTCAGCAGAGTTCAACGGCCTTTGACACGCCCCAACAGTCGCAATTCGTGTTCGAATTGAAATACCGCACGAAATTATACACCATTGACAAGCTCTAAAACCACACACACAGGCAGGTAAACAAATCGCCGCTCGAAAATGGTGATTTTAAAGCGCTGTAAAAAGTGGAGGCGTGGCACTTAAAGCGCATATTTACGCAACTCACTTCCCGGGCGTTAATTTCGCATAAAAATTCCTTGCACATTTTTCGGCAATTGCGCTTTTACACGCACCTATGTACGGCTGAGCATTTCGTTTACGAAAAGACATCGGCACGACAACAAAAAGACAGTGTATGGTTTTATGTGACAACAACAGTAGCAAAGCAATAACAACGCAAACAAATTTAACGATATCGCGGCGAAATTAAATAAAAACAAAAGGTAAAATTACAACAAAACAAAGGTGGAGCAAGGTGGAGCTTTAACGGCGCAGCTGCAGGAAGTGCTTATGTTCATGTTCGCTATGCGTCGGCAGCGCCAATCAACGTAAGAAAATTGGAAAAGGGTTTTACGCGCAACAACAAAAAAACCGCTGCTTACAACGAAAATTACTGTGTTATCCTTGCGCTGAAAATTCGTGAGTTCGCTTGGCGATTTAAAATTGTTAACTTAATGGCTGCCACTTTTAAAACCTCTGCTCACATATTTTATCGCCGATTATACGGGTTGTACAGTGATTGCGGGAAATGTTCTTGTGGATAAGAAAATTAATTTTTATTTTTTAAATGAAGAAAATAAAACATTGATAAAACTAAAACTAAAAAAAATATTTGTTGTTTTTTGAGAAATATTCGATTGTCAGGTAAATGAGGTTTAAATATGATGTGGGGGACACGGAAAGTAATTTCTATTAATACATGTAAAATAAGCTTGCACATAGAGCTTCAATGAAATCATATACAATTTAGAAATAATAAATCGTTCTTTGGAAAATTAGGCTCTCTGATTTCATTTGGTGCAGTAGATAAAATAAGGGAAAACCGTAATTAATGCCTGTCTGTAATGAGGTCTATCTGTATATACCTGAAGTAGTCTTTTTGAGATATCATTCTGAAATTTTGTACACATCTTTTTTTCACAAGAAAGTGGTCATTTGTCGGAATCGTCGATATTCGACATAGTACATAGCATACAGCCGCCATACAAAAGGAACGATCAAAGTCAAGTTTTTGCGGGGATAACTTTTTCAGTTAGCAAGATATCTCCACGATATTTGGTATAGATTAGTTTTCAAGACAAGACTTTAATATCTGAAAAAATTTTCTAGATCGAAGTAGTATAACATATAGCCGCCATACAAGCTGAAGTGTCAAAATCAAGCCCTTGTAGGGAAAACTCTTTCATTTGACAAGATATCTCCACAAAATTTACTATGCATAATTTTTTGAGACAATGCTATAATATTTGAAGAAATTTTTAAGATCGGAATAGTATCACATATAGCCGCCATATAAACTGAACGATTAAAATTAAGTCCTTGTATTAAAAAATATTTCTTATGACATGATATCTCCAAGAAATTTGGTATATATTATTTTATAAGAAAATCCTCCAATATCTGAGAAAATTTCGTCGATCGGAATACTATATCATACAGCTGTCATACAAATTGAACTATCAAAATCAAGATTTGGTGTGGAAATTTCGTCCTTCGTGAAGGCCAAGGTCTAATTCCATTTTATTTAAAAAGAAGTATCGAAGCAAAAAGATGTGATTTTTTTTTAATTTAAAAAAATGGTTGATTTCGATTTTTGAAATAATTTTTTTAATGGTAAAGAACTTATTTCTAAATATTTAATTATTTTATATTTCCTACTGAATTTCATTATTAGACACTGTAAACATATAACCAACCGAAAGTCATATCCTATGTAAAATCCAAATCACTTTGCCCTACTCTGTCTACCCTGCCACACCACACTACCATAAAAAGCAAAGCCCCAACTACTTGCTTTTAATGCGAATTACAGTGCTTACCAGATCGCGCAAATAGTTTGCCATGTCGGATTTTATTGCCACCTTTATAACAACTACTTTTTGTACCTATAAATGTTTGTAACTAAATTCAACGCATTTTCACTTTCCAAGCCACGCGCTTAATGCGAATTCTACAATTTCGCAGCGACAATTTCCCAGTCCTCAAAGAGAAAAAGCGCACGGCGAGTAAGTGCCAAAGCTGCAAAGGTATTTGAATGTATATGTGGTTGAGTAGTGGTGGCAACTCACTTTAATTAAGGACCTAACGGCTTATTGAATGAACCCTTTAGGTGTGCTACCTTGAATGGAAGCCGGAACATTTTTGGGTTGTGCACATTGTCAATGTAAATATTGTTGTTGCCATCTAGTTTTCACGCTGATGAGCCTAATTTAGCGTCACGTGTGTCTTTTAACCTCAAAATAAATACATTCTTGCGCTTATATGGCATATATGTACAAAAGTACATTTGGGTTTGGATGTCAGCAGATTTGATAATTAGATAAATGTTCGGTAATAGTTGTGGTCTTTCTCTTTTTGCATTTCTTTGTTCTTTTACCTCTGTTTTCTACACTTTTTTGTGTCTTAATTTGCTTCGGCTTTGAAAGCACTTATGGTTTGCTTTACGCTGATTACCGTTATTTGAATTTAAGTGTAATTTTTTTCGTAGGTAATTGAGGCATTCTGAATGGAGTTGGCATTGAATATTTCAGGAAATATTTGGAGATACTATAAAGGCTTATATAGTTATTTATGAATTATATTAAAAGTAGATATTTCAAGTACTGCCTGAACATAAGACAGCCATTTTGACCGAATAAAAATAGATTCATTTACATAAAAAATTAGGAGAATGGCGATTGCTACTCTTGGTTGAAAAAAAAAATTATAATAAGGGGAAAAAGTAAGTTCCAAAAATGAAAGACTAAAATTTGGAATTTCTTAACTTTTTATACCTTTAAGAAAACTATAAAAAAGTTTGTCCCAAATATTAAAGCTTAAAATTTGGCATTTCTTAATTTTTTAGTAGCGTTGTCACCTGCTTTTTATACCCTGAACAGGGTATATTAAGTTCGTCACGAAGTTTGTAACACCCAGAAAGAAGGATCGGAGTCCCTATAAAGTATATATATATATATAAATGATCAGTATGTCGAGCTGAGTCGATTTAACCATGTCCATCTGTCTGCCTGTTCGTCTGTCTGTCTGTATATATACGAACTAGTCCTTCAGTTTTTAACATATCATTTTGAAATTTTGCGAACGTCATTTTCTCTTCAAGATGCTGCTCATTTGTCGGAACTGCCGATATCGGACTACTATAGCATATAGCTGCCATACAAACCGAACGATCGGAATTAAGGGCTTGTATGGAAAACTTTCGCATTTGACGTGGCATCTTCACGAAATTTGGCATGGATTA
The DNA here is from genome assembly GCF_024586455.1 of Bactrocera neohumeralis. Lineage (NCBI taxonomy): Eukaryota > Metazoa > Arthropoda > Insecta > Diptera > Tephritidae > Bactrocera > Bactrocera neohumeralis. Next base: position 78,956,479 of record NC_065919.1, on the reverse strand, counting down.
CTGCTTGAGGTAACAATATAATCTCCACAAAAATTGTTCAGAATGAATTACTATAGCATATAGCTTCCATACAAACTGAACACATGTTACTTAAAGAAATGCATTTGTGAAGGGTATATTAGCTTCGGTGCAGCCGAAGTTAACGTATTTCCTTGTTTTTTATTTGAATGTATCTTAAAACAAATGATAAGGTGAAAAAATATGTTCCAAAAATTTAAAATTAAAATTTTGAATTTCTTAATTTTTTAGTAGCGTAGCCACCTGTTTTTTTATTTGATAAAATCTTTAAGAAAAATGATAAGGGAAAAAAGTATGTTCCAAAAATGAGAGACTAAATATAGGAATTTCTAAACTTTTTAGTAGTGTTGCCACCTGCTATTTTTTTATTTAATTATATCTTAAAAATGATAAGGAAAAAAATATGTTCCAAAAATGAAAAACTAAAATTTGAAATTTCTTAATTTTTAGTAGCGTTGCCACCTGTTTTTTATTTGATAAAATATAAAACGGAGAGGAATCTGTATTTTTTTGGTGTATGAATATCAATATCATAATTTAAAACATCGTTTTTGGCAGAGTTGCCACCTGTTCACACTTTTTATTTAACTAAATCGAAATAAATTAGTGCAATTATACAAAAATAAATTTAGGAAATAACATAAAATTTATTTCTCAGATATTTTTGTAGTGTTGCCATAGTGAATTGATAAAATAAATAAAATATTGCTTTGCCGAATTGGTATCATATGAGTATGTAATTTGTCAAGGCTAGAATTTCAGCTACCCCAAACGTAACCTTAGTACGAAATATGCTTTTTTCGTTTTATTTTAACATTATTCTCTTTGTCGTCTGTGAAGGCTGTCAGAAGAAGGCATAGACGCCTGTCTGTATATATGCGAACAAATCCCTCAGTTTTTGAGATATCGACCTGAAATTTTGTACACGCCCTTTTCTTTAAAAATTGCGAATTTTGCTAATATTTTCTGTCACAATCGGTTGAATGTCAATATTTCCTTATATTGAGTTTCAAGTAATCGTAAGAAAAATGTTCTTCAATAGGTATGGCACTTAAAGCAAAATAAAGCAGTGCAAGCGCGATACATATATAGTACATACATTGAGGTTAATTAAATTTCCATTTCTACTAATGCCTGGCAACACTAATGCACACCTAAAGCTTTATTCAATTTCCCAAACCGAAAGTATTTCATTAATTTTTATTCCATTGCATTTGGAAACTTTCCGCATATCGCCATCCACCGCTCATTATCTGCCCTTCATTGCTGCGCTACGTGCGCATAACGGCATATATGGTATTTGCACATTTTTATCACATCTTTTGTTTTCAATTTATTACTTACGACCAACGCGAATGTAATTAATACTTGGTTCATTTTTATTGCCATTACGGCCAAATAGTTGCGAAGTTCGAGGGAAATTTTTCTAAAAGTTACAAAAGTTCTTTCATTAACTTTACTTAATGCCAACTAATTGCATTTAAGTTGTGCAGACATAGACGTTAGTGTTATTGCCAATGTCATTATTGTTTTTGTTGTTATTGGTGTTGCCGATAATCAATTTAACACTGTGGAGAACAAGAAAGTGTGGGTGTCAATAATTTTCGCCGAGGATGGTCGCAGTGCTGGTTTTACCATTAGACAAGTCCATCAGTGTACGAATATGTGCATGTGTGTGCGTTAGTGTATGCTTCCGTATGCTTATGTGTGTGTGTCTCTCTAAGTATAACTACTTTTTGTCTGCCTATTATCATACTTGCGCACTTTTAGACACTCCACACGGAGCATACATTAAAATATAGACTCTATTTGTTGCTGTAATTGAATATATACTAATTTAGACTCACACGCACACTCACATACCGTGCAAGGACTATCTGCCAGTTGACATTGTGTGTGCGCTTTCATGGCCCAGCGGCTCACTCCTGTTGCGATTACGCCTCAGTGAATTCAGGGCAAAAGTTTTTGCGAGCTTTCACACGCATATCCATGTATGTGTGTTTGAATGCATGTATGTTGGTGTGTGTTGTTTGTTTCGTCCTTGTTCGATGCATTCATTAATTGAGCTATTCATAGTTGTGGCTTTATTATGAACTCATTAATTTCTTAGACGCACGACTTGGCTTATTTTCCTAAAACACACACACACTTGGTTGGGTAAATGTGTGTGTGTGGGTATGTTTGAGTATGTATAGCTGCCATGAATAATTTGCTAACCCCCACCAAGTCACCGCAAACACCAAGAGAGTGCAGCGTTGTTGCTCTGCATGCTTCGTACAAGTAGTTATTCGAAAAGTTGAAAATATTTTACGGTACTTTAATGAAGTTGAGTGTGTATGTGTTTGCATGTATAAGAACGCAGATATTGTTACAACCACACACCCGAGTGCGAAGCCTCATTTATAGGCATGAAAGTGAATTTATTTATATGTAAATATATGTATGTGTGTACATATGCATAAATGGGGGTGTGTGTGTGCCGAAGTGTGGTATAGAGTACAGTATAGACATTTGCTTTGGAAAAGCTACTCTTTCTCCTTGCTACTATTCCATATTAACTTTTCGGCAGATAAGTACATATTTGCATACTTATCTATATGTATATGTGTATTAGGGTGTCCGCTATTTCTCTAGTTAATTTTGTAAAACAATTGGTCCGAATCATGTATCAAATGTACTGAGCATTCAAACAAGTGCCTTTCAGATTTTGTGTTGCTCACACGCCATGGTGTACTGTATGAACTCAATACATTTGATATATTATTTTAACTGCGTATAAATTATGGAAAAAAGCAATTAGACCTTTACTCTAAAGTGCTAATTTGTAGAATCTTCTTCTTCTTAATTGGCGTAGACACCGCTTACGCGATTATAGCCGAGTTAACAACAGCGCGCCAGTCGTTTCTTCTTTTCGCTACGTGGCGCCAATTGGATATTCCAAGCGAAGTCAGGTCCTTCTCCACTTGGTCCTTCCAACGGAGTGGAGGTCTTCCTCTTCCTCTGCTTCCCCCGGCGGGTACTGCGTCGAATACTTTCAGAGCTGGAGTGTTTTGTAGAATATCTAGTTTTAAAAAAGTCTTTAATAAATCTTCCTTGGAGACAAAAAAAAAAAAAATTCCAAAAATCTTTCATACCCAGCCATTATATTTTCCACATTAAATACATGCGAAAAGTCAAATTTTTAAAAACTGAAAATGAAGAGCTTGTATACGTTGTATAATTTTTCTTTCGCAAAAAAATTGACACACCCTAATATGTATACATATATGAACATTTGCGCTCTCACAACCTTTAGTGCCTTTGTTTCTTATTATTATATAAAATTCATGCTACTATTAGCAAATATAATAGATTAGTTAGTCTACAGAAATGCATATGTGTGTGCATACATATGCTAGTTAAATGTGTATATGTGAACATGTATCAACTTAAGTGCCTTGTGTGTGTGTTAAGCTGTTATACTTGATTGAGCGTTCATTTTGTGAAGCACCGAATTAAATATACATTGGCTTAGTTAACGCAATGTGGTTTGGTTTATTGATTACACAGCCAAGGAAATCATTGACTACAGGATTTCAAGGAAGCTTTAAGCGACGCTGAAGTATAGTTTATACATTTATATACACGCATACTTATATGAATGCAGTCATGCAATTATGAAGTGCTAAATTGATTAATTGCTGTATTAAATGGATTAAAATAAATTATTTGTGTAAGAGCACGTTCAAGAAATGAAAGTGAAAGTCTCTCAATTGAACTTTAAAGTAAGCAGTGTATTCATAAAGTATCAAATATTGTGAAACTTCTGTTACTTTTATGATATAAATTTAAATTATCAGAAAGATTATGCGACGATTTATATCAGCTTATTCGCTCCGCAAAGCCGAATCTTTGTGAAAGTCTAAGCCAATGTGAAAATTTTTTCAATTAAAAAATACCAATATTTTCTTTTCACTTAGTACTTTGAAAAATAGGTTCTTAGGTACCTGTAAGCAAGTCTCTCAAAGAAATTTATATGATATCTGAAGTGAGCGTTAAGATACAAATGTGTTGGTAGGGAACATTTGTTTTGAAAGAGCCATAATTTTTTTGTTTTCTTAGCATGCACCTGTCAAGCATATTGATTAAACTTACAGGCATTAAGCAAACAACATCATATTTTTTCAATGTGTTGCAAATGTAAAATTTTATACCGAAAAGTGATGATTTGCGAAAAGCATTAATTTGCTGTTTCCATTTGAAGAAAATTGCGGCAGAGTCGCATCGAATGCTTGTCGAGACAATTGGTGAGCATGCTCTATCAGAAGCAACAGGCAAAAGATGGACTTAACAGTTCTGAGAGAATGATTTTAATGTGAGAAATGGAGAACGCAAGCAGTATTGGATGAAAATGATACTTTGAGTCCAAAGCAAATGACAGCTATGTTAAATGTTTCACTACAAACTATCTCAGGCCATTTACAAGATATGGTAAAGATCCAAAGTGTGTAAAATGGGTGGCACAAGAATTGTATGAAAGACGAATGGAAAACCGAAAAAACACTTATTATTTTGCTTCTAAGACACGAAAGAATATCATTTTTGCATCGAACTGTCAGTGGCGATGAAAAAATTATTTATTTTAAGAATCCTAAATGAAATCATGGGTTACTCCGTGACAACCATCAACATCGACACCAAAAGCAGATTGAATCGGTAAGAAGGCAAAGTTTTGTGCGATCAGAAGAAATTGATAAAATGAACAATTTGATCCATGCATTGATCGAAACCCGACCAAAATGAGCCATAAGATGTGACAAAGTAGTTTTGTTACACGACAATGTACTTGTGCACAAAGCAAGAACAGTTCAGAATAAAATCAAAGTACCTGACTGGGTACACCAGCCATTCATCAGACATGGTACTTTCCGACTACCATTTGTTGTAATCGATGGGGCACGCACTGGCTGAGCAGCACTCGATTCCCACGAAGATGTCGAAAATTGGTTGTCTGTTTGGTTTGCTTCAAAAGATGAACATTTCTATTGGCATGGTATCCACAAATTGCCAGAAAGGTTGTGAAAATTTTTAAAATGCAATGGTTAATACTTTGATTAAAGTTTTTTTTTTTTGATTTTCGTATTCAAAATTGGTTTTTCACTTTCACACAATGAAAATTGGTGTATGGACTTCATAACTTCATATAATATATTATATAACACGCATTGATATTTGACGATAAAGATCTCGTACACGCTTATCTTAATCGTGAAATTATAATTTTGAAGAGCAGCAAATTTCTTACAAAACTAGAATTTTCTGTTTCCTATGAAACTTGTAAATCTTGACAGTAACCGGAGTCGAGATTTAAATTAATCGATCTGATAATAAAAAAAAATTGAAAACTATAAGGCGGAGGACCTACCAATTACAATTAGGAACTCATACTTGGAGAACTTTTTTAAATACTTATAATCCTTTAACATCTTCCTTATCGCACTTCTGTATTAATCATATTATTATTTTTCTCTATACAAGTGGAATTTGGGAATCTTCCCTTTTCATCTACATACACTCAAGTTTACAAGAATCCACTTTTTCACGAAATGGCTTCGATTCGATAATGATAAGAGAGTGAAGAAACGAGCGAACAATGTGTTTAAATAAAATATTTTTATTATTTTAAAGAGGCAGTGATTTAAGTTATACGAGTATACGTATTTGAATTACTTTGGAGTAAATACCGTTGATAAATAGTACAAACTAGAAAGAACTGTACATACCTAAAGTTTTAGAACCTTCTAAGCAAATAAAGCGATGGCCGTAATGGAAAATTGGTTACTGAAAGTTATCTCAAACTTTTCTAGTAAAGTAAATCGACTTATTTTCGGTTGTGGACATAAATAAAGGACTATATTGGGTAGTCGAAAAAGCCTTTTCGTGTTTCTAATCAAACTTCAACTTATTTTTTATATTTGTAATAATAAATAAATAAACAAGTATGTACCATTTTGGTCGACTGCAACGACTTCTATTGACGAAAAAAATACGAAAATACTTTTTCGACTACCTAATATTGCCAACTTTTGATTCCACAAACTGCATGAAGCAAATGAAAGAATAAATCGTGGAAAAGGGATGGCTTACTTGTATGGCAGATGTTAATAAGATCATACAACTATATGACATATGCTGAAACATCATATCGTCGAACTCAGCGATTGCGGTGTGATAAGATTGTTAGAGAAATAATAGCTACAGTTTGTGTTCTTGAAACTACTGATTTTGATTTTTGATATTTTTACTGCCTTCAAATAAACAAAATAAATGCTGTGATCAAATTGAAAGGTGAATTTTTAATTTATACTTCGCGTGTTTCTCAAATCAGTAGGTTGGTAGTACTGTTAGTGACATCTGTGCTAAATTTGACGTCAAAATATTCATTAGTATTTGATATACGCGAATTATAAGAATTTATTGAACAAAGAAGTGCGATAATGCACCATCTCATACTGCATTGGTTATTCGTGATAGTTTTGCCACATTTTAAACCAATATCGTGCCGCAACCACCGCATTCGCCTGATTTATCTTCGTGTAACTTCTGGCTATTCAGCAAATTAACACGACCAATCCGAGCACACCGTTTTGACTCAATTGAGGATATAAAAGCTGAATCGAAGAAGGCTCTGATGGCCAACATGACGGAGGATTTTTCCAAGAGCTGTCGTTTTCATAAGTGTATTGCAGCGGTAAGGGATTACTTTGAAGGAAATGAAAAGGACAAAATTCATCTTTCAATTTATAATAATATAATATTAGTATAACAAAAAAAATCGAAATTGAGCTTTTTATTGCTTACGATTCACTACAGCATATCACATATATGTATAAGTTAAAGTTATATGTTTTAAGGTTCCGTTGTTCAATATGTCCAATATATAACCATTTTATAACTAAAATATACATTTTGTTTCTATGCGACTGATTTCTATTATATAGGTTTTCCTACAATTGTAAATTTATGAAAATGTGATGATATTGCTCTTTCTTTCGCGGGAGAAGTGTGTAGATAGTGGGTGTTTCGGGGGTCTAAACAGCTTCTTTCCACTAGCTATGAGAAATGATGGTGAAAAGTGTTTTCAACAATTATGAATATGTGTTCTTTTATTCAATAAATATAATATTAATTTTGATAAACATATGTGTGTGTTCCCAAATATTCATGTATGAAAAATTTGATTAAAATACAGAAAAGAAAGCAGATTTCCTCTCTGAATCAAGCAATACCATCTGTAGTTTAAATTTCCAGCGCTCACAAGTCAAATAAAATACCTTTAACTGCCTTGCACTACAACATCTGCGTACTAGCTGGCATTTTAGTGACCCATTTGGCTTTAAATTTTCACCTACCTTCAATATTTACCTTGAAAATTTTCACAACGAAGTCTCTGTTGTTTACAAACAACCCCGAAAGTATGGTGAAAATTGCCAAAACTTTGCATAATTGGCCAACAGGGGAAATCTTAATGAAATCCAAATGGTCCAAGTGAGGCAAATAAAATAGAAAGAGCGAGTGAAGAGTAAAATGGAAGCATGCACATAAAAGAAAGACGACTTTGGCAACAATTATTATTTCGAAGATATCTTTTTTCTTGCTGGACCACACTTTGGCTAAGAGAAATTGGAGTAGAGTTGTGGTGAAGAAGTATGCTTACCGCTTACCGCTGAAAAGATGGATGCTTGCCACTGCAGTGTTGAATTTTTATTTAAATACTTTTTGTTGGTTTTGGCTTTACTTAAATTAAAGTTTGCTTTAGACGGGCGGTAGTTAAATGCTTCGGTGCGCTTACGTCGGTTTTTAATTGGTGCGTTAATTAAGTGCGTACATACGAGTATGTATGTATATATATGGTGTGTAGTAGTTTCTAAAAATAAAAAGTTTGCGGTTTTTTGGGTTCTCACTGCTTTTAAAAACAAAATTAAATATCCTTTCCTGCCCACGCGACTCCAAGGAAATCCATTTTATACTATAAAGCATAAATTTTTGGTGTTTGTTGTTGTTAAAAGCTTCAAATAAACATTGTGCAGACTCACACCTATTGAAAAGAACTTTATGCGCTGTACATTGTTGTAAAGCGAAACATATTTACAACCTAAATTATAACAAAGTAAATCTAACCAATTTACCACGGGCAATGACGCCATAAAGCAATGCGATTACTCTGCAGCCATTGCCGAAAGGGAAAATGTGATTGCCCCGAGGCTGCCAAGAATGGCATTCGCCGTATCCCTTTCGTTAAGGAAGCATCCTTTGTGTACTCACACACACAATACGCTGACGGCCTGCTTGTCCGTCACACATTTAAGGCGCATATAAAGCGTGAAAGAAAGTAATTTGCTCTTGCACAACATAAAATAAACTTTTGTCCCCATCATTTTTAAATGAATTTATGGCAACACTTTCAATTTGACACAAAACGTTGGGTGTCTTGCGCGCCGCCGTTTGCTGCAGCATCTTCTTGTTTCTGCAAATTACTTGGCCGCGCAGATATCTATATGCCCCACACTACATTACACACAAACACTTTTCCATCACTCTATGTAACTGTACTGTGTGTGGTTGTTTGTTGTGGGCGCTTCGCCCGTTTTGATGTTTCAGTTTGGTGTGGCATATATGGAGTAGTTTGCGGCATGCAATGCAGAAACCTTATTAAACGCCTCATAAATTTTTATAGGGTGTACATGCAATAATTTGCCAACTTTCGTCATACTAATACATAAATATATATAAACTTGCGTATATGTGTGTGTGCTTTTAGGTAAGTGTGTGTGCATATGTGTGGGTTTACTTCGGGTCTGTCACGCATTCTCGCGCTTTGATGTATCTGCTTAGGTTATTAAGCGTTGCTTTTGTGTGGTTGGAGGTAATTTTCTTTAATCTGGATTTTTTTACTTTTTGATGGCATAGCCTGTGCTATAGAGTAGAAGAGATTTATCACATGCTGAAAAACAAATCAGCATCATTAACTCTTGGAATTTAGACTTCGGTCACACCTCTGAAGCGGTCTTTATTAAAGAAGGCTTCGGCAAAGTAATAGCTAATAATAATATTTTAAGAAACCAAGTTTCTAACTTTAATTTAGGAGTTAAATGTTGGCAGGACAGAAGAATGGAGTTCGCTAACTCTATTCGCTTGCACTTTTAGTTTCTGGAAAATAGCTATATCCAAAGAATGACTTGAGTTGTCCTCAAAGTTCAATTCTTAATTATCCATTAACTTGAACGAATATAGTGAGATGTTCAGAAGACTTAGGCTGCTTCCGACAATTTAATGACTTCGTGTGACAGACCCGAACTAAAACGGCTGGGATACCGGGCTTCACATTATTATCATTGAAAAAACACTTACTTTTAAAGAAAAACGTTCTTGCTTCTGGCAACTCGCCAAATTAAAGTCATCAGAAGTTAAATTTGTATCGGTTTAGAAAAGTCTAGAATTTAATTTTGAATTAGTCCATCATATTTTAACAACTATTTGAGGAAAGGAAATCAAGGAATTTTCTTAGAGAATTAGACCCAAATCATGGTGAAAACAAGATGTAATATCATAAAATTGCTTTTTTTCTTTGGATGTTGCCAACCGAACTTAAAACACGATGCATCTAGGCCTTTAGAAGACTCCCAGTGATATAGTACATATATATCTCATAACAGGAGTCCTTGATAACATTTTAAAAAGAGATCAATAAATGATGTCAATAGTTAATGTTAATTTGTTTTCACAATATGTGTTTCAAAAGATTAAAATATTATGACCCAACTAATCCTGACCTTTGCAATAAATTAGACAAATCTACGAAGAAACATCAAGTGATTCATATGGAAGCGCGTAAACTTGTTGCAGACCAATAGATAATATTTCTTAAAACTTTTAACTAAGTTACTTTTTCATAAGATTTTACCGTTCTGAGATCAGCTAAACAGATTGTATATGTACTTAAAGCCGCTCTAGGTATATTGAATTGCTAAGTACTAATTGTTTATATCGAGAGGTCGGGGTTGATTGAATAAAAATTAAGAATATTTGGAGTAGAGACTTGCTTAAGATGATATGTACAGGGCCTTTGCTCGCATTTTTATAGAACATTAGAAACAAAGAGAAAGCGTGCTGACTTAAAAAAACCTGACATGTTTAGTTCAGAGTAATTCATTGAATATTCCGCATTTTGTTGAATTTAAGTCGAAATACAGTTTTAAGCAGACAGAATTAACGGTGTCTTTGGGACATGAAAGTTACGTTTACACCAAATTTCATGAAAAAAATCTTTCGTTCAAGATAAAAATAAATATACTGAGTTATTTGAATTTATCACTTAAATTTTGAGGTTATGTGAATAAAATTTATATAAAAAAGTTGTAGATCTTCTTGTTACCTAATATCGTCATATGGATTTTTTCTATAGGACTTTTGCCCAAAATAGTCATAACTAGTTTTTAACCCTTAAAAATAGCCATGGCATTCTTCCTTTTCCCGAATTCGGATCGCCAGTAAATTTTTTTATACTATTGCAACATGTTGCTATAGAGTACAATAGTTTTGTTTACCTTATGTTTGCACGTATAACCTAAAATTAAGCGAGATAGGATGGCGAGACGAGTTGAAGTCCGTCTGACTATCTATCATGCAAAATCAAAAAATTTGGTAAATTCTCGCTAGAGACCCCAAGTAATTAATAAGCCTTATATACGTGAAGGTTGCAAAGTTTTGATATGTTCGGTTTTACCCAAACTTAACTCTTCTTTATCTGTTTATTTTGGTTTTTTATCTTTTGTTTCCGATGGGTTTCATTCTGCTATGAATTAATTGCTTACTTTTTTTTCATTTTCGAAGGCCTTTGCACTATAGACCAGAGCTTATATATTCAAAAACATCTCCCTGGAAGAATTTTTAAAAATTCGAACTATTTTCATAGTTATAGGCAGTTTAGTGTCGTGGCAACTATGGCGACGAAATTTATGCGCGTTTCTCTCGAAACTGCTTTTTTCGATACTGTTGTCACGGTTTATCAAGTTCTAATCGGTAGGGTTACTTGAAATCTGTCACGAATATTTCCTAAGTATCTTGCTATCATATTATTAAAGAGAAAACTGAAAATTTCTAATACGTAATGTTAAAAATGTTTAAAACAATCGACAAAGTACAAAATATAGTAGAAAAATCGACCCTTACTTTTCATTACCCGCCATTTATGAAAAATAAAGCTTTAAGTCAAATTTACTTCATTATAAACATGAGAAGTATTTTTGCATTTTCTACAAGACAATCTTTATGTTATTCTCAAATATACAGCCTCTTTCATTAAATATTCAAACAAACTGATTTTCACTACTCAGTTCCAGAAATTTAAATTCTTTACATTTTATTTGCGCCACTTCTTGAATTTCGCTCGCAAAATATGCCGCAAGAAATGTCCGACACTTCAAAGAAAAAACCAGGGAAAGAGAAAGCTAATATTAATAGACAGAATTCGACACGGTCGTTCAACGAATTGTCGACTGTTTTTTTGTAATTTTTGTTGTACGTTTTTTGTGTGTTGCCTTTTTTCTTGCTACCCAATGTGGTCAGTCATTTATATTACACGCCGCCGGCATTATGTCTACATGCAACATGCCTCAAAGATGTCACTTTTGCATGTCTTTTACTCGCACGCCTAACCTACTTGCCTTGGCTGAAGTAAAATACATCACTATGTGTTTGTATGTGTATGTGCTTGTGCGTGAGCACATAATTTCGAACATCCGTTCCGTTTCCGCTCCCCACGACACTTGACAAATTTGCATGTGGTTTTGTATTATTGCACAGCATCAAACAGAAATCTTTTTATCTCCCAGCAATGGCAAAGGCTCAGACACGCTCTGCCATTTGGTCGTCTCAAAAGAAAAAAAAAACGGTAATATTAAGGAATAGAATAAAAGAAATAACACGAGGATAAAATGGGCGAATATGCAAAAGGAAACTCGCAAATAAGATTACACATTGAAACTAATGGCGGGCTTGTTGCAAAAAATATCAGGCGTGTGTGTGTCGCATTTAGGCATATTCTCGGTCCCTTTTAACATTTTTGGGCGCAGCCTTCGCCTCTGCCTACAAGGAATAGAACGTGTTATGTCCCAATGCTGTCCAAATAAATTATGCAAATTTTCGTTTGTTTCGGCCGCATGAAGACAGTCTTTTGCGCTTCAAGTTGAATAAGCGCCGGGGCAAAACAGTTTAGGGGCTTGTCGAGCGATAAGCGGAAGGGGCGCAGTAACATTGCCTCCCTGGTCAACTGTCCAAGGCTTGTCGACAATTTTCGGCAAATATTCACAGTTTAAAGTTCATTTGGCATGTGTTGTTGCTTCATTTCCCAAACCGTTGTTGATTTTACGTCGATATTGACTTTAGTGCCCTCAAGTGCCGTTCAAGCAAATATTAGCATTTTCGACAAATTAGCAAATAATTTCAACAAGCAGTCAGTGTTCTATTTTAGAAATAAAAAAGGGTTTTCCGCTTTAATATATTTGACAGCTGTTTGAAAAAATGTATGTTGTTGAAGTATTCTCGTTATTTATGGAGCATTTTTGTTCCATACTAAATAATTTCGAGATATTATTATTAGGTTGTGGAGTGGTATTATTGTATTAATCTCTTTTTTTTAAGAAACTTTTCACATAGCGAAAATAAATAAACTCTCTGAGCCTCTCTCAGAGCTAGTGGAAGTGGATCACGGACTAAAATCTACTATTATGCCTCCAAACTTACATTACAAATTTTACGAATACTTTTTATGGACACATCTCAGTGAAATTTAAAAGTGAACACTGCTTTTGCGTTTTTATACTCTCGCAACAAAGTTGCTAAGGAGAGTATTATAGTTTTGTTCACATAACGGTTGTTTGTAAGTTATATATATACTAAAGTGATCAGGGTGACGAGTAGAGCTGAAATCCGGATGTCTGTCTGTCCGTCCGTCCATCCGTGCAAGCTGTAACTTGAGTAAAAATTGAGATATCATGATCAAACTTGGTACACGTATTTCTTGGCTCCATAAGAAGGTTAAGTTCGAAGATGGGCAAAATCGGCCTACTGCCACGCCCACAAAATGGCAAAAACCGAAAACATATAAAGTGTCATAACTAAGCCATAAATAAAGATATTAAAGTGAAATTTGGCACAAAGGATCGCATTAGGGAGGGGCATTATTGGAAGTAAATTTTTTGAAAATGTGGGCGTGGCCCCGCCCCCTACTAAGTTTTTTGTACATATCTCGGAAACTACTATAGCTATGTCAACCAAACGCTATAGAGTCGTTTTCTTCAGGCATTTCCATATACAGTGCAAAAATGGAAGATATCGGATAATAACCACGCCCACCTCCCATACAAAGGTTATGTTGAAAATCACTAAAAGTGCGTTAACCGACTAACAAAAAACGTCACAAACACTAAATTTTACGGAAGAAGTGGCAGAAGAAAGCTGCACCCAGGCTTTTTTTAAAAATTGAAAATGGGCGTGGCCTCGCCCACTTATGGACCAAAAACCATATCTCAGGAGCTACTAGACCGATTTCAATTAAATTCGGTATATAATATTTTCTTAACACCCTGATGACATGTACGAAATATGGGTGAAATCGGTTCACAACCACGCCTTCTTCCAATATAACGCTATTTTGAATTCCATCTGATGCCTTCTCTGTATAATATATGTACATTAGGAACCAATGATGATAGCGGAATAAAACTTTACACAAATACGGTATTTGAAAAATATGTAAATGACGGATAATGAAATCGGGATATGATATCATGATATTTGTTATTTTTTTAGATTCTTAGTTGATCATGAAAAGTTGTTCTTTTCAGTCTGCGCCTGCTGCTACTAGTCTCTCCCAGTTGTCGGGCTTCAACGTTTACGTGATTTTGTAACCGTGTAGCATGTTTTGATGCCGTTTCGTGAATGACTTTTCAAACCATTTTTATGCGGGGAGATCGCGATATAGATCTGAATGTCGTATGTACCACGGGGCCCTTGCAATTTTTCGCAGAACTTTGTTTTGGAATATTTGCACCGCTTCGATGTATAACTGCCCCGTTATTGAACTACCGCATCCCCGTGGTTGAATTCCACATGTCCAAATAAGTTTGAAAGTTTGATTGTAGACTAGGATTTTATTTGATGTTGTTAAGGGCGATTTCTTGTCGATCAACCAGTTTATTTTATGGTATTTTGGTTTTAGTTCTGAAACTTTTTTTGTATATGCTCCTTCCAATTCTACTTTGCACTCAACGTCATACCATTTGAGCCGTGGTGGAGTACGGGATTACTTTATTTCCAATATGTAAAGGGATGTACGTAGAACTTTTGTTAGTGAAGTTTATATGGATGGACTTCAACTCGGTTAAAGTAATGTACCATTTCTGTGTTCATTCTACAATTTGATTTAGTGAAGATTGTATTTCCTAGAAAATGATGAAGATTTCAACTTAACACTGGAACCCTGTTCTTAAAGTGCTATTTGGGAGTTATAAAATTCTTATTAAGTTACACTTATTGATTGGAAACTACTTAAATCATACATATCGGCAAACTTAATAAGGCTATGAGCAAAAAAATAATATAATCAAACTATTCTCTCCCATTTTTCTTGAATCATTGTTAGGCAATTTTTTCATATTTTGAATATTGATGTTAGAATAAAGCTTTAGTGTATTCACTATCATACATTCTCTAAATTTTGCTAAAATAACTTATTGACTTTCTTCGATCAACATGTGTAATATTGAGTATTTCATCCATTTTTGGAATCAGAACTTATTATAACCAGAGAATAACGATCTTTCAATTTCATTAAATTAAGTCACATGTTGACTAGATGTTTGAAATTCTTATATTTGGTGTGGGGCCTAGAAAACGTATTGACCCGGTTTAAACATTCTCAACAAAAGAGTACAGTAAGAATTCCTCTATATTCGAATAATGTATAATTTTATTCTGCTATAAGCGCTAAATTCTACATATTTGGTATCTGGAGTCTTGAATAGTTTTAGTCAGATTTCGACTATTTTCGGACGTGACATTGTTTGTGTTTTTTTTTTCTAATAAATTCAGTGAAGTATTGATATTAAATAAAAGTTTTTGATTTATGGGAAGTGGTCATGGTTGTTGTCCAATTTTGGCAATTCTTGCAATGCGTACATCAAGACACACAAATTTGAATGAAATTGAACAAGTAGTTCCTGAGACATATGATTTCCCCTAAGATGAGCGCTGTCACTCTCATTGTCCAATTTTAATACCGGCTCCTATGAAGCTCTTGCAGATCCTATTATACTCTGTAGCAACATCTTTGAAAGCATAAACTGTAGCTAGACATTTTTCTCTTTCAGGTTTTCGTTTTCTTTCATTATAGTAATTGACACCTTGAAATTGCGAATAATACTTACACTATCCTCTAGAAATCTCTAGAACACTTAAATTCACAGTAGCTGGTCACGCAGCTGTGTCCAAAAGTGTTCTTGGCGTCCACTGCTACCTTTGAAATGAACGCACAGCGGCATAAACGCACACACAAACATGAATGCATGCACACACCACAAGCTTCAAGGCAGCAAGGCGTCAAAGAAGAAAAGGCAAAGAAAAACTCTGACAAAAAAATAAGAAATAAATTGAAACGAAAATAATAAAATAAGCGAAATGCATGGGAAAGTGTTAAAATAAGAGCAGAGCGCAGAATTACATGTGAGGTCAGCTGGTTAAGAATGTGCAAATGAAATGTCATTTGTCAACTGTCAAAATAAAGGCAAGCAGCAGCAAACGCAAGTCGCTGAGGAAGGTGGGGTAGTTGGCGCTACAAGCGCTTAGGGGCCAAGCGACTCTTAAGGGAACGACTCAAGTGGAATAATAATTTCAGCATTCATAAGATGATGTTGTACTGACACACTTTGCCACGAATGTGGGCATTTGTGTGTGTGAGTGTGTATATTATATAATTTTGCTATTACAATAACAAATTCGTATAGAAACTTAGTAGCTGCCATGCATGTATACTCAAAATGTTATAACTCGCCAAGCAGCACTGATATAACAAAATTATTCAACGTGTGTGTGTGTTTGTTTCATACATAGGTATATATGTAGTAGTAGTGGTAGTTGCTAAAACAAATGAATACGTCGAGTCTGGCATTTCATCTTGCTGATGATTTGCGAAATAAGTAGCTGATGATTGTTTGCCTCAGCCACATCTTCTTCGCTGCTTCTTCCTCGCTTTAGTGTCTTCGACCCTCACACAAATCTTTACTGCATCTTTTTCTTACAGTTATGCTTCACTCTACCCTTCTGTGCTGGGCTTTGACTTATGCTTTCTTCTGTCTTGAGTTACACCCACACTTAAGTGGCTCAAAATATTACAACTTTCCTATCATTTCGCGGCAAGTTGTATACTCCTTCGTGCGCCCCTGTTACCGTTATACATTTGGCAAACTGCTTTAATTTTCCATGTGACGTCAAAAATTATTTTACCACTCAAACCAACGGTAATAAATCAACGCCAACTTTGAAAGCGTAAAACAAAAGTGAAATCGTTATAACATAAAGCACACACACACATATACGCCAACACACTCATACATAGATAGATAGTGTAGTTGCATGCATTGCTTTGTATGTGTGTATGTGTCGGACTTTGTGTGCGCGCGCTTATATTCGCTTTGGGAGTAAAACATGGCATTGAAGCGGTTGGAGCGCCGTTGATCCCTTTGCTGGCGCAAGCAACTGTGACTTTGCCGCGATAAAGGCACGCACCATCTTCCATGCACCATTATACATATGTTGATATGTATGTGACTTGTATGCCATATACATATGTATGTGTTATATGTACATTTTAGTCGCTCGCTACTATTTTATAGCGCTCATCATTAGACTTGATGTTGTTAAATCACAAAAAGATTGTCTCTTAAGTTGGATAAAAGCAATGAATGACTGCTTCTCTGTAAGCTTGAGAGTGTTGGATTGTCGTGTGTGTGTGTGCATGTATTTTGAGGCATTATAGATTAGACTGCGGCAAAATTACAGCGAAAATATTGGCTCTTCCGCTCTTTGACCCGGTTTTTTGGTGGTTAAGTTTTTAATATCTTTTATAAGTGTATAAATTAACTCACTCAAAATGTAATGGTACACAAATTTTTTAGCAATGTAGTTCCTTTCTCTAACTCTGATTATTAATCGTCATCGTATAATTTTCACTATTGCGTAGTAAAAAATCTTCTATATTGTAATTAATAAAGTGATAATCTTGTTCTCATTTCTCTTTTTACGATTTACTCAAAATGTTTTACCCATGTAACAAACGGTCGTAATGTCCGATAGTTAGGATAAAATCTTAATTGAATTTTTTTATATTTTGTTGGCCCGAATAATCATTAAAATATGAAAAAAATTATTACACGAAAGTGAGCGAACATGCCAAACAATAATATTCACTTTTAAATATTATTCTATATAAATTTGTGTGACATGATATACCGGTATTCACTCACTTTAATGACAATATAGAGTAGATCGTGCCACGCTCATAGTCACCTAACTCGTCCTCACATACTCTAACCTTATGGTTGAATACGGGGTTTATATCATTTTGGATAAGAAATCAATATTATTTGGTATATTACATATTTAGTATTAATATATGAGAGTTGAGAGGTTTCTACGCCAGTAAAGAAGAATAAGATATGAGAGGTGCCCATTTTGAAGAGATATTTAGAGCCAGTAATGCGGTACGCTTCCTCTGAGCAAAGACTAAATACTTTAAAATGGTTATGAAACTTGTAAAATGCCCTATGCAGCCCATCTCCTATAAAAAAGGACGATATTCTCTTTTCAAAGATTGACTCGTATAGAAAACAATGCCGAAAATAATAAATTAAAATCATACTGATCAGTCCTTTAGTGTCTCAGTGTCTGAAACTTTACCACGCACTTTTCTCTTAAAGAATCTGCTCAGTTGTCAGAACCACAGATATCGAATTACTGTAGCATATAGCTGCAATACAAACTGAGTAGTCGGAACAAGTGCTTGTGTGGAAAGCTTTTACATTTGACGAGATATCTGTACTAAATTTGAGTTATTGTCTAAGACAATGGTGTAGTCTCTGAAGTAGTTGTGCAGATCGGATCATACACACTGATTGTTTAAAATAAAGTTCTGTAAGGAATATTTTCTCTTATTATTCAGAACAACATAAGTTAAAATTTTTTAATTATTGTTGAAAATACGTAAATGTTTTCTGTTTGTACTTTTGCATTCCAGATTCCTGAAACCAAGCGTTCAGTATTGGATAATATTCGACCGAACAGACCATTTCCAGCATGTATATGAAAATCGTGGAGCATCGATTCGGCGCCGTTCGCAGCAAATCGGACTGACGTATAGAACGACTAGGCGCATTTTACGTCGAGATCTTAAATTAAAAACGTATAAATGCAGCTTGTGCAAGAATTGAAACGCTCGATGTTCCCAAGCGACATCGCTTCGCTCTATGGGCCCTTGAAAAGTTCAAAGAACATCCAATGTTTTCGATCCAAAGTTTGTTCAGCGATGAGGCCAATATCTAGCTCAATGGGTATGTAAACAAGGAAAATTTCCACATTTGGGACGAAAAAAAAGATGAAGAGATTCAAAAGCTTCCATTTCCTCCAGAAAAACAACAATTTGGTGTGACCCGATGATTTCACAGGCCCAAATATCTTCAAAAATTATACAGCTGTGAACTTAACCGTCAATGGTGATCGTTATAGCACAAAGATAACCAACTATTTAATGCCTGAAATTGACGGCGCCACTTCCCACACAACGCATCAATCACTAGATTTATTGAGAGTACACTTCGACAAGCAGATAATTTCACGTTTTGAGCCGGTCGATTGGTAACCAATATGGTGTGATATCACACCGTTAGACTTTTTCCTGTGGGGGATTTTTAAAATCTAAAGTCTTTGCGGACAATCCCGCTTCGATACCCGCCTTGGACAAAAACATCACGCAAACGTAGCCGCAACAATATTTGAAAGAGATAAATTTCCAAAATAAATTCGAAAGAATGTCATTTCAAGTGAAAATAAACAGTTCCTATTAAGTTTAAAGTTAAAAGGTTCCCGAACCAGGTAAAAACATGGTTTCTTATCCAAAATTGTACATTTTTGATAAGTAAAATCTCAAAAAAGGAATCTAAAAAGTTACAAAATTTTAACAGTTATAAACAAAGTTCATTTGAAGACGTCCCTCATAAGAAGCATTGACCAATTTGTGGGTTTATAGAGATTACAGAATAATCCAAGGTGAAATAACTTACAAATCAATAAATTTTCAAGCGAATAATATTTCATGGATCATTTTGTAGTACTTCTCTCGACTGGCAATGCAAAAATATTGTTTTTCACTTTATTGAAGTTAGCAAGTTTGACCATAATTCCTTTATTATTATCACCATATTTTATTTATTGCTTTTTATATTCTTTTGCCACAGACTGCGTTCTTAATCACACTAACCTAATTTTAATGCAGCTGTTTGAGCTCTAAACTCTTCAAGTTATTTGCGCGTGAGTTAATTCACCTGTATCGATTCGCTTTCATCTGTTTGATTAACTGATTCGCATTTAAATCACATTAGTGGCGTATATTAAATTAAAAACGCCATGGACGACTGAGTGCGCTAATAGCGCTGAAATGTGCAATTAATGAGCTTAGGACGCTGCATTCTTCACTCTAGATAAAATTAATTAATTATATGCGCTGTAATGAACACGAAACCACACACATACAAGCACTGGAAAAGTGTGTGTGTCCAGGCGTGTACAAGGTGGAGTAGTGTCATTGAGTGGCAATTGAGGAGAGCCACTAGTGCGCAACCAGTGGCAGTGAGAACTTAATTTCAATTGCCTTTTTTGTACCCTCTATTAAGTTTGACTAACTTTTACCGAGAAATTTTAAGGCATTTTGGATTTGGGCACATTTAGACTAAAAATGTTTATCTACATCTTTATTTTCACATAGTCATATGCAACTAATTAGCAAATGTTTACACTACACTGATTAAAGACAAGCGCCCAGCAGCTTATATAATTATATAAGTATATTTATATAAGCAGATACATATGTTATATAAGTAAATATATACACAACAGTAAAAGCGAAGTCTCGCAAATAAAGGAAAACTTAATCTCTAAAGTGTCTGTTCAATTCACCAACTTGAAGTTTAAGGCAAATGAAGAGTGGAAGAACGTAAGAGAGAGGAACGGAAAAGCAAATCCTTTCATCCTCCACAAAAGTTCTCTCTCACTTTTCGCCTTAATTATGCCATAAGCATATTTTAATCGCATTCAATTATGTAAGTTCGCTTTTTATTGTCTTCATTGCTTTAATTAGCAGCACGAGGCAACTACTCGCCCACACACAGCCGCAAGCGCTATTTTATAATTGTATGTGTGTGTGTATTTGCCCGCATCTTTGCCTCATCATCACAATTTGCCATCATTAAATACACATATTCGCTCTTCTACTCAGTTAATCTCGCTCGTTGACTCACCCTCTCACTCACTCGCTTTTGCGTTTATCACATATTGTTGGGTCACGTGTTTGCTTGTGTGTCAATTGAAACGTAATATTTCCGTGAAAATTGGAGTCCGCCGTGTATGCTCATTGTAAATGTGCTTTTGTGGTCTCTGACGGACATTATTAGATTAGTAGTTAGGTAAATTACTTCGTATACAAAATAGGTTATAGGTTATGATGTTTTAGAAGGGAGAAAATCTTGGTTTTGTAAAGCAGGTATTTTTAAATCTTTTTTGGAGCCCTAACATGATAATATAATAACACCTTAAATTGATCCTGAAATTCATCATATAGTGTCGACGTTAAAAACTCTACATATTTTTGTTAGTAAGATAACTAGTTTCTCAATATTACGATATATATGTATATATATAAAAGTTTGGCATGATGATAGTTATTGCTCATTATGATGGTTTTTAGATTGTCTATGAATTGCGGTTTCCAAACCACCACTTACCGGTATATTGTTGAGCGTAAATTGTAGGTCGGCGCGTGGTCTCGAGGGTGGTGTACTGCAGTTGGCGCGCAAGATGTCGCCTGGTTCATAACGCGCGTGTTCGGTAAAGAGTTGCGGACGCTTCTCGGGAAATTCTACAAATACACGAACAAAGAAAATTTTAATAAAATTACTGAATGACAAATATCGACGGATATCGAAATAATAATAACGACATTCCCTTATCCGCTGTAAGGGCATCCAAATATCATAATATGTATATAATTTCGTGTGCTGAATTGAATGGCTGTAGTTTCGGCCTTAAATTATTGTTATTATTGGACACATGCCACTAATCTGAACATAAAACAGTGGAATGCTACTGGGTACATAGATGATATTGATATCATAAGTCTTAACAACAGAGCAGAGAAACCTTTTCCAGCCTCGCAAAAGAGCGAAGAGAGGTTGGCCCTGTGGTCAACGAGAACAAGACAAAATAACTGGAAGCCACATACAAAGATTCCTCGCAACTTGAATGAGATCTTAGGAACTGTATTACGTCACTACTACTACATTTGTACTATACAATTGAAAAAGTTAAGGATTTTGCATGTATATCTCGGAGCCAGCATAGTTTCCACCAAATAATTTGAGCTTGGAGATCAAGCGCAGACCTCTCTCTCGGCGAACAAAAATTACGCTCCATAAGTTTCTCAATATTCCGATACTATTACTCGTATATGGCGTAGAAACATGGGCGATAACGCACTGAGATGAGTAGGTACTTAGGGCATTCGAGAGAACTGTTCTTCGCAAGATCTTTGGAGCCATGCGCGTGAGCTATGAATCTTGAAGATGTGGAAAGCATGAAGAGTATAAGCTCTACGGGGACGTGGATATACTTAGTTAAGCGCATAAAAATTTAATGAATGCGCTGGTTAAGTCATGTCGTTCGCTTGGAAGATGAAGCTCCAATGAAAGGCTCTTTCCACT
This sequence comes from Bactrocera neohumeralis, assembly GCF_024586455.1. Taxonomy (NCBI): domain Eukaryota; kingdom Metazoa; phylum Arthropoda; class Insecta; order Diptera; family Tephritidae; genus Bactrocera; species Bactrocera neohumeralis. The sequence goes on along the minus strand of NC_065919.1, from coordinate 78,934,397 downwards.
CGACGACGAATAATGTCATGAAAAAATGAAAACATTCCATAATAAGTGCGCTTAATGTATTTGGTTTCCAATAAATTCGCGGATACCTTGAAAACTTACAGTAGTGTGGAGTCTATGCAATGACGAAACTAGTATTTTAGTGCCACAGAGGATTCTGTAAATATTGTGTAGACATCGAAATTTGCTTCAGGCGAGTCGTCCAACCATCTCTGTTAATGTCGAAAACATAGAGAAAACAGAGGTCCTCAGCACCTCTTATCGATCCCTTCAACACATTTTGGTTAATGTTATCTGCATGAAACATGTCAATGTTAGATTCGTTCTGAAAGGCCTGAATGAGGTGTCACATTCGAGCATGATTGTAAACTGACCTTTTGGCCAAGCACGAAACGAGTCTCATCACTCAGTCACCGCCGTATTCGCCAGCTTTAGTTCCCTGAATTTTTTTTTGTTTTCAAAACTTAAATATTCGCTTCAGACAATGCACCATTAGTCCAGCGTAGACTTACAACAAGTGTATTGGAAATTAAATAAATCGTTGTCATTCTTTGTATTTATTCAAAAAGAGTATACTATATTTGGAAGCCGAGATGTGTATTAAAATGCACAAAAAATTCTTTGTTTTGTCAGTCCGGGTAGAATTTGAAGGTATATTCCAGGGTCAGCAGACATAATCCGTTGTTAATATTGGCCATGAGTCAACAAACTTTATAGGCTGCTTATTGTCAGAGTGAAGGAAGAAGGTTGAGCGCTTAAATAACACTTGGAGGATAGGTTGAAAATTGGAGATTTGAGAATCTGCGAGAGTTTAGTAGAGAATAATAGCGGTAAAAGCTGAAGGGACTTACGTTCAGAAAGTATTTTTTAATATTATTTTTTAATTTTTTCTTTATCGCTATTTTATCTTTACAATTAAGTTGGGATTCGTAAGCTGACATCTTCAAAGCCGTGTATCGAAATCTATTGACCGTATGATTCTGGAAATTTGTCATCGAAGCACTCCAAAGGCCTTCACATCTAAAATTAGTTCATATTTAAATTTCTTGTCGCCCATTTTTCCGAGATAAAATGAAAAATATTTAAATGTTGAAGGCAGCTATCAATAAAGATGATCCTCACAAATGTACTTCTGTTCAACTAAGTTCATAAATTCAATTGCATCGCAATATCCATACGACAGTTTGTGTAATAAATAAGAATGAAGAATCTGTGAAATAAATATTTCTAGATTCACACGCACATCTACACTCGCACACATACATATAATATATGTATATAAGCAAGGGCAGCATACGTGTATACTCGTACGTTTTAAGTATTCTTTAGGTGTTTAACCATGAATATTTACCTTTCGTACGCATACATACATATTACTTACTTACATACCTATGTATATGATAAATATTATACATATATACATATAATACTTCCATTTATGTACTATGTATATATGTGTATGTGTATGGCATCTTTGGTATATTTGTATACCGCACAGTGCCAGCTTCAAGTAGTTACTTGCTGTCATGTCAAACGAATGTAAATGAAACAAAAATATTTGTTAACTAAACACACAAATAAATACAACCAATCACACACATACATACACATATATTCAAATACCGTACAGCTGTGTCTCGGATATTGGAAATGCTTTTTTGTTTGCTTAATTGTTTGGCTTGTCAAGCCGGCGTTGAAGTGTGAATATTTGCAAAACACACACAAACACACATACGTTACATACACGCAAATATCAATATGCCGTTATTTATAGTCAACGTTTGTAGTATTTGCCGACTTAGTCTGTTTGGTTGAAATGTGTGAAGATGCAGCAACGAAAAATAATTATTGCTTCGTTGGAATGAAAGTGAGGCATAGTAAACGAAATTAATGGAAATGCGAGAATAGAAGCAAAAATTAAAGTTGTGGGCATTATGAAGCAACAAATATATACATAGAAATACATGCATTAGATGACTAGTTGAGTTCATGCTCTTCTGTTATGCTCTGTCATTCGCACGCGCTACTGAGTGCGCGTAAATGTATGTACATTAGGGTGATTCAAAAATTTTTATTTTTTTTTTTTCAATTGGTACTCACAAAAATAGGTTCCTAGACACCTCTAAGAAAGCCTCTCCAAATATGAGTTTTTAATTGTAACGGGAAGGTCCTCCGCCTAACGGTTTTCTATTTTTTTCTTATTATCAGATAGAAAAATGTATATCTCGCTTCCAACTACTTGAAAAAATATCTTGTTAATTAGGTTTTGTAGGAAATTGAATGCTCTAAAATATGGTCTCTTATGATTTTTTCGTAAACCCAACCGTTTAAAAGATATTAACGGTTGAAATTTGACTATTTTTGGAAAAATTCTTTATTTCTTATTAATTTTGTAATTCAATGAAAAAAAATTATTATCGTCGCATCCGCAGCATCAAAGCGAAGTTCTTCAACATATCGCTAATTTGCGCCCACGCCCCGACAGAGGAGAAGAACGATATGACCAAAGATGCCTTCCAAGAGCGCTTGGAGTGCACCTATCAGAGCTGCCCCCGCCTCGATATCAAAATCGCGCTTGGCGACTTAACGCCAGTATGGGCAAAGAAGGTATCATTGGCACTAATGTCGGTAAATTCAGCCTTCACTACGAAACATCCGCAAATGGATCGAGGGTGATCGACTTCGCCGGGGCCCGAAATGCGGTTATCTCTAGTACTAAATTCCAGCATAAAAAAATTCATCACGCCACCTGACTCTCTCCGGATCGAAAAACCACCAACCATATCGATCATGTTGTGATAGACGGAAGATAGGTATCCAGTGTTTTAGATGTGCGTGCACTCCGAGGTCCTAACATCGATTCGGACCACTACCTTGTTGCAGCCAAGATTCGCATCCACCTCTGAGCTGAGAAGCTGCAATCACAGCAGACAGCCGAACGATTTACTACTCGGCTTGCACTCCTGCTCTCTGAGAGCACTCGTCAACAACTCGGTATAAGGGAACTGTGGGACGGCTTTTCAAATTCCTTACGTACAGCTGCAACCGAAGACATTGGTTTTCGGAAAGAGCAAAAGAACAGCTGGTACGACGAGGAGTGCCGTGTCGCAGCGGAGAGAAAAGAGGCTGCCTACCTCGCAACGTTACGATCGACCACTACACGTGCGGGATGGGATAGATACCGAGAGTTGAAGAGGGAAGCGAGACGCTTTTGCAGACAGAAAAAGAAAGAGGCCGAAATGCGTGAGTACGAAGAGCTTGATAAGCTGGCCGACAGGGGTAATGCTCAAAAATTCTACGAAAAATTGCGGTGGCTTACAGATAGCTTCAAGACCGGAGCATACTCTTGTAGAATACCCAAAGGTGATCTAGTCACCGATGCCCAGAGCATATGGAGGGAACACTTCTCCAGTCTGCTGAATGGCAGTGAATGCACAACGCCAGGAGAAGGCGAACCCGATTCCCCAATCGATGACGATGGAGCAGACATTCCACTACACGACCATGAAGAAGTTCGAAAAGCAATTGCCCGCCTCAAGAACAACAAAGCGGCAGGGGCCGACGGATTTCCGGCCGAGCTATTCAAACACGGCGGCGAAGAACTGATATGGAGCATGCATCAGCTTCTTTGTAAAATATGGTCGGACGAAAGCATGCCCAACGATTGGAATTTAAGTGTGCTATGCCCAATCCATAAAAAAGGAGACCCCACAATCTGCGCCAACTACCGTGGGATTAGCCTCCTCAACATCGCATATAAGGTTCTATCGAGCGTATTGTGTGAAAGATTAAAGCCCACCGTCAACAAACTGATTGGACCTTATCAGTGTGGCTTTAGACCTGGAAAATCAACAACCGACCAGATATTCACCATGCGCCAAATCTTGGAAAAGACCCGTGAAAGGAGAATCGACACACACCACCTCTTCGTCGATTTCAAAGCTGCTTTCGACAGCACGAAAAGGAGCTGCCTTTATGCCGCGATGTCTGAATTTGGTATCCCCGCAAAACTAATACGGCTGTGTAAGCTGACGTTGAGCAACACCAAAAGCTCCGTCAGAATCGGGAAGGACCCCTCCGAGCCGTTCGATACCAAGCGAGGTTTCAGACAAAGCGATTCCCTATCGTGCGACTTTTCAACCTGCTTTTGGAGAAAATAGTTCGAGCCGCAGAACTAAATAGAGAAGGTACCATCTTCTATAAGAGTGTACAGCTGCTGGCGTATGCCGATGATATTGATATCATTGGCCTTAACACCCGCTCCGTTAGTTCTGCTTTCTCCAGGCTGGACAAGGAAGCAAAAGAAATAGGTCTGACAGTGAACGAGGGCAAGACGAAATATCTCCTTTCATCAAATAAACAGTCGTCGCGCTCGCGACTTGGCACTCACGTCACTGTTGACAGTCATAACTTGAAGTTGTAGATAATTTCGTCTATCTTGGAACCAGCGTAAACACCACCAACAATGTTAGCCTAGAAATCCACGCAGAATAACTCTTGCCAGCAGGTGTTACTTCGGACTGAGTAGGCAATTGAGAAACAAAGTCTTCTCTCGACAAACAAAAACCAAACTCTATAAGTCACTCATAATTCCCGTCCTGCTATATGGTGCAGAGTCTTGAACGATGTAAACAACGGATGAGTCGACGTACCGCATTCGATAGAACGATGACGAAATTGACATAGTTCAGCGAATTAAAAGACAGCGGCTACGCTGGCTAGGTCATGTTGCCCGAAAGGACGAAAACACGCCAGCTATGCAAGTATTCGACGCAGTACCCGCGGGAAGAAGCAGAGAAAGAGGAAGACCTCCGCTCCGTTGGAAGACCAAGTGGAGAAGGACCTGGCTTCGCTTGAAATATCCAATTGGCGCCACGTAGCGAAAAGAGGAAACGACGGGCGCGCTGTTGTTAACTCGGCTATAATCGCGTAAGCGGTGTCTACGCCAATTAAGAAGAAAAAGAAGATAGGTGTTGTTTTTTAATTTCGGAAACCCTTATTGCCTTTGGAAATATTGATAACACAACTCTTTTCTTTTAGTCATAGTACATATGTTGTTAATATGTATAATATGTACGCGTCACCTCTCTTTTTAGTGAAACTTTAAGAATACTGGGTGGACTCCATTTCCTCCAAATTTTTTCTTATTAATATTTAAGTTTATCATTTTTCTCAAAAACTTGAAGTTTCTTAAAACTGTATTAAATTCCAACTCGCCTTATACATTTTCAACACATCAAGAAAGATGCTTTGCGATTCCCTTTAGTTGACAATGGACGGCAGAATACTAAACAAACACGAGAAAGGGAAATGCATAACAATTATGGCACTTGAACTGGGGCGCTGTACATCACATTTCGGATGGCATGCAACGCTGATACCGCCGCAAAGCAGTGACAGCGCAGACAACGAACGCTTTAGCGAGCAACATTCAACACAAACACCGACGCATTCGCGACAACAACGCAGCAATCAAGCAGGCGGACAGACAGTCAGACAACCAGATAGATGGATAGACAGCGTGGCTCATATATAGACAATATAACCGTTAGAGAGCGGCAGTTGACATGCTTAAGTGGCATACAACACTCTTCGCAGCTGCCAACATAACCGCCATCAGCCACCAGCCACCAGCCACCACTCATCAACCATAGCCGCGATTGTCATTGGCGCAGTGAATGTGTGATTGCATGTATAGATGTGTGTAAGACGCTTGTGTGCTTACATGTATGTATGTATGTGTGTGCGTGTTTGAATGAGCGAGCAGAGGGCGCCATCATCGTCATCGTTATCATCGTTAGCGGCGTACGTTGACGCACTTCAACACTCCACAATTGTTAGATAAAAACAGAAACAAGAAAAACATAAAAACCTAAACAAAAGCAACAACAACAACAACAACTACGAAATATGAAGGGGAAACAAAACAAGCGCAAATACTTGCTTGTACTTTTGATCTTGTTTGGTTGCCATTATATTTGCCATGCTGTGTTGTTGTTGCGTTTGTGGTTGTTGCATTCGCATTCACATTCATTTGCGCACATTTGTGTTGTCTTTTGTGTTTTTGTTGCTACACATAGTCACAGTGCCGCGCGCTAGTATGTTACGTAGTCATTGCGAGCCCGTGTGAACAAAAATGTCAGCACTGAAAAGCAACAACGCCAACAACAACAACACCGGTAACAAAAGAAGTCGAGTATAAATAAAAGCAGAAAGCAGCTAGCGTTGCAGCGAGTGGCACACAAAACCGACTGTGACATGAAGTATGTAGAGCGAAGTAAAATGAAATGAAGTGGCTCGACGTGGCGGATGAGTGACATTTGCATTCTGAATTAGTACATAACAGTACATGTTGTCGGTAAGCGTGCTCATGCTTGCTAACAACACACAAACGCACACAGCGCTTATATATACACATATATATATGTATATATGTAATGTGTAATGGCAAAGCTAATGAAGAAATGAAAATATTGCGACAAACATGACTTCGGGTAAATGCCAGTGGCTGACTTCATAAATTGCTTTGGTATGGTTTGAAGTGGAGTTTCGGAAAATTCCTTAAGTCAAAACAATGTCGAAGTATATAAACATATATCTTTTTTATCTCTTTTCGAAAGAAGTTTCTTTGCACATTTCTTTAAAATCTGATTTAATTTCAATGAATTCATTTTATGGAAATTGTTAGATCGCCTTATTTTTAAATAATTGTGTTTAATATTTTGGCGAAAATCTAAAACCACTTTCTAATCACTTATTTTAGCATCCAATAAACCATCAGAGAGTAGAGAAGGCAACAAATATTACATATTCTGACTTCTTTAAGAAATCTCAAATCTTGACTTGATAATATTGGGTACTCGTTTCGTATTTCTAGTCAAACTTCAGCATTTTTTTTTTTATATTCAGAATGAACTTTAAAGAAACTGATATATACCATTCTGGTCACCACTTTTTGCTATTTTTCCACTACAGACATTAAAAGTAGTGTAAAACTTTTCTGGTTTCTCGACGAAAAACTGCGGGCTTCTCTTGAAGCCAACTTTACTCCATTAAATGACCGAAACAAATGGTAATCCTACGGTGCAAAGTCAGGGCTATATGGTGGATGCATCAAAACTTTTCAGCCAAGCTCTCCCAGTTTTTGTCGAGTAATCAAAGATGTGTGTGGTCTAGCGTTGTCCTGATGGAAGTCGAAGCCGTTTCTTTTGATTTGTTCTGGACGTTTTTTTTCGATTCTTGCTTCAATCTCATCAGTGGTTGACAGTAAAATGTAGAATCAATCGTTCGACCAGGCTGAAGCAGCTTATAGTTGATAATTCCTCTCCAATCCCATCAAACACTCAGCATAACCTTTCGAGGCGTCAATCTTGGCTTTGCGATCATTTGTTGAGCTTCACAGACAATTCATGTGGTACCCAAACATCGAGCTTCTTTTTCTAGCCAGTCTCTTTTAAATGGTTCAAAACTGTTTGATGGTGAACATTATGTTTCATAGCGATATCTTGGCTGCTTATGTGACGGTCTGTGTCAATATTTTCCATAATTTCATCGACTTTTTCAACAATAAGTCAACCAGAGCGATGTGCAGCTTTCATATCTACATTTCCAGAATGGAAGCGAGCAAACCATTGTTGTGCTACACGAACTGATACAGCATCGCCTCCGCAAACTTTAAAATTTAAAATATAGCGAACTATATTATTTTCACTCATTTTTGAAGAGCTGTAACTTTTTTTAAACTTCCCCCAATTCAATTTCTAATTGGTGAAATGAAGCTAAAGGTCTCTCCTTTTCAACACTATATGGTATGACTTAATATGATTGGTAGCACTGGAGATATACGACTGCAACGACATCTATTGGCAAAATACGATAAGACTTTTTCTACTACGCAATATTTTATTAGCCCACAAATATTCTCCATTCCACAAACAAATTATAGCTACAACTGGACACTTAATATTTTATTTCCATACTAATTGAAGATGCACCGGTGCGTATGAGTAACATATTCTTGGAGGTTTCTTATTACCTACTTATTAAGCATACATACATATGTATATCTTAAGTAACCGTAAATATTTCCGCGCTCAAGCTGAATACTGAGCTGAAACGCATAAAGACGAAACACACACATAGATACACTTACAAATAGAAAAACATCTACACCCACAAATACACAGAAAAACTGCCTGCATCTTTAAGCACTTTACTGTCTAACTGTCTGTCCGTCTGTCTGTCTACCTGACCGCCCGGCTGTTTGTTCCTTTGTGTGATGGAGAGTGTGCGAAAATAAAAGCCTGCAAGGCAATAAACTTTGTGCAGCCATGCAGTAAGTTAGTTGCCCCCGAACGCTCAGAGCACTTTGCATTTGGCCGCCACCAATGTTCGCTTTGTTGGTCGCTTTCTTAAGGCGAATTTTTTCGTCTGCATTGCTGATGGATGTACTCTGTGTTGCACACACAGACACCGGCTTCTAAAGTCTGCACCAGCATTACAGGTGGCGCTTTGACGTTGTTTTAGCAGAACTTAAACATTTTTTGCTGCTTTATTACCTACACTGTGTGCTGTATGTTTTTTTACTCATCTTCTCCTTTTCTTTGCTGCTCTTTCTTTCCGTTTGTGGCTGCATGCAGCGGTAGATGAGCGTTTTTACATCCTTCAAGCCGCTTGTTAGAGGGAGTAGCCTTTTTCTTCAACTGCAACTTGTCGCTTTGCGGTCTTTGTGTGTGCGTGTGTCAGTCTCTAGAGTATGCCAGTGTAAATATCTGCTAGCGTGTACTTTACTCATATTATCAGCTTTGTCATTACAAATATAACTGGGCGTTTGAGCGACAAAGCTGCAAAAACTTGCCGATGGAAGGGAGCAGGCATTTGAGTGACTAGAGCTGGAATTGCAAAAGCTTAAATTTCATTAAAAATTACATAATTTTATCGCTCTTCAACAAAAACATTAAAGTTATTCCAACATAAATAAAATATTATCAAAACTAAAAGTCTCTAAGCATATTCTCCTCAAATTTCCTACCAAAAATAGAGCTAAACTTTTATTAATTTTTCATCAAATGAAAACTACCTTAACGTTCACCATAGTCTTAAATTGATCCTACACCGTAACACCTTCCAAAAATTTCCGGTGTTTCCTTGAATTTCGCAATTATTGCACAACTCATTATCTCTGCAACTTTATCTTCAGTTATTTACTTACGACGCTTAAAAGCGAATTGAATTTTTCAATTATGAATGCACATAATTAGCCAAAAGTTTTTCGCAAAACGCCAAACTTTTGACAGTTGAGCGTTAAAATGTGGTCGCAGCCGAAATAGTAAGTCCAAGGAGCCAAATATCAACTGGAATGAGAACAAAGTGAAGGAGAATAGTGAACTTACCCACAACTTGTACTTGCGCATAGGCGGTGGCGGTGGAGAAGAGTGGTGCATCGGCCGTGACTTCGCAGGAAAAGTTGCCGGATAAAGTGAATTTCACGTCGCGTATAACAACTTGTGTGGCATTGGAGATAACTTCCTGCAATGGATAAGGAAAACAATAAATTGAAATTAGTAGATCACCTTGACGGTATTTAAACGATAAATAAGCTGTTGAATGGAAACGTGTGGTACTGAATAATCATTTGATATGAAAACTTGTGAGGAAGAAAATCTTGCTTACAATTTGGCAAACTTAGCGAAGTCGCACACCTTTGTAGTGTGAGATCGTAGGATTATCGAAAGGTTTGAAGGGAATATTCTTTTTTATTTTAAGGCATACATGGCTCAAAAATGTTGATTAGAATTTAAGTAAACCCATTTGCTAATATAAAAGCATCAGTTAAGGTTTTAATTTTTATTATGACCAATAATTTATACAACTAACTAAAACAGAATGCATTTTTGTAGATATATTAAACAAAGGTATTATTTAAGTTGAAATAAAAATAAACTTCTGGAATAATCACTTACAGAAAAAGTTAGTAAAGGCACACACCCTCTTATCGGCAACAATATAATTCAGTCTACTTCATGTTCGTTGATCAGAAAGTGAATTGGAAATTGTTGTGATGGCTAACTGACTGAACAAGGTCGAAAACCGCATGAAAAGTAAAAGAGCTCATAACCATAAAATGGTCAATAAATATTTCTACAATATCAGACTATATGAATTTAGAATATCCTGTAATAACTTAGAGTAAAAATTGCTCTTTCACAGATTGAAAAAGTAAAACTCACAAACTGGTTTAAAATTTGATATAAATTTGGTTCCCTAAATTTCCTGTATTAAGTTTTTTCAACGCTTTACCTTCAAATGTATAGTAAAAAACGCTCAAAAACATAGTCTACATTTAGGCGGGCTTAGCCAAGTCACCTACCATTTCTTAATACTTATTGCAATAATATTCATACTTACATCCACCTTAATGCCCGGGTATTGGAAGTGTTTCACATTTGGAAATTCACCCGGCGTGTAACGGTAGAACTCATAATTGCCACGATAGTATTTGATCGAATAAAGTGGCGCACCTTCTAGCGAATACTGACAGCGCAAAATGACCGACTGACCACGACGCACCGCTGGTGGCTCAATATATAAGCTGACGTTGCTGAGAGCGGCCTGAGCGTAATCTGCAAAAAGAGTAGGACCAAGGAAAAGCGAATGTTATATTGAGAGTAAGTATAAATAGAATAAATGTAATAATTTCAGAGAGAATATATTTCATGGAATCTAAAACAAATTTCGTTACTTATTTTCATTACATTTAAAATATTTTTTTTTTTTTTATTTTCATTACATTTAAATAATTTTTTTTAAATTTATTTTTAAAGTTTGTTTAACTGGAACCCAATACTGAGTTGCTTAGACATTGTTGTAACATGTAGCCTACATTTGGGCGTTAAAAAAAACATTGATTCGATTTCTGTGTTGGTAAATGTTGAATTTGTTAAAGCTGCACATAAAGCATCGCTAAAGCTGCGCGCCAATTTTACATGCAAACGCGTAAATTAAAAAAAAAATCTGATATTGAAAATCCAACGGTATTAAGCTAAAAGTTAGCTCGCATGCCAAACGCAATTTCGAGATTTATTTGAACGCCCACCGGATATCAAATTCGGTTATATGCATACGCTTTTTACATTGTGTCACAAAAAAAAGAAAATTACTCAGACCCACACATACAAACAACTATATAGAAATGTATGTGCCATACAGTCATCGATCAGCCATCAGTTTTGCTTTAAGCCAATACCAACGAAGTGTCGAGATTGCCAGCACCGCCAAAAAGCGCCAAAAACACATTGTCCCATCTGTAGTATGTTCGACTTTTCATATATTTCCCACTCTTCTATTTTCACCAACACACTTTTCCTATTATATTTTATCACTATTGGAACGCAGCTCTGTCAGGCAGGCGTTGCGGCGCGCCTTCCTCGTGTACGGACGTGTTTTAAAGCGAAACACATAAATCAATTAAAACTAAAATGTCACACCATTTTGAAAGTTTTCCGGTCCCTGATTTTCAGCCAATTTCAACGCGCCTGTGTGTGCACGTTTTTGGAGTCTGAGTCCGACGCGTTTGCATTTGCCTAAAGGTCGTTTGTTGTGCTTAGTGCCACTTCGCCTAGCGCGCCGAGTATCCATAACAAGTCGTGTTGTGTTGTTCAGCGCCAAAGAAAAATGATAAAAAATGGAAATATTGGTGAAATTTTAAATCGCCTTTCCGCTGCCATCACTTTTTTCAAATTATTTTGGTTTGCTTTTGGCTTTGTCAGGCGCACAACAAAATCAGCAAACGGAACTAAAACAAACTTTAAGCCTCGACTGTTGAACAGTTTTATCGTATATATATATATATGTATATATGACGCCTAAAAATGGTGTTGTGTTTTGCGTCTGACAATTCAGATTCTGGTTAGTCAGTATTTCTGTGTATGTATTTGTGTGAAAGCTCATACATTCATTCATTTGTACTTTCGGTGTTGTCTAATGGCCTGTGCGGCTGCCGGGTTATGTGTGGTAAATGACAAATAGCTTGTCAATAGCGTATTTCCTGCTGAAATTTTGTGGTGTTCTTGTTATGGAGAAATATAGGTAACGCATTTTAAAGGCAGAACAGCCTTTATTTGCTTTAAAGTGCTTTAAATTTTTTTATAAAACTATGGAGCAGAAAAAATCATAAAAAATTTTGATATAGTTAAGCGAATAAGGAACCAGCGACTATGCTAGCTTTGTCATGTCGTCCGAATGAAAACACTCCAGCTCTGTATGTACTCAACGCAGTACCTGCTGGGGGAAGCAGAAGAATAGAAAGACTTCAACTCCATTGGAGAGATCAGGTGGAGAAGGACCTGGCTGCAGGTGGAATCCCAAAGAGCGCCAAGCAGAAAAAAACTGGCGCGCTGTTTTAAACAATTGTTTTACGGTTTTTTTTTTATAGTCATTTTAGAACAGCTCATCGCAGTTCAAATGACGTGAATCAGTTATAACTCTGCGAGACCCAACCGGGTGTACTCCGGTGGACGCCGTGTCCGATGGCAATTCCACTTTGCCTCCTTGAGCTCGCCTTTTCCGGATTGGTAACGTAGCGAACACTTTTCGCTCAAGAAGATGTTTTCGGGAACTGGCGGTGACTGACCCTGAACAGGACGGTGGAGAATAACAGGTGAGCTCTACAGACTTGAGGAATCAATAAAAATCTAAGAGTCTGGGTCTATACTCATAACTATAAAATCGCCTTCTGAATATCTACTACAGACTTGTCCTCAATTCCGTGTTCTGTTTGGCCAACATTGTCAGTATCGACTCCGTGGATGTAACAGCAACCCTATCTCCAACAAAGTTATGGGTTTTCAGGAGTCTATAGACCTTCTCGTCAAGCACGAAGCAACGTCTGGAGTTATCACATACCCAGCTTCTGTAGACCCTCCATCATGGAGCGGATGGACAATGTCTTCCATGTAGTTAATGGCCAACCGGAATACTTTTCTTTCGAAGTGAGCCATGTCGTTTTCAAACACCGAGCTGTTCGAGGTCCATTAAGTCGATAAATAGGCGGGTTGTCTTCGCATATGACCTCATTTTCTCCTCAATCTCGGCACTGGTGATTTTATTCCCTGAAATTGATGGTCCATTACTGTGTAAGAAAGGCAATGCTTCGCTCTTTTTAAGTTTTTGGTAACCTCAGTTGTTTAGAGTCAATTTCCTGATTGCTGTTTATTGCAGTGGGTGGATTTTGGACACTTATTTAAGTAAGTTATAAGATATGCATGAAGTACATATATATGTATTGAGTATATATATATTAGGATGCTTCAAAAATTTTTTTTGAATCTTTTTTCAACTCTTACCCCATCAAATGTTGGTGATTGACAAACTAAAAATCCTTCCTCAAGCCAGGCGCTGTAGCTTAACTCTAAGGGGTCGCTATTTTTTTTAGGTTCCCATACATTTAACATAGGAAATTTCGTTTTTTCATTCAAACTAAAATTTCACCAACTAATTTTCATCTCTCAAAAATAACCATCACATACTCAGAAAGTTCACTTTTCAAACTTTAAAATTTTCTGCGACATTCAAATAAATTTTTTTTTTAAGCACCCTAGTATATATGCTACCTTTCTAAGCAAACACAAAAGCTATGAAATTCCAAAAAACACTGCCTATAATTAGGCCAATTGCTAATTTTATTGCGCTTGGACTATAAATATTTATGACGGTTAGTCATTGTGCTCAAGGTTCATGGAGTAGCTTCAGCATATTGTTTATTCAGTGACTATTTACTTTTATATTTAAATTTTTTTCTATCCAATTTCAAATAAAAGAAGTATATATATATTAAACCACTTTGTTTTATTTTACTGTAATTTTTTTACCTGAAACTCATCACCTCTTTGAAACCCAGCCAAGTTTGATGAACAATCACGCTTCGTGCTATAAATTTGCTTCACTTAATAAAATTTCATTGCGCTCCAAGTAGTCGAAAACGATTTCTCATTTTCCAGCTGAAGCTTTTAAGTATTACGACCACCCGTTTGCCGGCTAGATTTTACGCATTTAACGCTGCTGCCGGCGCTGTCGGCACTAAATGAACATTCATTTAAGCGATTTTTTTCACTTTGTCTACCAAAGCATTTTTATTTGCTTCCTTTCGACAGAACTGTATACATTTTTTGTTGCTGGAGCTTTCACGGCATACTTTTGTTTTTGCCGAACGCTTTGTTTTTATATGCGTTGGCAATCACGATAAGAGCATTAACCTCAAACGGATATGGTGGCACACACATAAACTCAAGAGCTTGACTATACAAGTTTATATATATATGCATGTATGTGCAGATATAAGAGCTTAGCGTGACTGAGAGTGGGTTTGGCGGCGACCTGGCAGCTATCAGCCATCAGCTATCAGCTATCAGAAGTTGAAAGACAATACACTTATGATGACTTGCCTTACACACGCACCCATTTTCCTTAGCGTCTGTGAGTATGGATATGGGTCTGGGTGTGGATGTGTGAATATGTATGTGTGTGTGCGTGAACTTCAGCGCCATCAAAAATCACCATCCACATCAACGTCAACGTCAACATTAACGAGAATGTGTCAAAGACAGGCCATAAGGAGCCGCAGACAGGAAAGCAGGCAAACGGGATCGAACGCACACTACCACCGCGCCGGCAGGGGGGCAATGGCGGCAGGTAAGCCAACTGACTGCCTGACTGACTTAAAGTGCGGCTCAGCAGACAGTAGGCTGTGACTGAGTGCTGGCGTTGATGACTGCTTGGTATATGTAATATCCGGTTGACTGTAAAAAATAGCACACAAACACACACACAGAGCAACATAGGTACACATGCACATATGCGCATACATATATGCTTTGTGGCTGTCAAGTCTCGGTTGAGCAACGCCATTGAGCGTGAAGCATGAGTTAAGGGGTATTGATTGCTGATACAACAGCAGCCTAGTATTGATTGCTGCACTCATTCATATGTAGGTGTGTGTGTGAGTCTCAATTGCGTGCTCTTTAGTTGCTGCGTTGTGCGTGAATGAACATGACTGCTGTGTTATGCGCGCTGCCTTTCTTCGTGGTTTCAGCCTCAAAACGGATTGATGAAAAGGCTTTCACTCGCTTGTATGGAGAAAATCGAAAATGAGTGCTGTCGTCGACATTTATGCTGACTGTGTTGTTGTTAACCGCTTGGTTGCCCTTTTTCCCTTAAATATTATATTTATTTTTCATTTCAAGTATATTCGAGTATCGTAAACAAACTACAAGAGCGTGCACAAACGGAGCTGGAGTCAATTTGAGCCAATAAAGTGAACGACGGAAAATTCATTTAAGTGAAATCACCTGAGAGTGTTTATATCTGCAAGTGTGTGTGTGGGATATTGTAGGTTGTAGTCGTTAGGATGGATAACAAGTAGGGCATGTTAAATAAATATGTGTTTCTTAGTGCAACTTAAAATGTAGTGTTGGTTTGAATATATAAATAAAAATTTAAATATCTTAAAATAGATTTTTTGGAACTAATAGTTAAAATAATAAACTAAATAAAATAAATATATAAATAGTAAACTTAATAATAATTTTAAATTATGCAAAATTTAAAACTCAAATTTTATTACCTTTTTTACTGTGACATTTTGGTTTTTTTTTTTCAAAATTTGCAGAAAATGCAAGATAAACAATTTCATTAATTTTCAATAGCCGAAAAACGGTTAACTATGAAATTAGTATAAATTTAAAAAATTTGGTCATACTTTTAGTACTATTTTTTTCTATTATTTAATATGAAGAAAAACTTGCACTTATCTTTATTATTATCTTCGGGGAAATATCATTTTGTTTCCAGTGGTTGTAAGTCAGAAAAAAAGCGCTTTTTGCTGTGATTTGGTTTGAAGCAACATTTCATTTAATACAAGTATAAATAAAAATTCCGTACATTTACAGAATTTATATATGTACTTATGTTAGAAAACTTTGGATACCTCTTACCTTCAAAAACCTTTGTTTGGAGGTCCTCCTGAATATCGTTACGGGATCAATAGATACTAATGGATAAAAGTAATGGTCGAAGTACAAGTCAATATTTACATTTTTGATGAAATTGCTGCTTCAAAGATGCAAAATGGCTTTATTTCTCAAAAGATTTTCATTTCAAAGTAGCTTAAAAAAACGATTTTTTTACCAAAAATATTATTTCTTTAATCGTTTTACGACAAAATATATTGTCCATTACGGGACGACTGCAGTATATTTCAAGCTGAGGAATTTTTTATTGTGAAAGTCACGAAGCTGGCTTCTAATGCACCCACAGGCAATTCCAGAGTCAACATCTACGTAGTCAGCAAAGCAGCAATCAAGGCAGTAACTTCGTATCGCATATCGGCAAGAAATGTCTTGGAAAACAGGGCAGCAGTGGAAAGGGTTGCCAGAAACAAACAACTCCACTTCTACTGGCTGCCAGGTCACAAAAGTGTCGTGGACACTGAAATGTGGACTGCCTAGAATGGTGTACTTCTAACACCCGAAAACGTGATCAACATTGTGAAACCCATGCATAGACGATCTCAACAGAAGCATGGTAAAAAACTCAAACCACGATGGAACAAGCTACCTAGGTGCAAAACTGCAAAAGTCATACGAAAAACGGTAGTTCGGATGTACACAAAACTCTTATTGCCACTCTATAGAAGAGATTATAGGAACATGATCGTAATTCTAACTTTTCACTGTCTGGTGTCGACGCTCGCAGAATGGAGCTGACATTTCGAGGAAACTGCAGGAAATGTCTAGAGCAAGGCACCAGGGAGACAATAGAGCACCTCTTGTACACTTGTTCCGTATTGGCAAGACTACTCTGTAAGCATCTGGCGTCCCCACGGTATGAAACACTGGATGAGGAATCGATTGAAATTCGCGTCATGCGCAGGCATCCTAGAAGATGACCACCACTCATGGATCTAGTAACCGAACTCCATCTGACACCGGAAAGGGCCAAAATTAATATGCGTGGCTCATTGGACTTCCTAGGTGAATCTGGCTAATCTAGTCTATCTGACAGAGGTATCCAAGAAGTTTATGTGAAAAGTTCAAGTCATTCTCCACCGACTCTGGAAACAGGGTTTTAAAAAAATGTAATTTTGAGCAGTCGCTTTCGATTGGTTAAAGAGCTCTTGAAAATACACACATAATTTAGAAACCATTTGCTTTAACAACTAAAAACTTTCACAGAATATTTTCAAATATACAAAATTTTCACATTTCAGATATATGTAAAAAAGATGAAATTTTTTAAATCCAGATAAGGGTTATCCCTTAATCACATTTGTACATCTAACCCAACAAAATTGAAATTGTTATAACGTAAATACATATATCAATAGTATCTTCAGAATATATTTTTTGTAGATCACAATTCTTTACCGTTGTTACAAAAAAGTAACTTTAAACTAAATTAAAATGCTTAACTGTTGCTAAATGCAACCAATTTTATGCAACATTTGTTAATAGTCTTTGAATGAAAATGCGTTGCCTACATTTAGGAGTGAATGTAAAAAAGACTGATAATTAATTCTGTTTAGTTTAGGTACGAATAAAATTTTTATAAAATCATATACTCACTTACAAATAGTATAGCGTCATGACTCAACTCGATTATATGAAGAAAAAAACGACTTTATTGTCAATTTTATGGGCGATTCAGTATTTGATATTACAACTGGAGATATATATATGTAGCTTTTATTTAAATTTCTTGGGTAGATATCCTAATTGTTAACCTCAAATCAAAAATAGAATGCTCCAATGTTAGAAAATATTATCGCGCAAAAGCAAACATTAAAATTCATTTTAAGAAGCGATTAGAAAATAATAATGTTTAAAGAATTCAACAACTTTGTCAAGTATTCGAAATTTTACAGAATCTACCAAGCACAAAGCCATCTCCTTTAAACATTTTCTGCATTTCCTTTAAACTATTTGTCACTAAAAATAAATCTGTGGTTATAAGTTTTACTAAATAGATCGCACTGAAAAAAGTTAATATGAAATCTAAATTCAAATTCGTACTTTACAAGTACAATTGGTGTCCTACAGTTCTTGAAAACTTAGAAACTCAGTCAAGAGTTGTAAAAAGCCTGAATTTTCTTCAATTGGTTATTTTTGTATTTGCGGTAATTTCCAGACCTGCCAATCCTATCGCAACAAGCACATATCTTTCTTCAGCATCTCGTTCCAAATTTAAATTCAACGCACGCTTATTTGTATTTTGTTTCTCTTATTTTTTTTGTTTTTGTGCGTGTTTTTCGGCTTTTAAACACAACAAGGCAAACGCGTGGCAACGGCTTAAAACTTATTTCTTATTTAGCACTTATGTATATATCTGTACATATGCACATCTACACGTGCATACAATCATATATACGAGTATAATGCTCCTATGGGCGTGTGCGTATGCCTATCAACGGATTTATGATATCCTGTCAAGGCGAATATGCAATTTCCTTTTCGCATTTCACATTTCGTATCACTCTATTATTATTTTCTGTCACTGTTTGTACTTTTGCATACATATGTGTGTGTGTGTGTATAAGAGTGTTTGTTGCGCTTTTATTTCGCTCCATTTCACCGTTTACAGTCGTTTTATTGTTCCCAACCGATTTCAGCAGCGTCAACTAAGTTAAGCATACCAATACCAAATGCAATCCAGAAGAAAAGAAATATTCTGCATAAGGAGACTTGCAACCTCAAAACCATCATAAATTAAATATAGTTGGCAGAAAAAATATTAGTTAACTAAAGCAGCCACTAGTAAACTTTGAATGGGCTCTAACAATAGTTCCTACCCGAAAATTTGTGTTTATTAGTCAAAAATTTCCTACAGTGCCTTCATATATTTCATACGAATTCGCAATCAGCAAAAGCAGCAGTAAGTAAAGGGTTTCTCATGCAATTTGCTCAATCAATTCACTTATCAGCGAAGAAGTACATCGAGTGCGCCAAAGGGGAGGATTAATGACGATGGGTGGGATAGTATTTTTAGCAGAAAGCAGGCTTTGCACCAGCATAAGCGCGTGCCGAGGATATGCGCTGAGTGCTCCGATTCTAATACTTTGATGTGCAACAATTGATAAGTGTTATTTCTTTTAAATCTTCAAAACAAATGTTGATTTTCGTGTTATGCTCTTTATCCCTTCTCTTTTATTCTTTTTGCGTAATGCTTTCTTGTTTGTTTTAAATACACTTGCTGCGGAGAAACAATAAACTTGTTAAAGAAAATATATTTAATTTACACTTTTTATTGGTGATATAAGCTGTGTGATTAAGGTCTTAAAGAAAGGCGGTAAAATTTCTTTAAAGCTGCAAGGTGAACTCCGCTTCACTTGAGTGAAGAGTGAGATTGAAGGGATGTTGAAAAAAGATGGTGAACTATGGTGAATTGAATGATGAAGACAAAGACAAAGATAAAGATAGAGATAAAAATAAAGATAAAGATAAAGATAAAGATAATGATAAAGAAAAAGATAAAGATGAAGATAGAGATAAAGATATTGATAAAGATAAAACAAAGATAAATTTAAAGATAATGATAATGATAAAGAAAACGATAAAGATAAATATAAAGATAAAGATAAAGATGAAGATAAAGATAAAGATAAAGATAAAGATAAAGATGAAGATAAAGATAAAGATAAAGATAGAGGCAGTGGTACTGGAGAAGTAGAGGTATAGGTAGAGGCAGTAGTAGAGGTAGAAGTCCAGAGGTAGAGGTAGAGGTAGAGGTAGAGGTAGAGGTAGAGGTAGAGGTAGAGGTAGAGGTAGAGGTAGAGGTAGAGGTAGAGGTAGAGGTAGAGGTAGAGGTAGAGGTAGAGGTAGAGGCAGAGGTAGAGGTAGAAGTAGAGAGAGCTAGTAATCTGAAATTCTAACATAATGTGTCAACGATCTCACTTCACATTTCTAAAAAACTCTTATAGAGAAGTTCTCCACGATTACTTATATTATATGCTCTAGAGAATGTTATCATATGCACCAATATTGCCAGAATGAACCAATATTTTGAGGTATTCGCATATGTATTCTCAACATTTATTCCATATTTGCTTCCTTTGACTGAAGTTCGATCTCTCCGCATCAATATAGCAAATATTTGAAAGAAAATTTCTGGATATATATTATTTTAAAGCTAGATAAATGACCATAGTAATCAATAGTACCTTAAGCGATCAATTTTCTGGGAAGCATTTCAAAAGCTTAACCATTACGCTTCGAAAGAAACTTATTTCCCGAAAAAAAACCATACCAACTTCTACTGCAAATTGTCAAAATGCATTGACGGCGTTTTTTTTTTTCGTGTGAAAATTGCAGTAAATACTTCAAAAACTTTTCTAATGCACTCTAAAAGCAGAAAAAGAAGGCATAAGTAGCGACATAGAAACTTCAATGCATCATTTGTTGATAGAGCAATGCATTTCCGAAGCGGCCAGAAGAGAGCCTCAACTAAAGTAGACATTAAATAAACTTTCGGGCCGCTAGGTGGCGGAGTCGCTGTATGTGTGTATGGGCTGCTACGACGTGGGTACTCACAGCTGGAAGTGCATTTAGTTGCCACCGAATCGATTTGGCTAAAAAGTTTCCTGCCATTACATGCATTTTTACACTCAAACTTTTCAATAAATCATTTGTACGCAATCTGCATTATGAACTGTCATACTAATGCAAGGCAAACTGCTGGCTAAGGGGTGCAGGAGGAAGAGAAGCATGTGAGGGAAATGCAGAGGGAGAGGAGAACAATGGAGTTATGGGAAGCCAAAGCCAGTGTGCACATGTCGTTCAGAGTACTATGAGCGACACGCACGATCAGATGTGTGTAGGTATATGTGTGAGAAAGTGTGGTGTTGAGTCAGTGTGAGCGTATGATTATCTTGTGTATGTGTGCCAGCTGCTTGCAATATCAACTTATGGCAAAATTTGTCATAAAGCAAAATAATTTTTCTCCCGAATGCAACTCTATTACTCCGCACATACACCAACATATATGAAATACAACCGCTCACCGCACTGCCCGTTTTGTCAGCACTCACTTCCGTACTTCTGCGACTTTGTCTGTTACTTTTAACAATTCACTATATTTCATACTATCATCCGTTTGTTTGTTTGTTTATGTGTGTATTTGTGTGTGCGAGTCGCTGCAATTCGGCAACGAATTGGAAAGTATAGAGAATATGAACTTAAGTATATTGTCGATAGTGGATCGGTAAGGGGCGGAAATTATGTTCGACAAAATTGCACTTCCTTCGAAGCAATTTTCGAGTACACGGGGAAGGGCCGAGGCGAGAGTGAGAGCGTGCGCCATAAAGTAACAAAAGTAGTGCGGAATTTAGTCGGACTGCAGCTGTGCCGCTGCACCAGCAGTAGCAATGCAAGCAGGAGCCATGACAGCGGTGGCAACGGCGGCGTCAAGGCGTTTATCGAAAGCAGAATTCAATATTTCATGCATCAAATATTATGACAATTTGCAATAACTCTGCACTGCCGACACACACGCACACAAATACAAATATGCGGCAAATAGTTGCAATGACATTACTGCAATGCTGCTGGTACAGCAGCTGTCGGGACATGTGAAGGACACACTTGGTAGCGTCGATATTAAATAAATGCCGCTTCTGACGTGAAGCCAGTAAACAATTTATTGAGGACGTTCGCTATATATTAGATAGTGATGCTGTTAGGAAATTGGTGAAAAGCAGACTTCAGGAACCCCAACTTTATGACAATTTTAAAAAGAAGTTAGGGAAAAAAATATATTTCGAAGCTTTGATATTTTTATACTTTGTAACGAAAATGGTCAAAGTGAGTGTTAGGTATGAATTTGCATTATTTTCTTTTTTTTCTAAGGTGAATACAAAAAGTCACGTGAACGATTTAAGATCCTTTTTTCGGATCTGAGTTTACTTTGGACCTATTTTCGAACTGATTTTGTGCTAAATCGTAACTAGTTTGAAATTGGCCGGGGCTAGAACAAGTTTAGAGTAAGTTTTAAGTGGATTCCTGCTCAATTGAAACAAATTTGAACGAGGGTTTAGACTTGTTAACCACTAGCTACTGTATAGTGTATGACTAGATTTGGATTAGTTTGGAAAATGTAGTTTGAAATGTCAAGTTAAACACTCGAAGCTATTAATTATAAGCAATTTACCCCCTAAAAAACCATTCCTGTTAAAAAAATCTCGAATTTATTATTTTTCAATAAAAAAAAGAGGCAAGAAAAGTTTAAGCTCGTTTGAACTGAAGTTATAAGACCACTCACAAATATCAAATATTCCATAAAGAACTTGACTTCGATCTTTCAGCTTGTATGGTAGCTCTTAGGCTATAGTATTCCCATCTCAACAGTTTCTCTAGAGATTACATTATTGTCATGGAAAATAACTTTTGCCAAATTGTGTATAATTGTGATATTTCGTTAAGCGTAAAAGTTTTCCATGCAAGCGCTTGATTCCGATCATATATTTTCTATGGCAGCTATATTCGTATGCAATAGTGACCCAATATCAGCGATTCCGTCAAATGAGGAGAACAATAAGTGTACAAAACTTCAGATGCACACATTTAACACTGACTGCTATTCTAGTAAACTTTCTTAAATATCTCTTTGGATTGTTGACATTATAATAAAACTAGAATTTTTTTTGATAGGTGGCAACTCTAGCAGAAAATAAGTCCAATAAAGGGTTTCACCACACTTCCCATCAGACACTATTAAATATTTTATTGATAGACGAAAAAGTTTTTTTTGTATTTTGTCAATTGATGTCGTTGCAGTCGTATATCTCCAGCGCTACCAATCATATTGTGTCATACCAAATAGTATTGGAGTCGACCTATCGTTGAAAAAGTCGATGAAATTATGGAAAAGCAGACCATCACATACCAGCCATGACAACGCTAAGCAAATTAACATTTAACATCAAACAGTTTTGAAACATTTACAAAAAGCTGGCTACAAAAAGAAGCTCGATGTTTGGGCACCACATGAACTGTCTGTGAGAAATGTAATGGACCGAATAGACATCTGCGATTCTTTGCTGAAACGAACCATTTCTGAAGCGAACGGTAACAGTAGACGAAAAGTGGATCAAATATGACAATAATGTGCGAAAAAGATCATGGTCCAAGCGTGATGAAGCTCAACAAATCATCGCAAAGCCAGTATTGGCCTCGAAAGGTTATGCTAAGTGACTGGTGGGATTGGAAATGAATCATCCACTATAAGCTGCTCCAGCCAGAGCAAATGATTGATTCTACATTTTACTGTCAAAATCTGATAAGATTGAAGCAAGTAATCGAAAAAAGGCCAGAACTGATCAACAGAAAGGGTTTCGTCTTCCACCAGGACAACGCTAGACCACACACATCTTTGATGACTCGGTAAAAACTGAGAGAGCTTGGCTGGGAATTTTTGATGCTTCCACCATATAGTTCCTGTCCGTTTGAAAAGAAAAAAAGAAAGAAAGATAAGATCTGGTAGTACTTAAGTCTGTAGTCAACATATGCAAGCACGAAATAGAGATATCCATCTAGCATAGTATAGAAATTCTAGTTTAGTGGCAAGTACAAACTATAAATCTCGCAAAACATCCAGAAACACTGTTCGGTCCAGTTTGAAGTAACAATAATCTCTGCTTGATGCTTTCTTGACCATACTCTGTTTTGCTTTATTATTACCAACAATAGTTTGTATCAAATCACTACACTGAGTCACTTGGTCACAGCTGCCAATATTTGATGCGCTGATTTCTAATTTGCTCGCCTTTTCCAAATGCAGACTTCAAATTTTCTTTTTGGCCAGCTCGACTCGCACG
Organism: Bactrocera neohumeralis; assembly: GCF_024586455.1. Taxonomy (NCBI): domain Eukaryota; kingdom Metazoa; phylum Arthropoda; class Insecta; order Diptera; family Tephritidae; genus Bactrocera; species Bactrocera neohumeralis. Next base: position 78,910,540 of record NC_065919.1, on the reverse strand, counting down.
AAAGTCATTTTAGTGGCGGACACGCGGCTGTTGGCAGCTGGCGCTCTCGATCGAAACAATGTAAACCAAATAAGTGTTTGTATGTAAGTAAATGTGCATACATGTGCAGTATGTATGTATGCCTTAAACTTATTTAGTTGAAGCGCTGGAATTTCTATATACACACATATATATACATATGCCTTCTGCGAAAATTTTGCTGCTGCGTTTGCATTTTATAGCATAAATATATCATAGATTTTACATAAGCGTACAAACGTACAATCACACGCACAGTGATATGCGTGGATTTCTCGCTTCGCTTGGTTACACTCCATTTTACAAAATTCCCACTTACCATATCGTTGTTGTTATTACTGGCTGCATGCCATTGATAGCAGCTTTTCCACAATCATCGCCATCATCGCTATATTGAATACCAAACACACGCACACACACACATAAAATCGCATATACAACGTTTATTCCGTTACTTCCCCCACTCCGCGCATTTCCGAGCACTTAACTTGAAATTTAATGGCAATTTGTTAAATTGTTTATGAAAAGTGTATAATCGTTGTGTTGGCTCCTTCCTAACTGTGTCAATTTTGTTGTTGCTTTTGTTGTTATTGTTTCTGTGCTGATCAGTTATTTACTGTAGATGATTGATGACATTAGCGCGTCAATATAATGTGCCGTGCTTTAAAATTGAGATTTTCGCGTGAAAGAAATTTTCAAAAAAAACGTAATAATAACAAAAATTTGTATTGTAGAAAGTGGGAAGTCACAGCTTTTACAGCAATATTTGTTAGTTCTCTATATACAATGAAGTGGATATTGATGTCAACTTAAATTGTAATCGTTGCATCAGTTACTAAGTTATCTTTCAATATTTTATGGTTATCATGGATTTGAGCGGTTAATCACCTGATTTACTTTTCGCGGCAATTGATTGCGATTCAGTACATTTTATGAAAAATACCTCACATACCCATGCGAATATCTGCATATTTTTGCCACAATATTTTTTATAAGCTTTAAGCATTATACAGGCGAATACTAAAATACACTCGTTCTTTTGGGTACAGTTATTAAGACTACAGCATGACTTGCCAAATTAGAATTATTACTGATTTTACCGCTGACAATGGGCAGCTGTAGTGTTGCCACTAATATTTGAAATTTAAAATGTTTCACAGATCTAAAAATTCTAACGTTATTTTACCAAAAGAAGCATAATATAGCTCTGATATATCACTTGTTATAACAATTGATAATTTAAAACAAATAAATCGATCTAACGGGTTTTCAATAGGGACAATACAAAATAGACCCATAGAAACGTCAAACGACGTTATATTTCTCCGCTCTTTTGACATTTCTCTTCAATAAGGTTTGCCATTTTAGCATGGAAAGATACACGATCCGACAACAAGTTGAAATTATTAAAATTCAGAGTCAGTGGCCTCAACTTTAAGAGCAATACGTCCAAGTTATCGTCATCCTAATCGCCCTGTCAGATTAACAATTGAACGTCTAGTGGAAAAACTTGAATCCACAGCAAAGTACAAAATGTTCCCGTGCCAGTGAGACAAAAAGTGCCCGTAGTGTTGGGAATATTACTGCCGCTAGCGTATCAATTGAGGAAGACCCAAATCAGTTTCTCACACGTCGATCTCATTCGTTGGGCATCTCTGTGACATCCTCGACTTCTAGCTAATGGATGATTACAGAGTTTAAGTTCGTACTTCTTACAGCTATCCTCTGCTTCTTTCTTCACCACAGAAATACCAAGATGTTTGCGAGTGCGAACCCGTTACCACTACGAAAATTTGTATAATGTCAATGTTGGTTGCACAGGTCGTACCGATCACAACACATCCCCATCGGCTTTATCACCGCGTTGTACTTGTACAGCAGAAATTTGTTGTCAATGCTAGGTTTACATTTTTTAATTAAGAATAAGTTTAAATTTATTGCTTTTATTTTCATGCTAGTTATATTGCTGGATATATGTATATTGACATGTGACTTTTCGGTCCAAGTAAAGTTAGATAAATCACATCGCTTGCTTGTCGTACTAGGCTGTTATTTATTTTGATCAGCCCACACATTTTGGGTCTTAGCACACTCCCTGCGGTTCTTAGTGAAAATATAATTTGCTGGCTCTTTTCCTCATTTACATTTAACCGACAGTTGACTAGCGATTCTTCGACCGCTAACTAAGGCTGTGTCATCAACAAAAGCCGATGCCAATACATTTATATCAGTTGGAATAACTCCTCTATATAAGATATATAGTACAAACAAGCAAGGAAGGGCTAAGTTCGGGTAAAACCGAACATTTTATACTCTTGCAACTTGCAAGAATCAAAGCCAAGGAAACACTATAAGGTGTAAAACCAATCATATAGATTAAAGTCTGCCGGATGTTCGAAAATCCTTATATTAGTTATTTACGGCGCTAGGCCAAGTTTTCACTCAAATTTTTCTATTTTAGGCACAAAGATATACTGTTATAAATAAAATACGCTCTCTTATTTTTATTGAGATAACTCACATATTGGCCGAGATTTGCGGTACAAAGTCACTCCGAATTTCGAAAATATTTATATTAAGTATATGGGGGCTAAGGGAAGTATTGGTCCGATTCAACTCATTTTTGATATACAGACATACCGTTATAATAGAAGGATTAACCCTTAATTTCAGTTATATATATGACACATTGACCGACATTTTCACATTGACCGACATCAAAAGTCAACTATAGGTACCAGGGTCGAAATACTCGGTACCAGTTTTTATTGGATTTCAATAATTTTTGATAATGGCACACACTAAAGATATTTTTCGTGCACATTTTTATCCCGTTATATCGGGTGAGTTTTTTTTGAGGTTAGGATTTTCATGCATTAGTATTTGACAGATCACGTGGGATTTCAGACATGGTGTCAAAGAGAAAGATGCTCAGTATGCTTTGACATTTCATCATGAATAGACTTACCAACGAGCAACGCTTGCAAATCATTGAATTTTATTACCAAAATCAGTGTTCGGTTCGAAATGTGTTTCGCGCTTTACGTCCGATTTATGGTCTACATAATCGACCAAGTGAGCAAACAATTAATGCGATTGTGACCAAGTTTCGCACTCAGTTTACTTTATTGGACATTAAACCAACCACACGAATGCGTACAGTGCGTACAGAAGAGAATAAGAGTGTGGCTGAAGACCGTGAAATATCGATTCGTCGCCGTTCGCAGAAATTGGGTTTGTGTTATTCGACCACATGGAAGATTTTACGCAAAGATCTTGGTGCTAACAAACTTTTTGTTGCCAAAAATGGAAGAACTGAACTTGGTTGACATGTGGTTTCAACAAGATGGCGCTACATGCCACACAGCTCGCGATTCTATGGCCATTTTAAGGGAAAACTTCGGAGAACAATTCATCTCAAGAAATGGACCCGTAAGTTGGCCACCAAGATCATGCGATTTAACGCCTTTAGACTATTTTTTGTGGGGCTACGTCAAGTCTAAAGTCTACAGAAATAAGCCAGCAACTATTCCAGCTTTGGAAGACAACATTTCCGAAGAAATTCGGGCTATTCCGGCCGAAATGCTCGAAAAAGTTGCCCAAAATTGGACTTTCCGAATGGACCACCTAAGACGCAGCCGCGGTCAACATTTAAATGAAATTATCTTCAAAAAGTAAATGTCATGAACCAATCTAACGTTTCAAATAAAGAACCGATGAGATTTTGCAAATTTTATGCGTTTTTTTTTAAAAAAAGTTATCAAGCTCTTAAAAAATCACCCGTATATCCCTATATCTATCTCGCTTAGTTTTAGGTGATACGTACAACCGTAAGGTGAACAAAATTGTAATACTCTGCATCAACTGCTTGCAAGAGTATAAAAAGGTATTTATCTTACTTGGTCAGCTTAAGTATCTGTATTAAAGGTGCTCAAAGCCGCACTAATTTGACCTAACTACAACTGTGGGCAAAATGTAGTAAGACTTTTTAATTTAAATTTTTGGGAAAATCCATTCGTCGAAATATTCTTTTTCTGAGTTAGTATGACTGTTGGAGACATCTGTGTCAAATGTCACATCAAAATATACATTACTGCTTGGTATACGCTTGTCTTTCTGAAAGCTCTGAAAGTTTAATAAAATTCGTAGTAATGTTATTTAGAACAGTTGTTTTTCATAGTTATTTTAGGTACTTCAAATTAGCCACAACACGATCTCAAAAGTTAATAGTAATTGTTCATTAATAATTAATTTTGTCCACTTGCTCAGAACTCCATGTTAGCACGGACAATGCAAAACTGCCGGACTGACCAGCAACTGCCATGGATCGGCGCTGTAATTCTGCGCCTTACGCTATTAAAATAATATTTCTATGCAAATTTAACTAATTACGCTTTATATTGTATATGTAAAAGTTGCGGCAACAACAACAGCAAGTTAAAAGTTTTCAAATTATTACTTTCATTCAGAATACAATTATCCACAAAACAGTTGCTGGAGTAATTACCGCAAAATTGCACAATGTTACTGTGTATATTAGCAGCTATTCAGCAGAAATTCACCACAGCACACACAGGCAGTAATACAAGTATAAGCGCCACTTCAGCAGACACAACTGTATTTTTTGCAGTTTTATCAAAACTAAAATAAAGCTCGAGATAACAAAAATATGAAAAGCTTGTTGCGAATGAGCCACATCACCGACAATTTAACAAAAATTAACAACAACACTGTCAATGTGTTGCCATTACCATGCACACACACTCACACACTCATATATATACACACATACATAGACATCGCACTTCAACGCTCTCAACTGCAAGGAAAGTTGAAATTACCAAATCAAAACAAGGGCAATGGTGTAGAATGGAATAAAGCAAATACGAAAAAAATTAAATGTAATTGAGAGACTGCCGAAATTTAAATATAAAAGTGGCTGGGAAAAGTTTTTATTGTGCCACTGCGACTGATATTGAAGCAGACCGGGAGACCGCAAAATGTTTAAACACGCCACTGTTGGTGAGCGATGCTGCCGTTGCTGCTGCTATCTGTCTGCCACATGCAAATATATACGAAAGTCTATGTAAATGTCGGTATTTATATGAACAGTGTTGCTACCACGGCCTTTCGACACATAAAACACCACACACACACACCTACTCACATATTCAATATCTGCGTGAAAGTGAGCGCCGCAGTGCCATCGAAGCGGTCAAGAGCAGTGAAGGCGAAGGCCGAAATCTTCATGCATTTGTTCGTAAATATTGCCAGACATGGCGGACGGACACATGAATAGACAAGTGGTTTTTAACCGAAGTCATCAAGTAATAGTTGCAGGCACACTACTGAATGGCTGAATAATAGGCGAGGACATTACCGAGGACGAACGCCTTGTCTGAGGCGGCGTGGGAGAGTGTCTGCGCATTTAAACACTTTGCTTGTGCATAGTGAATAGGCAGCAAATGAGCTGGAGTGTAGAGTGTGAACTGAAAAAAATAAACTAGAACCTCATACAGCAGCTATTGGCCGCCCTGGTTGCCTGCCTGCCTGCCATGATTACGGCTGGCAAATAAAATGAAAATTAAATTTAATTCAATTGCTATTCAAGTAAACAAAGAGTGTTTAGCAAGAATAACTGAACAGAATGGAAATGGTTTTACATTTTAAAATGACCAAGTTGTGTGCGATAGACACTTTGCACTAGTCTTTTATGCTGCTATGGCAGATAACTGAAGGGTGTATGAAAGAGTTTTTGTCCTTGGTCACACTCGCACGAAATAAATTTAGTTATTGATTTTTAACTGCCGTTTAATTGAATACAAGAAAGTAAGTTTTGATTTAGTTAAAGTTTAGAAGGAAGCACAGTTTTAGGGGCTTTAATATTTTGTAAGAAAATAATTATTAAACCTATTATTGAATAAAATTTTTATATCATTCAACAAGAAACGTCAGAGACATAAATATTATATGTAAATAAAGATGTTCGTCACTCCATTTTTAGAGAGTCAAAAAACTGGAAAAAAATCACGTATTCGCGGAATGTTCGACAGATCGTTCTGAACCCATTCATCTAAGAGATTATGGGTTAGAAACTGGTTTCGGGACAGCGCTATTTAAGGCGAAGTTGGTTAGGGATTATAGAAATTTAGAAAAAGTAGGTGCACTTTGATATTCTATTGATAATTAAACAGAATCAGCTAGATCAGACCAGCTTATCAAATATCGCCTATACAAACCGAGTATTCAGATCTTTGAAATTTCGCCTCACAAATCGCTGGTTCCAAACCTAAAGTCTCTTATGCAAAATTGGTCGGAATGATCTATAGAACATTTCTAGTATTCGCGATTTGGCAGAGCCCACAAGCTGGCCAATAAAAATCAATTCCTTGTGTAGAAAAGATTTTAATATGTGCATATATAATATATATATATTAATTTAATTTAATTTTTTCTAATTTAACCTATTTTAATTTAATTTAGTTTAATTTAATTTAATTTAATTTAATTTAATTTAATTTAATTTAATTTAATTTAATTTAATTTAATTTAATTTAATTTAATTTAATTTAATTTAATTTAATTTAATTTAATTTAATTTAATTTAGTTCAATTTAATTTAGATGAATTGTATTGAATTTAATTTAAGTCAATTTAATTTAATTTAATTTAGTTTAATTTAATTTAATTTACCTTAATTTAATTTATTTTTTATGTGTTACGTATTCTTCTTTGCTTTCATTTTCTTCAAGATAATTAAATTTTTTTTATTTCCTATGTGCGCAATTATTCCTATAATGGTAATTCCTTTTTGTGTCAATTTAAATAATTATCACATATTTTATCTAATTCTCGCACAATTTCATACAACTGACCTCGAAAGCTAACAAAACAGCACAAAACATGAAAAAAAAAATTGTGAAGCAAAGCAACATTAATAAAAAATATAAAAATAAAAGAAATATAAAATAAATAATTACAAAAGGAACTTCCGCTACATTTCTTGTGCGTAAATTCAAGTTCACTTTTCATTGTTGCCTGACTTTTGTGTTGTGAAGGCACTGCATAATTTCCATTCCAGCAGCCTCAAACTTTTCTCAGCTATTTCTCGAACTTCTGCTCTTTTACTCTTTCGTCCATAACGCGCAATTTCGCCACTTTGCATTAACCTCCACCATTCATATTCTTTTCATTAACAAAGGCACACACACATATACAAATTTTGTGATGTTTTTTGTTATTTTATGGAAATATATTTGCACCCGCACATTGTTATTGTTATTGTACTTATTATTTTGCTTTTGATGGCTTTCTGTTGCCGTCTGTGTGTCGGTGCGCGCGAGATTCTGCTGCACTACAGCGCGCATACCTAATTATGCAAATTAGTTCTGTGGGAGTTCCGTCTTTTGTGCTTTTGCAATTTTCTTTTCTTATTTTATTTAATTTTTTTGACTTTGCTGCAGTTCTTGCACTTAGCAAATTGTTTGCATGCTGGCGCTTTGCAGTGCCGACAGTGCGGCTCAAACACGCACACACACTTATACGTACATATCTACATACAAGCAAAGTAGCCGTTGTGCGAAATAATGTGCGCTTGGTTCTGTTTATTGCAGCCTCATTGGTAGCGCTCCCAGATTTTTCTGCTAATATTCGAAGGTACGCCATGTCGTATACTGAACATTTCTGCAGTAACGCTTTGGCTAGTGTAATCAATATGGCTTACGTTATTAAGTATTTGGGGTTATTATTCATGTTCTTAATGGTTTGTTAATCATATTTTAACATAAAAAATGTACTGTTATTCTTTGCAGTTTACGGCTTGATTTTATTGGCTTTTGGCCTCAGCAATAAATATATTGGGTAGTCGCAAAAATATTTTCGTATTTTGTCAATGGATACATATCTTTGCAGTCGTATCTGTATATATATCTCCAGTGCTACCATTCACATTTTGTCATACTATCTAGTGTTGGAAAGGTGAGATTTCAAGCTTTATTTAACAAAAAAAATTTGGAGAAGTTGAAAGAAAATTACAGCTCTTCAAAAAAAGAGTGAAAATAATGAAGAAATTCGTTATATTTTGAAATTTTTCGTCAAGTTTGCGGAAATGCAAATGGCCAGAACTGATCAACAGAAAGGGTTTCGTCTTTCATCAGAACAAAGTTAGGCCACACACTTTGATGACACGCAAAAACTGGGACAGTTTGGCTGGAAAGTCCTGAGCATTCTCCATATAGCTCTGACCATGCGCCATCGGACTACCATTTGTTTCGGTCAGTGCAAAACTCCCTTAATGGAGTAAAGTAGGCTTCAAAAGAAGCCTGTGAAACACTGATGGAATAATGTCTCAAGCGGAAAAATGGCAAAAAGTTGTACATATTTGGTTCATTAAAGTTCATTATAAAGATAAAAAAAAATAAGTTGAAGTTTGATCCAATATAAACCCTCGATACCGACATCTCAAATATTTGAACAAAACTCTAATTTTGGCAGCCTAAAATAAACAAAAATGTTCGTTAAAATTGGACTCAAAAATGCTGGCACTTTGTATTTTTTATTTTGTTTTCAACATTTGTTTCGTTAACGCACAACATCTTTCTAGAGAGTGCTTTCTAGCCAGAATTTTTTTTGAAGGTTCATGCACAGAGAGAACCGGAATGGCGGCTGCTGTGGGTAACGTTTTTCCAGCACCGTCAGAGATCGATTGATAAGTGATTTTTTTTTTCAAATTCCCAAAAAATCGGCTTTTTATCACACTAGGTTTTGACTTAAGGAGATAAGTACATGGATTTCCTCGCGTTAAAACAGCATTTTTTCAAGAGTGTTTTTCTCAAAAAAAAGAAATAAATCTCCATTAACTCAATAAAAAACAAATTTTCTGTAAAAACTGTACTGTGTTAAAGTGAAATATTAATACTTTTTATGATTGTTACCATGGAAGCATACAAGCTTATTCCTGCTTCCCTCAAACAACAACATTACATAAATCACGCTTCCACTTAGTAAACATTACAGCAGCCTTCGCTTTACATAAAAACTATTTAACTTCACTTAAAGTGTGATGTTTTTGTGCTTAATTTCATTATTTACATTTTCCTTTCGATGTTGCCACATTTACATGCAAAAGCTATTAAAACCACTTTATTGAATATTTCATTATAATTTCGTTATTATTATTGTCATTATGTGTGTGTATGAGTGCATTTTGTTTGACTTCAATGTTTATATTAATTTTATTTCGTTTTTTTTTTGGCTTTTCTTACTCCAGTTTTTTTCGTGCAACACACTCACGTACCAACAAAAAATGATAAATTATGAAATATTATATGCTGTCTGTTTGGTTTTGTGCGAGAGATAAAGTTCACTTTATTTGCAAAGGCGCAGTGCTGTACACACCCACACACATAGACACATACACATGTATATACGAGCGAATTTTGCTAGTGGTCACATATACATAAACAGTTACTTGTGGGTACAAAGCAAACTTTGGTGCGGGTGCGTAGGTTTGGCTCGAATAAACAGACTTGGGTCAACACGCACAGCCAAATATGCATATTTTTTTATTCATAAGTAAACATCAGTGTGTCTTTGTGATTTCGATGTGTGTGTGTGTTATAGAAATATATAGCTTAACTATTAAAGGCCTCACCACACCACTCATCCCTAAAAGCATGCTTACACCCAAAACTATTGTGCTCAGACACATTTTTTCTGCGCGCGGAGATGACTACACTCGTAAATAAGCTAACGGTAAATTCTTTTGAGGAGGTATTATATATTATTATTATATAAGTAAAGCCCGCCCCAGTTAGTGTGAAAGGCAAAGCACAACTACTTAGCTCCCTTCAAACTGCTCGGAAGATTATATACGAGAGAAGCGCGCTTTAACTGTTGAAAAGAGCGCATAATTATACCCACTTCGATATTATACGTTATCATCGCTCTAGCCACACATAAGCAGCCTATAAATTAGCATGCCCTCATATTTCATATATTTGCTTTTCTGCGGACTGTATGCGTGTGTGTGCGTTTTAAGTATACATGCAAATAAATAAACAAACAAAGTGGCGGCCAGCTTATGATCCGATCCGGATCCAATATCAATTACAGTTATTTAATATGTAGCTGGGCAAAAGCGTAACCACTGCACAGTATTGCGTGGGTGCTGACTGTAAGTTTGAGGCTGAAAAATAAATTAAGTACACAAAGCTGTTGCATGCACGCACCCACACATGTCCACAAACACACTCAATCATTTAAATCCATTATCGATGAGTGGACGATTTATAAACCGTTGTATGCCTGTTAATAAAAATGCGCACACATTGTTGCTTATGAATGTATGTGTGTGTTGTGTATGTAGAGGCCAGTGCGTGCGGTTCAATATAAGCATTTACATAAATAATAAAAGCAGCGAATTATGCTTATAAGGCACGCAAAAAGCTTAATGGAAATAATGTGGGAAACTTTGAGAGCGCCAGCCAGCGGTAAGGTGATAACAAAAGCAAAGCTTAATCTTCAGATATATGTATATGTTTGAATATAAACTTTTACACGTATTATGAATATATGCGAGTAACTAAATGTCTGATTTTTTTTTAAAGCCAAGTAAATAACTGTAATAGTAAAAAGTTAATACAGTTTTCCAAAGTTACTGCTATGAAATCATCTATATACATACATATGTATGTATGTACATATGTATGTACATAAGTCTGTCCAGTGTTACTCAAGTTAATTTACCTCTGCTAAACGCTAATGTTAATATTAACGCTAATGTTAATGTTAATGTTAATGTTAATGTTAATGTTAATGTTAATGTTAATGTTAATGTTAATATTAATGTTAATGTTAATGTTAATGTTAATGTTAATGTTAATGTTAATGTTAATGTTAATGTTAATGTTAATGTTAATGTTAATGTTAATGTTAATGTTAATGTTAATGTTAATGTTAATGTTAATGTTAATGTTAATGTTAATGTTAATGTTAATGTTAATGTTAATGTTAATGTTAATGTTAATGTTAATGTTAATGTTAATGTTAATGTTAATGTTAATGTTAATGTTAATGTTAATGTTAATGTTAATGTTAATGTTAATGTTAATGTTAATGTTAATGTTAATGTTAATGTTAATGTTAATGTTAATGTTAATGTTAATGTTAATGTTAATGTTAATGTTAATGTTAATGTTAATGTTAATGTTAATGTTAATGTTAATGTTAATGTTAATGTTAATGTTAATGTTAATGTTAATGTTAATGTTAATGTTAATGTTAATGTTAATGTTAATGTTAATGTTAATGTTAATGTTAATGTTAATGTTAATGTTAAAAATGTTAATGTTAATGTTAATGTTAACGTTAATGTTAATGTTAATGTTAATGTTAATGTTAATGTTAATGTTAATGTTAATGTTAATGTTAATGTTAATGTTAATGTTAATGTTAATGTTAATGTTAATGTTAATGTTAATGTTTATGTTAATGTTAATGTTAATGTTAATATTAATGTTAATGTTAATGTTAATGTTAATGTTAATGTTAATGTTAATGTTAATGTTAATGTTAATGTTAATGTTAATGTTAATGTTAATGGTAATGTTGAATTTTGACTTTAAAACACTAAATTTTTAAATTATGGATTTAAGTTAAACTTCGGATACTTTTTAAAAATATTGCTTTATTTTCATTTCTACAAATGAAAAAAATTTTCAAATTGTTTATGACAAAAATATTCAATTTCGAATATAATAAAAGGCACCAAAAAATAATTAACAATTTACACGTCATGAAAAGTTATAATGGTTTTAACAGTAAATAAACAAGTATAAGCACTAAAAACACTTGTTTTTAGCTGAAATAATGCAAATGAGCTTTGTTGGTTTAGTTTCACTTCACTGTTTAGCTTCTGCCGCAGCACACCGCTCACGCTGCCAAGCTCATGACTAAAACAAACACGCGAACGCGCTCAATTGCGCTGACAGAAAACAGGCTTTCCGCAGCATTCAATATTGCTACCACATTTTATTTAATATTGCATTAGCAGCACACTCACACACATACATATATATCTGTATGCTGCCATGTGTGTGGCTGAGTGTGTGCTTAAATGTGCGAGAGTGTGTGCGAGATTGCTGCGAATAAACGAATTTATAAGTGAACACATTAAAATTGCATGAAATGTAAATGTAATTTTTGAGCCACAAATAGCAAAAAAGCATATAAATATATGCAACAAAAACAAAAAATGAACAATTTAAACGTAAATGAACTGCAAAATATGCTCCCAAAGCACATTTCAATTCGCTGGAAAATATGCAGATAAAGCAAAATATTTGTGCGCTTATCATATCAGAAATGATTAACCCTTGTGTGTGTCGCTTTATTAATGAAAAGCTCTCAAGTGACTAAGAGAGTTTATAGTTTGAACGCTGTACTTACATTTTCTATTGAAAAAATCCCATTCCCCAATCGATGACGTTGGAGCAGACCTTTCATTATTCGACCATGAAAAAGTTCGAATAGCAATTACCTGATGGATTGCCGGCCGAGATATTCAAACACGGCGGCGATGAACTGATAAGGAGCATGCATCAGCTTCTTTGTAAAATATGGTCGGAGGAAAGCATGCCCAACGATTGGAATTTAAGTGTGCTCTGCCCAATCCACAAACAGGGAGAGCCCACAATTTGCGCCAACTACCGTATAAGATTCTATCGAGCGTATTGTGTGAAAGATTAAAATTACCAAAAGTATAAATTGTATAATGATGGACTAGAGAAGTAATAAGGGGAGTATGTACAATTTAAAACAACCAACATAGTATAGTACATGTGCACAAAAATACCCTCTACCACTTTAGTAAAGAAATGCCTTTGATTAGCGACGAAAATTAATTGTAATCTCTACAGAAGGACGCGGAACAGCTGAGCATCAAATATAATATTTTTTGATGCCATTCCGTAAAGCCCAAGGCCTATACAGCTGTTCGGTGGAATAATTTTAAAGCAACAGCAGTTAATTTGAATACCATAAAGACATATGAATGCCAAGTTTGACGGGCTGTTCTTTCGTTTGTGTCGAAAAAGGCAACTTGATGCTGAAAGCGCTTACATTTGAAGATACCTTAGAGTACTTCGTTCATTTAGCGTAAACCGGTTGATCTTCTACAAAAGTCACCTCTTTTGACTACAGTGAGATAAATAACGCTGGCTGTCAAAATAGTGATGAAAAAAAACTTAAAAGAACAAAGGTTGGAGATGCCATATCCCACCTAAAAGGGTTAAACTGCACGTAAAGCGAAAATGCCACTCAGCTTGGCAGTGAATCCACGTATTTAAAACCACAACTGACAGCAATTCTATTTTCCGCTTAAAACTTCCAATGGAATTTAGCGCGCTGCTGTTGGAAAATCCCGTTGCTTTTATTAAGCGATTCATCAGCTTGCCTTCCCGGCCCACGCGGCTATAAAATCCCGCTGCTGCCAACGCGCTTAGGTAGTTTCATAAATAAATGCATGTAAATGCGAGCCTATAAATAAATGTGTTTATATGTGTGTGGGTGTGTCTTTGTATAAGTATGTGTGTATTTATTTTCTATTTTTAATAGAATATTTGCATAAATTAAGGTAGAAAATGCATAAATTTCCACTGTTTTCATTAGAAGCACACAAATACCTATACTTTCACACACACACGCATGCCTATATAATCTGTTTACATTCATGTAATTGCGCACACGTGGCTATTACATGATTTTTGCTTGTTGTTATTGCAATGCGAAATTTAGCTGCAATAATTCATGTATTCTATTCCGGACTGACATACCTGTGCGATAGATACATATATTGTTGTTGTTGGTATGCTGCGGAGCTGTATACAAATATTTGCTGGTTATCGCCAAATAATGCCACTGTAACTGAACATGGCTTTATTACGTGCTGCCACACGGCAACTAATAAACAAAAATAACTCAGCATTTGCAAACACACACCAACTCACATACAGACACACACACACACACAGAGATTTGCGATGTCGCGCGGCGTTATATTTCTGCTTATTTGCTTAGTTATCGGCGCATTTTGTCCGGTCTGACAAATTCGGACAGATAAGTGAAATACCGAATTTCATTATAGTTTGTAGGTGTGTGTCTGTGTGTCGAGCTTTGTTTTCATTTGCCACAATTTTAAAGGCATTCATGCAACCAACAGCAAGCGAATGCATAAATCCACGCACACACATACACACATATGACACATTCGCGTGGTAATTAGTTTTTGGTGAATGTATGCCATTTTGTTGTTTGAAATGTGTCACAAAAATTATTGTGGCATTGCATACATTTGGGCGCGCTGCCTGATGCGCCAGTTAACAAAACATTTATGAGTTTAATTAGGCAAATATGCAATATTTAGCATGTGCATTATGACAAAAGAAGCAAATTCATCCACTTAGCACACACACCCACACACACACCTAAATACACATATGAGCACTTTTGTATGCGTGTTTGACTTGCCAATATTTGCAGTTGATAATAGTTGTATGGACTCAAGCCAATTTTAATGTAGCTTACTTAATAATTCAACGCACATAATTGACTCGAAACTCGATATTTGCAAAGCGGATATATTTAGTGCGTAAATTTATATTTTGGTACTCCATATGGATTTTTCTTTTTTGTAAAAATGTTAAGTGAAGTATTTGCTGAAATTTGTTCAATGATCGGATGTTAATATAATAGTTGTCTGTGTCTGATGTGTCGAACGGTTGGACGCGGCGGTACTTGGAGCATGCTCACTGTCAGGTACTAGTCCTAAGTAAATTCTAAAGATTTGTAAGTTACGGATGCCATTGTGTCTTGGTGAAATAACAGTTAATGAGCTAGAAAGTAGAACCATAAATTTGTTGCAGCACGAGTATCACTTTTGACAACTATGTAGAGACGTCTCGGCGTATCACCGTATAATTTTTAGATTTTAAGAACGGAAATGGTAGACAACACAGGATATGGTCTAAAGACCTATTGATATCCAAATCCAGGTAGAAACAGAGTACTAATCTTACACTGAACCTTATTTAACCGACAGTTACGAGTCTAAGTGGATTGATTAATGTTAATATGAATTTGCTATGATACTAAAGCATTTTTTGTCACAAAATGGTACCTCATAATTGAAAGGATTTTAAATAGCAGACCTGTAGGCTTACTAAATCTGTTGTCACACATCCCACGTGACTTTTTTAAGTCTTGGATGCTTGTTTTTTTAAGCCCTCATTTAGTTCAATAAGCTCTTTATGTCTTGGCTTAAAAATCATTGAGTTACAAGTCTATCAATGAAAGAGCTCTCAACTGCTGCTGGCCAGAGCTTCGAACATAACGCTTAACTTGTTATTAAAGATAACCAGACTTAAATGGAATAAGCAAGGAAAGGCCCTTCACATTCAAGGATCTTGTTGAACTGGTTTATATATTTTCGATATATCCGTGCTTGCAGAAATTATACCCACAGAATATACTTGACATCAGAGCTGAATTAAGAAAAGTTCTTCATAAGAGCGAATATACATCAGTATAACCAGTTAAATATTGTGAAGCTTGCCTGCATGTTATATGTCTATTATCCTTTAAACATTTTCTGCAATATAATGTTGGCTTTGTCTCTCTGTAGAGTTTGGGACAGACGATTTTTTTCATTAGCCCCTCTGACAGCATTTAAGAATATCAGCAGCTTTCTTTGCATTAGTTGCACAGGAAAAATATATTTCTAATTAGTTAACTCTTTCTCAGCTAAACTAGGTTAAACCAGTATTCAGGAGCTTAATATGAAGACTGCGTAATTCAACCGACACCGCTTAAGAATGTACTTGTCTGAGCTTGAAATATACAATTTTCTTGGTATGAGTTAGCTTTCACTGATGGTGCTTCTCGGCACGAAGTAATCAATATGATATTACAAAGTGAAAGCTGATCATATTAGGATAACTAGTACGAGCTTTTACTATGAAAGTTTCTCAGTATGAACTAGTTTGTGTAAGCTTTCACTTTGGTTTATTTAATGCTTATGAAAGCTTCGCGGTATGAACTAATTAGTATAAGCTTTCTCTTTGGTATATTTTATGCTTTTCGGCAATAAAAATGTAGTAGCTAGTACAAGCTTTCATTATAAAAACTTCGCAGTATGAGCTAGTTAAGCTTTTACTCTGGTATATTTTTTGATTCTCGGCAGTCAGAATGAAGTAGATAGTATGAGCTTTCACTATGAAAGCTTCTCACTATGAACTAGTTATTGTAAATTTTCGCTTTGGTATATTTTGTGCTTCTCGGCAGTTAGAATGATGTAACTAATATGAGGTTTCATTATGAAAGTGTGAACTAGTTAGTATAAACTTTCACTTTGGTATATTTTATATATCGTCATTTGAAGTAAGAGTAGTTTTCAGCTTGCTTGTTAATTTAAATGTTAACTAGAATACTTTTTATTTGGCGCTTCTATACAAAAATTTAACTCGTTAGTTAGATTCATTATTTTATTATTATTATTATTTATTCTTTTATTCCTTTTAGGCTAAGTATATACTTAAAAGATGAAACAAATTATTAAAATTAATTATATTAAATTAAGACTTTTCAAGAATCCAAAAACTTTTTGAATAACTTCGAAAATAAATTCAAACTTAAAAGTACCCATTTTTAACGTCAAAGATCTTGCAGTTTTTCACGCACCTCCGTTTCACCGTTTCAAAAACAAAAAAAAAACGAAAAATAGTAAACAAAATTTCCAGCACCAAAGAGACATTATAAACTTCAACAGAAACTTTAAAATATTTGCGCCCAGCAAATGCGCACAACGAAAATATTTACCTCATTTATGCCGGATTATGTACCAAAAATTGCCCTTGTTACGTGCCGAAAGTACACAGCACAGCAACAAAAAAATAACAAAAGCGGCAAACATTCTCCAGCGCGGCCACGACGCTTCGTTAAACATTTTGCTTTTGAGATATGCAAATATTTATTATTAATTAAAAATCATAATGCACGCAAGCGAATGCAAACACGCACACTAAGCGCTGGCATGCATTCCAACACACACGCACATAAACGCACACACAAATTCACACGCAATCGCAAAGCGGCACTAAAGCAACCACCGATTTTACGAAATTGTCAGCAATTTGATGAGCAACGCCTCAAACAACACACCCACATGCTGCCCACACCTCCAGCGCGCAGACTGTCAGAATTTATAGTTGTTGTAGTGAGTGGGTGATGTGCGCCCAGCCTTGCGCTCCATCAAATAACGCCTAAAATGCTGCAGCAAACAACGGCAAATGTTCGTGCTTGTGAAGCAACAGCAAAAGCAATTCAATTTTAATTACACGCTCGATGGCAATGAATGTATCAATCCCGCTATGACTAACTGCAGCGCACGCTTGTGTGCGTCAGCGTTGCCGTTGGGGGTGGTGTGAGCGTGTATGGGTGTGAATTGATACGCGAGGCTGACACACCTTCAGTTTGTTGTTATAACTGCTTGGAGTGAGGGGGTTGAAAAGTGAATTGTCGTCACTATTAAAGCAGACGTTTGCAATTAAAATGAAATTTACGCCAAACACACACACACACAAGCCATATGCATGCGCCAGCATTTAATGAAGACAAAGCAACCGAATGAGCTTTAATTCGAAGCAAATAGCAAGCTTATAGCGTCTTTATTCCGGCAAAGGAAGCACACATACACAAAGATAACTTTGTCTATTATATAGCATTGTTTTTAAAGGGCAACATTGTTGGCGCTGCAGATCTGCTGAGGCGCCGCTTACGGTAATTAGTCGAGAATAAACATTGACACACGGCAATAAGCAAATGGTGTATGAAGTCGAACCCCAATGGCGGAATTTCTG
This sequence comes from Bactrocera neohumeralis, assembly GCF_024586455.1. NCBI lineage: Eukaryota > Metazoa > Arthropoda > Insecta > Diptera > Tephritidae > Bactrocera > Bactrocera neohumeralis. The sequence continues at coordinate 78,892,610 of NC_065919.1, read as the reverse complement.
CTGATTAATTTCGTTATTCTCTGCTCAATTAATATTACTTCCGATTTCTGTGCCACACCAGCTGCTTACCAGTGTTTTTTGCTGTTGTTGCGTGCCTATTAACCTGCTTAAATGAGCCGTGTTTAAGATGTTGGAAATAAATCTTTTGAAAATTTCTACTTCTTTGAAGTTTTACAGATTGAAAGTGTGTCAAATTGTGCAAATTTAAGGGTGGACTACGTGCTGTTGTTCTTATTGGTTTGTCTACTATTTGTTGTCTACTACTTGTAGTTGAAGTGAATGTAGGTAGCGTGAAGGCTTAGCAATGTCGCTTAAATATTTCCAAAAGTCTAAAAATAACTTTCGAGAAACTTTTTTATACTTCTTTAATAGCTTAAGCGATTTGAGATTTTAAGGAATCGTTACGCATTTCGTATTTAAACAAGTAAAGAAGGGCTAAGTTCGGGTGTCATCGAGATTTCATTATCCGTCATTTACATATTTTTTTATTTTTCTGTAAAATTAATTAGATTAATAGTTCCTGAGATATGGTTTTTGGTTCATAAGTGGGCGACGCCACGCCCATTTTCAATTTTTTAAAAAAGCCTGGGTGCAGCTTCCTTCTGCCATTCCTTCCGTAAAATTTAGTGTTTCTGACGTTTTTTGTTAGTCGGTTAACGCACTTTTAGTGATTTTCAACATAACCTTTGAATGGGAGGTGGGCGTGGTTATTATCCGATTTCTTCCATTTTTGAACTGTATATGGAAATGCCTGAAGTAAACGACTCTATAGAGTTTGGTACGACGAAGTTTCATCATGATATCTCAATTTTTACTCAAGTTACAGCTTGCACGGACGGACGGACGGACAGACAGACATCCGGATTTCAACTCTACTCGTCACCCTGATCACTTTGGTATATATAACCCTATATCTGACTCTTTTAGTTTTAGGACTTACAAACAACCGTTATGTGAACAGAACTGTAATACTCTCCTTAGCAACATTGTTGCGAGAGTATAAAAATATGTTACTGAACGACAGCTAACCCTTAAAATGAAGTATGCCTTAATTTCGTTGAAAAATATTCTTTGAAATGTGTATTTGTGTTTTAATTGTTCTTTTACTGAACTAACTATATATTACTATAATAAATCTGATATAAAACTTATGAGAAATTTTCACTTAAAATTAGTTTATTTAAAGACCCTTGAATTTAATTGAGTTTTGTCTTAAGTCTTTCAACTTATTTCTGTTCTCAAAATCTACTTGTTCTGTAAGTGAGCCACAAGGAAAGCAAGATTTCGAACAGCTTTTATTGGTTTAAGCTAATTTTGGAACACTCATGCGATCGACTTCTTTTTATTTTCGGGATCATAAGCAAAAATCTACGGTTCATCACTTTTCAGGATGTTTTAGACGTGCTTTGAAGCACCACTGTCTTATTTCTTTGGCCTTTCCTTCGACCAATCAACACGAATCTCATTTTAGGCTTTCGACAAATTATGTGTGTAACTTGAAAACAAATTTTTACAATCAAATGTTCAGGCAATATTGAATGTAATTTTTTGGCCAAGATGAATAATTTAATTTACTGTAAACAACACAAATCGCTCTCGTATGTCAACACATTCTGAACATCTATGATATCATATGTCAAAATTTATTTTAAAATTCTGAGTTGCCTGATTGCATCACTAAGATTGCCAAATCTGGAAATATAAAAGGCAACCTATTTATATAAATACCAAAACCAAAATTAAGGAATTATGTATGTCTACTTGTAAGTTAAAAGAAATCGATTTTTGTTTCGCATGTATGTGATAAGTACTTATATTTTAGAATATTTTGCAAAAATTTTAATAGTTTTGAAAAAATTTGTGTGTTTGTAGAGTTTTCCTAGATATATTTGTTCTTGTAACGATTATCTAATTCGCGTTAGGGTTGTAAGGCTCAGATTAGTTATCATCGAGGTCATCCTACGGTAGACACAGCGAACGTGCTGTTTCGACGGGGCCGGACCATAGGGAAAGAGGTATCAGATGTGTAGTTTTAGCTGAGAAAGCAAAAAAAGTGGTTCGCGTTATGCGGGAATTTATCGTATCCAGAACGAAACTGCAAAAGGGTCACTTTCTTAAAGTACGCCATTCACTAAGAGGGAGACGATAAAAGTGTTTGTGGCTTCAGTGTGAATGGCTGTTATTACATGTCTGGCATATAGTCTTATGTCGTCGACGTAGTTAAGAAAAGACCTCTAGATGTGCCTAGGAGGCGTTTCCTCATCAACCAGGAGTTCTACGAAAACACCCCACATGAAACTGCTTGGAGAGCCATTCATTATGCTCCTTAACTGTGAGGGAACGAGCCTCACTGAGTAGTTGTTCGATCGGACAGATTAAGAGGCATCGCATTATAGTCCGGAGTGTAGAGTTCTGGCATGTCTGAAGCTTATTCGCCTGCATTGTTTCTTTGTCCTTTTACCATTTGGTTAGTGGTAGTGACGTACCAAGTAGTCCACTCCCGTTGTGTCTTAAGCCCTGAGTTCGTCTTAAGATGGCTTCATCCATTACATGTTTTACACCTAACCGAGATCTCCATCTGGATGGAGACATTTAATGCAGATGCAGCAGAAAAATTGCTCCTGGCCCGGGTTGGAATCACTGTCAGCTAGAGTCAGGAGGATACGGCGTAACCCTGTTGCAAAAAGTTGCTCCAGTGATGTCAAACTTAATCACAAAAAAACAGCCCTTGGCTGGATAAAATCCGGGTCAATTCCAGCACGTAGAACCGGCTCTCTTGGGAATTGACATATTTATCTGTTAGTGATAGAGAAAATAAAATTTTTAATAACTGTTTAGATTTTTTAAGCCACTCTGGAGCGTAAACGGTTTCACAGAAAATTATTTTTATTTGTCCAAAATTCTGAAATTTAACTAGTTCTTCGATTATTACTTATGTTCATCTATAGTAACAACAAATTTATTTTAGGTTAATTTTAAGCAGAAAAGTCGTTTTTCGAAGATTTTCTGGGAGGTCAGCTACGGGGTCAAGACAAAGAATATTTTTCAAAATGAATTTTCTATTCTTAAAGTGCAATTACTATAATTCGTATTTCTAAATTACTATAGTGTTGCTTTTTTTGCAATGCTTGGTTGGGAAATTTGTATGACTACACTGTGTGATAAATGTTGCCCTTGGGCTGTGGCTTATACAGTTGCGCTTCGTCGATCTTCAAAAAAATTACTTGATATACATAAATGCTCTCAAATTAGAAACAGCTATAAGCGTCTTCCTATATGTGTAGTCAAAGCACAACCGCCAATGCTTGCAATCTTCTTTATTATGCATTTATTGTTATGGCAACATACTTATAAGAGTATGCAACAGAGATCGGAGATGTAAGAATGTAGTAATCCGTAAGTAGTTATATATACTTCTCTATTCCATAGATGCTTTACTGATTAAGAATTTTTGGCTAATACATTTGGGTGCTAAAAGTGATTACTAAAATTCAAAATATAGATATATAAAAAATCCGTGTTTACTTTAATAAATCCGTATATATATAAAATCCGTATCCATATTATAGTATTGAAGTTGAAATGAGAGAATATTTCGAACATTTCATTTAATATACATTTTCCAGAGATGACTTCTAGTTAACTTAAGAATCTGACGTTAATTTTCATTAATTAACAAATACAAGCAATTTTCCACATATATAAAAATTACACGCAACTTTTCATATATGTACTCATATGTAGCAAAGAAAAATTACCTAGCGTCCTTCTCCAATCCACAGCCAAAACTCGCAACACATACACTAAGACACAGCGCAAGAAAAAGTCAATTTATTTCTTAGAGAAATGGGAGAATCAAGCCACAACGCTGTCTGATTGCTGCCGCTGTCTGCACAATTGCAACTTGCAGCAGCAATTTCAAACAAATTGTATGTGTGCATGAGTGTGTGGGATTTTTCATAAGAAAAGAAATGTAATCACAGTGGGTTGTGGTCTTCGTGGCGGCTGCGGCTGAGGTCGAAATTGTAGCAGTTCGGCGAGAGCGGCACTCGCTTGCATGGCTTGTGGCATTTCGTCGCGCAGAGATAAGAAGCAAAATGTAGCGAGTTTGATGAAAAAACTTTAGTAACTCGAGGTTATGCGGCAACGACTTTTTCCGTTTCACTTTATATTTATATAAAACATATATAAAGGAGTGTATGTGTAGTGCTAAAATACAGAAATGCACATGCTATCTTAAATTGCGAATGAAAAAATTTCGCCTGATTACTACATCTGGATTTGTTGCAAGTAATTTGCGCCAAAGAAAGTGCCGTTGCATTTCTTCGCTGACATATCAACTTTTTTGTCGCCTGCAACGTTTTTGCTGCAACAAATTATTCCCAGTTATTATTTTTGCTTTGAGAAAGCGTAGCGAAAATTGCTTGCTGGCAACTTTTGCTCAGCCGCCTATTTGTATGCTACGAATTATTGCATTTCTTGCTAAGCGGTGTGTTGGAGAACATCTTTTGATTATTTTTCTCTCTTTTTTTGTCACACAAAATATCGCTTGCAATGTAGTCGTATTTGCTCAGCCATCGAAGCGCTTACTCTTGGAAAAGCTGCGCGCCAGTTTATTAAATACAAAATGAAGCTGTCTCTATGTTCTTAAGAACGTTATTTTTCGTCGCTTTCTGTCCGTTTTGCCTCTGCGTTTATCAAATACTCATTTTTGGTAGAAATTGCGCAATAAATTTCGGCCGCAGCCTGCACCACCGATTGCAATGAAAGCTGCCGCCTAAGCAATCTAACATTCCTGTTTCGTATGTATGTGTGTGTATCTTTAAGCAGATATTTTGCCTTTCTCGTGGAAAGGAAAAAAATAGGTCAATACCGCCGCTTATTAGCTTCATAATAACAGTGAACTGCTGACGTTTAACAAAGAAATAAATTTGGTGACCTTCGTACTTTGCCTTATCCTCCTTTTGCAATGCGAACTGTGCTTTTCGTTCGTTTCTGTTTTTCGAGATATCGAGATTAATTCTGGGCCAACCCGGCTTTATACCCCTTTTTAGGATATACAAGCTACAACAGTCCTCAAAATTACTTGAGAAATACTTTCTGCCGCTAAAACCAGAACAACAATCAATCCAGATGATTTTAAGACCGATCATTAGGGTTTCTAGAATTGTGTCGGTATCTTTATTGATATAGTATATCTATCGCAAGCAGAAAAGTTACCGGATTCAATTTGGTAAATATTGAAGCTCTTCTAACATTTCTCTTCAGTAAATTTTGCCATTTCATCACGGAAAGACTGAAGATCCAATAACGAGTCGAAATTATTAACATTTATTACAGAAATTCGAAGTCAGTGGCCTCAACTGTAAGAGCGCTACGTCCAATTTATGGTCGTCATAATCCTCCTGTAAGATCAACATGAAGCGTCTGGTGGAAAAATTTGAATCCACAGGTACTGTGCGAAATGTTCCCGTGACAGTGGGATAAAATAGTGCCTGTACTGTCGAGAATATGTTGTCGCTAACGCATCAATTGAGGAAGACCCAAATCAGTCTCCCACACATCGTTCTCAAGCGTTGGGCTTCTCTGTGATACAACGACGTCAATTTTCGCATATTTTGCGAAAATACCTTGATCTACATCCTAACAAAATCAAATTGACGCAAAATCAGAAGCCGCTTGACCACAAGAATCGTATGTTCGTGAATTGGGCTGACCAACAACTAGGTGATGAAATGATCCGGATTTGCATCGAAAAATCATCTTCAGCGATGAGGCTCATTTCTGGCTGAAAGGCTTCGTCGTTAAGCAAAATATGCGTTATTTGTCAGCCAGCAATCCACACGTACTGTATGAGTCACCATTGCATCCCGAAAAAATTACGGTTTGTTGCGATTTACGGGCCGGCGGCGTACGGTACTTCTTCCGTAATGATCTAGACCAGCACGTTATTGTGAATGGGATATCCGAATATTTTGGCCCGAATTGGTTGATATGGACTTGGACAATATGTGATTCCAACAGGATGGCGCTACAAGCCACACAGCGAACGTTATAATCGATTTATTGAAAACCAAGTTTGGAGAACGTGTTATCTTACGAAATAGCGCAGTCAATTGGCCGCCTCGGTCGTACGCTTTGACGCCGTTAGACTATTTTCTGTGTGGCTACGTCAAGTCTGTGCACTATGCCAACAAACCAGCGAGGATTGATGAACTACGTATGAATATCGAACGTGAAATTGCAGCAGTGTCGGCCAATTTATACATGAAAACCGTCGAAAATGGGGTTTAGCGTCTGGACTTCTGCTAGCGTGCCCGTAGTGGCTATACAATAGAAATCGAGTTCCGTACATAATCACATCGAATATATTGTACCTTTACAGAAGTAAAGAGCAGAGAGAGAGAATAGAGAGCTTTTGTAACGCTCTAATTGAAAAAGCTGTTAGTTGATCTACTGTTCCTGCAGCCTACTTTAGAGAAGTGGTATCAGACTACTATTAACATTGCGATAAATTAGATCAATATTCACGCATAAAATGTCTTTAAATGAGAAATTGCATTTATCAACAAGTGTTGCAGCGATCTTAAGTCGCGTCAAACTTGAAACGGTATATTTCAGTGTACTAACAGTTGTCCACCGAATTGAAAGTAAACCGTCATAAAAGCACATTTCGGCACTAACTCAGTTAAATCGCCAGATTCTTCACTAAATTTCTTCCAACCACCAATTCCCCGGTGCAATGCCAATCTTTCATTTATTCATCCACTCATTCATGCACTCGAACTGCCTCATTCATTTGCGCATTCGGTTATTGCATTTTTGCCAGTTACAATCTTCATTGATTACGCGGCACTTTATTTTCCCGCACACACACACAGCTGCATTTCTGCCGCGTGCCATGGCCAGCGAATATCACTAGTAAAGCAACAACAATCAGCAAAAATTCCAACCCAAATCACAGGAAGAAAAAAGCGGTGAAACGAAAGCGAAGAATGCAAAGAAATTCATCTTGAATGCCGGCGCAATAAAGCAACCGTTTCCGCATTCAGCAGCTTAGTGACCTCCACACACACACACTTATACATATATGTATATATGAATGTAGATGGCATATATTTGCCTTCGCATGTCCAACTAAGCAAGCTTTCAGCTGTTTTGTGTAAATCCAAAGCAGACACTTGCAACGCTGTGAGCACTCGTGTGTGTGGGTGTCCGAGTCGCTGGCGTATCTGCGTGATCTCGCATGCTGTCTACCGTTACATAAGCACACATGCGCTTGCTGTCTAACGTGCTTTGGTATGTGTGCGCGCTCATCGCCGGTTTATCTCACAATTTGGCTTAAACACACGGCTAAACGTTGAGTCCACACCCTCGTTTAGGCCCCCTCCTTGCTTTTTAGTGCAACATTTTTTGCCGTTACTTGTTTCTTTTACCGTTTTTCATTGCATTCGCGTGCTGCATTTGGTGGCTTCGACACAACCGCCGTCGATGACGCCATTCATTAGTGGTGAAAGTGGGTGTGGCCTTTGGTGGTTGCCGTTCGCTGTTTTACTGCCGGCAGCGGCGGAACCGGCGGCGCCGACGACGCTGTGCCTCATTCAATTGCTGGCTGTTTTTTGTGTATAAAGATGCTTCCTTTTTGTTGCTATTGTTGTTGGGGTTTTTACTTGCTCTTCATCACTACTTTATAGTGTTCTTCTTCTTTTCCGTCCTTCGCTGCTTTGCTTCGGCATTTGCACGTTTGATTTGTTTCGTAGACTCGACTGCTTTTTGTTGCGCCTTCCTTCCGCTTCGCTTTTGGCGTTTCGATCGTCGTCGTGTGGCGCCACATTGCATCGTTTCCTCTTATTTCCTCTGAACACAGACACACTACACTCACACATACACAGACATGAGTGCTCGCAAATCCAGTCTAGTGTGCATTTTTCCATTCCAATTGAAAGTGTAGTGTAGATTGCATGTCACTGTTATTGTTGTTGTTGTCTTAGTTGTTTGTGACACTGCAGCAAACCGTTTGATTGAGAGCTATTTAGTCTCTGTTCCATAGCTATATGTCTTTCTACTTTTGTTTTTGTGTTGTTTATGGCTTAAAGAGACAGCTTTGGAGATAAAACGTAGCTGCGCTTAACGGTAAATGACCGAACAGTTTTGTTGCTTTAATTTGGTAAATTGGAATTTACTTATTTTTTGAATTAATTGGGTTCATCTTTTGTAAAAAATATTATTTTTGATCAATTGCGGCGAAAGGTGCTGAAAACTTTTGAATTTTAAGCTTTGAAAGTTTTTTTAATATCTACATTTTAAAAATGAGCTTTAAAGCTCTGTTTCTTTGTCTAAATTAACAACTAACTATAATTGTTTCACTTTTATTGGTAGTATTGCTGGTCTTAATCTTTTGTGAAAGTTTTAGCTTAAAGCATCTTACTTAAAAGCTTTATTTTTTTAACGAAAGCTTTTATTTTTTAATTGGTTGATTTAAAATAATTTTGGCAAGTGTTCCAGTGTTGTAAAAGGACATACAGTAATACTTTGAACTGATGTACCTTATCAACATAATTTGCAGATTTAAAAATCACAAGTTATGACCCTGAAATATTTTTGAATGGTTTTATTTCAATTTTACTAAAGTTAAAGAACTCTTCATACAATTTTGAAAAGAAAAAATGCAAGTGAACTTTAACGAAGAATTTTCCGTATGGCGAAATGAAAACGAATCGACTGCTGCTAAGTGTTTTCTTTACAGAGAGGCGCCAGTCTCTTGATACGATGTCGATGAACAGGTAATGGATATTAAAATAAGTGTGATGTAAGATAACTAAGTAAAATGACTTAAGGTATCAATGATTATTATTCATAGTTATACACTTTATTTATGATCAAACCCCATTGTGGTTTGTCTTTACTTCGTTTATAGGTCCTGTTTTATGGAACTTTGAAAAGACTTAACTAGACAATATTACGCAAATTTATTCTGAACTACATATATAGTCAGAAAAAAACTGGTCTGTTGTGACGAAACCCGGAAATTTTAATTTAAATTCCAGGTAAATATTATTTGAAAAAAAGTCTTTTGCTAAGTTGGTAGGACTGTCCTTAATTACTATGCCGAATATGAGTGCAATCTGTCAAACAAGTTTGTTTACAGCAGTCGGTACACCTCAGTACTGCGTTGCAATTTGTGCAAAGGATAAAAAATATCAAATAAAGAATTTATCTAAATTTTTTATTTCTAACAAAATTTCGTGTGCAGAATCGTTGCGAATGTTCGAAAAGGCTTACAGTTATTCAGTTTTATCAAACACACAAACCTTCAAAGATGGTCAAAAGATCGGTAAAGACATGCCTCGTTCTGGACGACTTTCGACTTCTTCAACTGATGAAATTATTAAAAAAGGGAAGAATGCGGTGCTTTAAAATCGACGGGCAAGTGTTAGGGAGATTGGAAAAGAGTTCAACATCTCTCGCGAGTCCGTTCGAATGACTTTGGTGGATATTTTGGGTATGAAAGGCGTTCTTGCTCGACTTGCCCCGATAAAGACCATTTTTTTCAATAGGAGTATCGTAAATAAGTCTCTTCGGACATGCTTTATAGTGCGATTTCCGATTCCACATTCATGAGGAGCATTTTAACTGCCGATGAGACGTGGGTTTATGAGTTTGATATGCAAATTAGTCGGAATATAGGGAAAAAACGAACCGGAACCGAAAAAACCACGCTAAAGCCGTTCTAAAGTCAAAGTGATGCTCATTGGTTTTTTCGATATTTGTGGTTTGGTGCATCGAGAATTAGTTCCGAAGGGAAAGACGGCCACGAGCACGTCGAATGCGTGACAAAAGGCGCTTCATAACACCAAGGTAAAACACAGCATTAATCGTTTGGCCAGGTGGGACGAACAATACCCTCGAAATTGTAAAAACAAATCAGAATTGTCTTTATTTTTGACTTCTGAAGAAGACCGACTTCTGATCGTCACAGAGGTCCTCACGACCTTCTTGGAATCGCTTAAACCACTCATGCACATTACTACGGGATAGGCACTGATCACCATAAACTTTTTTCATCATTTGAAATGTTTCATTAAACGTTTTCCCAAATTTAAAATAAAATTTAATATTTGCTCTTTGCATTTTACGACCGATGACCAAAAGCTGCTGTCTCTTTTTGATCGAGAACATCGATTGTAGTTATCCAATTGTCTTAAAATTTTTACGAAATGTCAACAAGAGATCAAACTTTTTATTTCATATACCCACCAATAGGTGGCGCCACCAGAAACAGTTATATTTAAAAAGTTCTGTTTCTTTTGCGACAGACCTTGTATATGAAGGCCACCTTAAGCATTTAATATTAATCGCTTGAACAGCTGTCACAAAGTTACTATAGTGTTATAATAACTACAAACTAGCAGCTGCTTTTGACGAATAATTCTTTACTCCGAGATTGTTTTAATATCATTTCTTCGAAATAATAAACATAGGAAGAAACTTAATACAAAATTATAATAAAAATATTCGTAAACTTTATTAGCAAGGTACTGATTATCAAGGTCGGATCTAAAAAATGTGTCAACCTCAAGCAGAGAGATATTTTGCTTCATTTACCCAGTAAATTGAGCTAAATACTCTTAATATATATAGTATATTACTATCGCATTACTCGGTTGAGAATTACAGAATTTCACCTGATCGGCTGAGTGAAATACAAGTAATCTACTTTTTCTAGTCAGTCATAACTTTTTAAGCTAAATTTTCTCTGTAAGTGTCACATATACATACAAAGAGATCTTGAAAGAACTTTGCAATTGCCACTCACCATGCCATGTAAAGCAGAATAACAACAACATCATAGCGCATATGCTCTTCCAGTTGCCAATGTCGAATGCGGTATGCATGCTGGTTGTTTTTGTTGTTATTTTGGTTTTAATTTCAGCTGCTGCCGCTGCTGTTGCCAGTAAATTTTCGCCGCTGCTGCTGCCGCCGCTGCTTCTAATCACTGCGGAATGTTTGCAATCTTTCTTCGCACTTTCACTTGCCACAAAATTGTTTTTCCAGTTAACTGCACATATGTGCTGATTGTTCTTATTGTACTTGCTAAGGCTGTCTTGCATGTCGTGCTTGCAACATTGTGTTGGCGTTGGTCGTTCGGCGCACGCCACCGCCATTGCCGCGGCCGGAGCTGGTGCAGCAGCAGCAATGTAATCAACATCTTTGCCGCAACGCTGCATATTGTTGCTGCTTGCACACTTGCAACACCCACTGTCATCAGTCATTGCTGTTGGGATTGTGGCAGCTGCCATGTTGCAAACTATTGTCGCGGCTGTGCTGGTGTATGCGTCACTTTGTGAGTTGAAGTTTTTGCTGTGGTTGTTGTTGCAACAGCTTTTGTTGTTGTTGTTGTTGTTGCCACGTAGTGACGCGCAAATGCAGTTTACTTCCGTATTTGTATTTGTTGTAGTTTGCATTTTGTGTGCCACGCGGAGTTGCACTAGTTGTTTATTTTGTTGTTGCTGCGTTTGTTGTTGCTGCTTTGCATGTAGCTGTGCATAGATCAACGCGAAATCACGACGCTCTACGACAGTCCTGTTGTTGTTGTTATGGTTGCTGCTGCTGTTGTCGTGGCTGCTTTCGCTGTAATTGCTCGAGTTGATGTTGTTGTTTTCACTTTTGTTGTTGTTAATTTTGCTGCAGTTTGCGTACGCGAAACGAGTTGTCGCCTTAAATTGCATAATGCAAGTGATGCCCACTTGACATTAATTAAGTGCGAAGAACACGGCAAGCAGACAGTGCGACGGACAGGCCGACACACAGCGATAGTCGAGCGGTAAAAGTTGCCGCAACCACAATGCTGGCAATGTCAAGCTGCGTTAAATTGTTAATTTACGTGCGTGTGTGTGTGTGAGTGCGTATATACGCGCTCGACAGACTAAATGTCACCAGTGGCGTTAACACTTTGTCACTTTTCACAATTTGATTTGAACCTTTTTCACAGTTTCTCCACTTTTTAATTTTCCCGTACGCGCTTCACACTAGGTGCATACATACATACATACATACATATATAAGCATATATTTTTAGTTCATGTTGCAAGTTTAATAAAATCAGTCGAAACACTTGGCAGTGGTCAATTGTTGCACTTTTTTGCTCAAGGCTATTACAGAAAACTAATTTTTGTTGTTGTTTCTTTTTTTATTTTTTTTTTTTAATAATTTTAATTTTCAAAATTTTTTTAAACACTGTTTATTTTAATTTTCCTTAATAAATGCAAATAATCACCCTTGAAACGATTTAAAACCGCAGTACCGTTAAATAGCTTCATGAAAATTTTCAAGCACTTGATTCACTCTGTCTTTTTTCCATAAGCCACCGACACGACAATCTTTCGCCTTTCATAAATTCCACAATTGTTCGCATACGAAATTTGTTGTACTTTGCGCTCTTCCGTTAACACAAACCCGCTCCGGAACCGTCAAGCATACGACTAACCGCACGAGCAAGCACGAACGCCACTTTACCGCTAGCCAGCCAGCCAGCTCCACACATCCAGTCAGCTGCGCTCCAACACCACCAGCTACTTTGAGTCTGTGGCTGTTGCTTGTCGCGCCCTCAAAATGTTGTCACTTCGCTGCCTACAGACGCACACACACACATATGCAGGCGCGCTCACACACCCTCACGCGTTCGCCGCTTCGTTTGTTGGTTTTCCTGTCTGTTGCTTGCGACTTCCACTTCGCTTAACACGACACCGTCATCGCCAGCGTTGCTATTTTGTTGCCGACAGCGCCTAGCAACATGTTGCCAAGCAACAATTCATGTTGCGCTGGAAGCGTGCTGTGTGCAGCTAGGCGTATTCTCAAACTTCCAGCGTGGTAATTTCAGTTGTTGAGCTAATTTCCTTTTTAACGCAAGTGTGTTGTTGCTTATTGCTTGTTATTGTTGCTGACATTTGCTTTCGCTTTCTTTGATTATTTTGTTTTCATGTTCATGTTGGTTGTCTGTGTGGCCTAAATTTGTTATGTTGGCTCATTGCTTTTCTCTGCTGTTGTTGCAGTTGTTGTTTTTAGAAAATTGGCGTTTACACGTGCGAATTTAATTTCTCCCGTTTGATTGAACCTTTTGACTAGCTATTGATAGTATCTTCATTTTTGTTGCGTAGGCAGACGGTCGTGTCATTTGACCTCGTAAACCTGAAAAATCATAAAAAATATATTATTAGTTGCCATAAAAATGAGTTTTAGAAATAAATAAGTTGTAGCTATGAATGCCTGCACGCGCCAAAATGTATTTTCGTGTCGCCAAAGGGAACTTGTTTTGATTGATGTTCCTGTCTTTGAATGAATTTTAGTGGCTTTGACGCCGAAACTCATTCAGTTTTGTGAAAATATTTGTTTAGTTTGAAATTCGGCAGCAATTAATTGCGGCTTAAGTGATTTTTATGGTGTACTTCTCCGGTATTGATTGTTAGCAATGATGATAATTCATTCATCTTATATAAGGTTTTAGTTTTTTTTTGATACATTTTTGCTGAAATATTCATCAATATGTTCAAAGCGGTCACCTTTCGGGCGGTTTTGAATTAAAAATCATTCTCATTTATTTTGAACTCAGGGGAATTTCCAGAAATTTGTTGCAGTTAGTACTTTCTTGCCTTCAGTAATCTTTCTAGTGCTTTTCGGAAGGTATTACAATTGAACCAAATCAAAAAAAAAAGCAAAAACGCTAACGAAAGCTAACTCTTAAAATTTAGACCGATGACTTGGATTTTCTGTATAAATTTTAATAATTTCGGCTCATTGTTTGAATATATCGTCGAGCAATAGTATAAACACTTGTAAAAAACTTCAAAAATAGTGGTTCCACCGAAATTAAACCGCGCAGTGGCCGCCCAAAAAAACTATCTCGTAGACACACCTGATTTTCAAAGAAGTTGACGAAAATCCAAAAGTAAAGTCAGTAAAAGCAAGTACGTCGCAAAAGAGTATTCATTTAAGAACAATGCGAAGAACTCTAAACGATAACGGGTTCTACAGTAGAACACCACGGAAGAAACCACTTATTTCTGAAAACCCGAAAGCTTCGTTTAGAATTCGCCAAAAAAATAAAAAAAAGGAAATGGATTTTGGGAAAAAGTTTTATTTGCAGATTAGTCTGAATTCAACATTTTTCGTAGTTTGATGGAAGAGCTAGAGTTTGGAGAAAAACTAACCGAAAAACGTAGTATCAACTGTGAAGCACGGTGGCGGCAAGCCATTACGGAGAGCTGTTGCGGCCTCTGGAGTTGAAAAGTTAGCCTTTATTGAAGGCAAAATAAACCTTTATAAGTATATCTGTTGGAACACAATTTGAAATATTTGGTGGATAATTTGTGCCTCGGTTCCGGTTAGATCTTTCAACAAGATAACGATCCGAAGCGTACGGCACAAATTGTTAAGGACTGGTTGCTTTATTATGCTCCAAGGCAATTAAACACACCACCTCAAAGTCCAGATTTGAATATTATTGAATATATTTGGAAAATTTCGGACGTAAAATTGGAAGGCATCAGATTTCTAGCTCTGCTATACTCAAAGAGCACATACTAAAAGCTTGGAACAGCATTACATCTGCAGAGTTGACAAATTTAACAGAATCAATGCCACGGCGACTTCAAGCAGTTATTGATGCCAATGGGGGCATAAAACGTCTTAATAACAAGCATTTTGTAAAGTTATCGCACTGAACTAAGTTACTTTTTATTATATGTAGACTTTCGCCAAAGGTAGGAAGATATAAGCAGTGACTTTCAGGGGTAAATGCTTGTTTATCGTTGCCTTGTCTCTTCAGAGTGCTCACTTCAGATGCAGCATTTTAGCAGACTCTGGAATTATATTTAGAGAAAGAAAGATGCGCTTTCTTCTCAGATTTATGATTCCCAGAACTTTATTCCTTCTACTAGAGATTACTACGTATTGAAATTAGGTGCTGAATTTATTGCCAAAAATAATATTCTTTGTATCTGGAGAGGCCTTTTAAATTTTTAAACTTTTCCACTTATAATCTTCCTGTATTAGTATCTGAACAATTTTTATTTGCTCTCTCCTTTTTTCGGAACTATTGTTTAATCGTATGAGAACCCACAGCTAAAAATTTATTCTAGAAATTTAACTCTGCTGGTGTTGAGAATAATACTTGTACTTGAGGGAGGTAAATTTCCGTGTTATTCTAAAAATAAAAAATAAGCATTCTGCAAATTGGAATAAACTTTATGGCATTCTTAAAGGCCTGTACCGCCAGCAGCTTCAAGTTAGTAACTGGGCGCAATTCTTTACTTGCAAATAATTATTTTTATTTCTTCAAAAGAACTATGAATTTATTAGCATTATCAGTCAACTTTACACCCACATTTCCTTACAACTTGGGAACGAGGGCAGAAAAGTAGACTTGAGATACGAATTATAAAAGAAGTTCTCTAATAAAATTAAAATGATCAGACAAATGCATACTAACGTAAGTGTAGAGTGCATACCTATCTCACAACAAAAGTAGAGACCTGCAAATATCGTCGAGTACCGCTTGTAATCCTTTCCAGCGCATTTCCTTCGAACTCATTAAATAATTGAAGGATGCAAATAAACAAAACAACAATAATAACAAAGGCATTATCAATTGATTGTAGGCAATACAGCAGTTATAAAGAACGTATGTATGTATGTAGATGTGTATTGCAATCTACATACATGCAAAAATAGCAATAACAACTACTCAAATGCTTTGCACCCTTTTTTTCGACTCGACTTTCGATTCGCATCCTACACACCCGATGCGTTTCCTGCTCATTGAAGAGCAATCAAAGTATGAAAACATTAATGATGCATCATTTTCCTTGCCTACTTGCCACATTGCGGCAATTGCAGCCTGTTGCA
Source organism: Bactrocera neohumeralis (assembly GCF_024586455.1). Lineage (NCBI taxonomy): Eukaryota > Metazoa > Arthropoda > Insecta > Diptera > Tephritidae > Bactrocera > Bactrocera neohumeralis. The sequence goes on along the minus strand of NC_065919.1, from coordinate 78,876,707 downwards.
AGCTGCTTGCTTATGTGAATTGTGTGGAAAAAATGAGGAAATATCAAATAAGCAAATAAACAAGCCGACGATTTAAGAGTAAACAAAAGGCAATCAAATTGAAGTGGATGCTGCGGACAGAGGAAGACTGAGAGGTGGCTGTGTGTGAGCGGCATGAGGTTAACGCTGTGTGCGAAGCAAGCGTGTGTGTATTTGAGTGTTTACAAGCGCATAATATCTCTTTGTATGTGAATGGTTGTATGTGTGTGTATGTATACACTTGGAGTGGGCAATCGTTGGCAGTAAAACCGCATGCAAACATGCGCCGAGCCAAGAGTATGTATGCTGTTAGTATTTAGCAACAAAGCGAGTCTCAGACAATGCTCGTAACACATGCGACCAAATGGCGTATGACAAAACAACAACAATCATGAACAAATGTTAATTGTATTGTTCGCTGGAACACTTTTACTAGAAATGTTGCAATATATGCAATGATTGAGGCTAAATATCCGATAATAGACATGTTTGGAACAATTGGTAGCAGCAAATTGGTACGTTTACTGAGTTGTTTGATAGGAAGAAAACTTATTGGCATATATACAAAAGGAAAAATTTGGTATTTAGTCATTATCATCTGAATCTGAAGGAGTCTTTCCGACTTAAAAGGATTCTTTTTATGGCATCAATACCTAAAGTTGCTAAAAATGTTAGCAGAATATGAACGCTGTGTACATAAGTATGTAAGGAAGACTGCTTCGAAGATAAATATCAAAAGCACGAAATAATTTTTGTTGCACCGAAGTTATAATAGCTTTCAAAAATTAAAAAAAATATCCATATAACGGATTGTTTTGAATTGTTCAGTTTATATGGCAGCTATATGCTAAAGTGTTCTGATATAAGCTGTTCCGACAAATGAGAAGCTTCTTGGGCCGAAAAAAACATATGCAAACTCTAAGATTGATATCTAAAAAATTGAGACAGACAAACATGGGTAAATTGACTCAGAGCATCAAATCACCAAAATTTTCTTTTGACTGTTACAAACTTCGTGAAAAACTCAATATACCCTGTATAGTAAAAAAAAGCTCATACATAAAAAATTTCCTCCAGATGTGTGTCTTACAAGGAGGATGGAGTGTGTGTAGAAGTTTAGGTAAGTGAGGAAAGTTCTATGAGCGCCATTCACTTGGGAGTGACCAGAAACGATTCTTTTACATATAGCTCAAGCAGCTCACGACTTCCGGTCTTAGACCAATATATAGAACATCCATTTAAAGGCGAGCTGAAGTGAGGAGTTGAACCATTCCTCCTCAAAGTTTGACAATGACAAGAAAACAACAGTAGAGAAACGATTGGTGCACTGTTGTAAACTCGGCTATAACCACGTAAGCGGTATCTATGTCAATAAAGAAGAAGAAAAAGTGTGCTTCACGAAATTTTCCTGTCCTCAGATTTCAAAAGGATGGTTTCTGATTTTTTAATCCTGCAAATAAATTTCGATGAACAGTCTTGAAAATTAATGTGGCTGTGAGTCGATTTAGTCAAAAAACGGCTGCAAAGGATTTCAAATATCATAAAATGATAACCAAATATGAAGTAACGAATATACATATAACCATAAGAATTAAAAAAGATTATTAAAAAAACGAGCTCTACTTAACTCAACTGAAGATATAACTCGAAATAAATTGAAACTCAAGTCAAATATTCAACAATTATTCTGTATTTCACAAAAAGAAGGTATAACGTAAAATTTTTCTACCTGCGGAGTCTATTTTGATTGTTTTATGGGTCAATGTACAACGTACATTTATCACGATTTCGATGCTAACTACTTTCTTTTCAGTCTGAACCAAAGAGTGAAAGCGAAGTCAAACGCTCAATATGAACTTCGCTTATCGAAGACACTAACCAGTCAAACGCTCAATGTGTGCTTAGTGACGACAAAAACCATTTTTCGGATTATGTATTATGAGAAAAATATTTTTTGAGTTTTAGCTCGTATTTTCGAAAGTATTTACTCATTAAAAACATTGACCCTTAGTTTCGAGATAATAGCCAAGGAATCTTAAATTATTTGTAAAAACTCTTGTACCATACTTCGCTAATACCTTAAATTAAAACAAAATGCTGCTAAATATCGTTGAGACAGTTTCCTAAGATGTACCTTTACATCACAGTACAACCTTTTTCAATTAAAACACCCCTTATAGTCTAAATAGCAAACATACACTCCCCAATACAATCGATAAATAGCATAGGCCGTAAATTAGAAAATGTATGTACTTATATATATAGTATATAATATAATATACAGTTAAACGTACTAAATTGTCTCGACAATAAAGTTATGATGTTTTTAATTAAAAACCATTAAGACATATTCGGGGCACATAATTCTCCAGCCTAAAGCAGAAAACAACTTCGAAAGCATGAAAATGTTGAAAAAATATAGACACGAGCTAAAAATAAGCACCGCAGCAAGAAAGCGGCGCATCGGCAAAATGTCAATAAATTATAAATAAGACGGAAAATTGTCAAAAAAATCGTGAGAAAACTCAAGAAATTGGAAAAAGTTTTTCCCAGCTTCCAAAAAAAAAAAACACGTGAAATTCGTTAGCGTGTCGGTGTGTAATATTTATTTGTTGTTATATGTTGGAGTAAAAAATTGCTCAGATGCATGTGTGCGCGTGTGTGCGTTGTCATGTGTAAAGTTGCCAAGAATTCATGTCAAGTGATTTATGCGATAAAAATTGCGTTACAAATTAGAAACAAAATAACCAAATAATATCGAATGAATTTTTGTGTGGAGGTATGCATCTGCATGTATGTGCGGCTGTGGATGTGTGAGTGCGTTGACTGGCAATTGAAAATGGGACAAATTAAGACATAAGTGAAATTTAAGCGAAAATGAAAAGTGTCAGACCTCGTCTGGAGCGATGTGATGGCAGGCCAAGGGTGATGGGGAGTTTGACGGTGAAGATGTTTATGAGTATGTGCTTAATCGATAACAATATATCAATAAATCGATAAAAGAATCTTTTGAAAATAATGGATTGAATGAAGTTTTGGACTTGTTCGAAAATTTTATTTGATTGCTACATAGATTGGTGCTCAGATTGATATTCGTTTATTTTTTACATTGATAATTTAAGCTTAATTTTCCCTTCCTCTATTGTTGAGCGATCAACATGTTTTTCGGATATTGAGATTATGAGGAACTTTCAATAAGTTTAATCGATCCAACTGTGCACAGTAATAGTCGATGCTGATGGTAGTTCCTTTTGGAAGATAGTAGATGAATATTTTTCTGTTCACATCGCATAATACAGATGTCATCTCCCAACCTGACGACTGTTGCTTCTTTGCTCGCATTAGATTCCATTCGTAGACTGCTGTCCACTCAGTCAATTTGCCATTTTTTGATCTTCAAAGTCCACCGGCACCACGACTTTGCCTAAAGTGGCATACCTGACTTCTTTTATACAGCTGCGCTAGGGATCACTATAATCCTAGTCAGTGTTGGGAAAGATCTCCCCGAACTGCTCAATAGTCCACAATGCAGGAAACCTTCACATTATTAATTTTATTTAATTCTTTAGTTCTTAATGAAAGAGAGAAAGTTCAAACAGATCCTCCGCCTCCCGAAAGTCATAACAACGAAACTAATTTGAAGTCAGTTTAGTCTAGTTTTGCGCCAGCTTTAATATTGCACCATAGCTTTAAAATACTTTGGATATTATTATTTTTGTCCGGAAAGTAATAGGACTGATTTCGGAGCAAGCGGTCATCGACTGGATTCGGTAGAGGGCGTTCCTAGCTAACGAACGAGCGGCTGGTCAGTTGTCTCCGAGCACCTGGAAAGTCAGGACAAACATTTTCGCGCGACGTGTTTCTGTGAGTGGTGCAAGCCGAAAATGCAGCGTTCATTGGAGCAGAGTTACAGGATTAAATTCTGTATGAACCAAGGGTCAATTGGGTCCGACAAGACATCGTAGCCGATTGGAAGTTGCACCACGACAACGCCGCGGCTGACACCGCCTTTCTTGTGAACAGCAACCTAACCAAGTCCAAGACCTCAACGTTTCCGCAGCCGCCCGATACCTCCGATGTAGCTCCCCGGACTTTTTTAGCGTTCTTGCCTGAAAAGGCAGATGAAAGCCAAGCATTTTGAAACGACAGAGGGGATCCAAGCAGCAAGCGTGATGCCTTCAATGCTTTGAGATCCAGGACCTTAACGACTTAACTTCAAATAGATCATTGCCCTTTCAGTATTTATTATGGTTATTATCAACTTATGATGGTGGTCAAAAAGAATCACACTATTTTCCCACACACCTCATAGTTTCCCAAATTCGAGCTTACAATTCAAAACGGTAGCCGGCTTCTCGAAACTTATAATTGGTATTGTTTTCAATGTTAAACTCATTGCCACTTTGTAAACTACTCACATCACACTTATCAACTTCCTCTTCACACACTTCGCTATAACAGACGCCTTTGAGTGGCCATTGATTTGGAGTTGAAGTGTGAAACATAAATCTATTAAAGCGAATTAGCGACCATTAAGGTGGACTGTGGTCAAGTGCCGTTAGCTGGCAACCGTACTGTACATTAATTTGTATGTATGTATGTATGTCACCTACAACTAAAGCCGAAACGAGAGTGTATGAGGTCCACACTCGTACATAGAACTCACGCGCCTTGAAAGTGGACGCCGTTAGCGGATTAAATGACAGCTGGTGGCGGCGCGCATCGCCGACTTACGATAAATTTCCGGGGAAACACCTATAAATCAACAGCTCCACAATTGCTGAGATTAAGTGCGGTGCGGCAATGGGATGCAACCGCAGGTTCATACTTGTCACACACTATAACAATGTATGTGTGGGTGTGTGTATGGCATGTAAGCGCGTGTGTTTATTATTATTATATGAGCACACCTCCATTTGGCCACATAAACGCTTAACTAAACACTATTGAGGTTCGTTTTTGTATGAGCTGCTTGTCAGTTATGAAGCCAATTGTGTTTGTGATGAGCATTCATGCGGCACTTTGTGGGGGACGCACTGTATAATTTATGACAATTTCACGTGCTGCCAGAATTTATGTCACCCAACGTGGCTAAATCATAGGTAATAGCTGCTGATCATTCGGGCGTTGAGCAGTAATCAATTCGTCTTTATTATTTTTTGTTTAAAAGTGGCTGATAAAACTATAATGTTACTGAATTGAGTAAAGGGTTTTTGTGAGAACTCGGTTTTTTGAAAAGAGTTTCCAATTAAAGTTGATTAATTAATCAATTAGAATTGTATTACTTGTTTTCCAAACAGTTGCCAATGAAGCTCTGTCAAGTGTCAGCGGAAAACAATAATTATCGACTCAAAATGAGTTCTACTTTAGGGACAATCATACGCATATTAGTGAACTCTGAATTCAATACATAATTGCCGGCATAATTGAAATTAATATTTTCCAAATATATCCTACTTTGGAAGCTCGACTAACAGCTTAATATCAATTCTATTGAGTTTCATTTCGGTTACTTTATAGACACATGTTTTTTAAAGCTCTAAACAGTTTAACTCATTTGCAGATTGCTTTAAGTTAAAATAAATTCTTGTTTCTTCCAAAAGTTTCAATGAATTCACTTACAATTTATTAGCTTTAATTATACTGTACAATTCAAGATTAATAAATTGCTCACATTTGGTTTTATATGAGAAAGTACATACATATACAAGTATCTCTCTTCCATTTTACCGTAGACAAAATGAATTCTATGGTATAATAGCTCTGATCTGAAGAGTCCACTAACAAAAACCACGTAATGTTGAAACGAAATAACACACTCAACTTTGGTCAAAAAGAATTATATTTCCTCGTTATGAAAATAATTTTGTGCCATTTATGATTTGAAAAAGATTTCGGTCAAACGGTCACCGCGGTACCGTGTGCATATCTCCAACTATTTACACCAATTCTCGCCATAGTGCGCTGAATGTTATCTTCGAGCTCCTCGATCTTTGCTAGCGAGAGGTTAAACCGTTGATTTAACATACCGCCACAGAAAATAATGTAGAGGCGTTAAATCGCATGATCTTGGCGGCCATTCGATTGCGCTATTTCTCAAAATTGGTGATTAGCCGAACTTTGCACGTAATGTGGTAATGTTTAAAATTAAAACACGAGATGGTGCACCGTTTTGTGAGAATAAATGAATGGAATTCCGGGGAAAAAAGTCTGTTACCCGATTCATGTTACAATGATTGCTGTTGATGGTAACGGTATTTACTATTGGAGTCCGAAGCTGCCGCTATACACAAATACCAGTAGCTCACGAAGTTGGCTAGCATTAAGCTGGTATAAAATACGGACCACCATCTTGTTGCAGCCAAGATACGCACTCGCCTTTGTGCAGAAAGGTTCAACAACGAGAAACTGCAATCACAACAGAGAGTCGAACGATTTTTTACGGACTTGCAATCCTGCTGGCTGAGAGCACTCCTTACGTTTAGCTGAAGATGAAACCATTGGTTTTCGGAAAAGGCAAAAGCGAGGAGAAAACAGACTGCTGCGACTAACAGAAGGTTTCAAGACCAGAGCATACTCTTGTGGAACCACCAGAGGTGATCCAGCGGTGGTGATCTAGTGACTGATGACCAAAGCAAATTGAAATAATGGAGGGAACACTTCTCCATCCTGCCGAATGGCAGTGAAGGCCTAATGAAGAAGTTCAAATAGCAATTACCCTTCCGAAAAACAATAAACCGGCGGAGGGCGATATATGGCCGGCGAGCTATTCAAACACGGTAGAATATGGTCGGATGAAAGCATGCCCAACGATTCCCATCGACCGTATTGTGTGAGAGATTAAAACCTACCGTTAACAACTTATTGTACCTTATCAGCGTAGCTTTAGGACAGGAAAATCAACAAGTAACCGGATATTCACCATGCGCCAAATCTTGGGAAAAACAGTGAAAAGATTCACAAAAAGCACCACTTTTTCGATTTCAAACTTACTTCTGACTGCTGCTTTTATGCCACTATGTACGATTTTGGTACCACCGTTTAACTAACATGGCTGTGTAAACTGACGTTGAGTAAAACCAAAATCTCCTGTTACTTCGCACTGAGTAGGCAATTAAGAAGTAAAGTCCAAAAAGTCTAGATGAACAAAAACCAAACTCTAGAAGTCACTCATCATCATCGTTCTTCTATATGGTGGAGAGGCATGGACGATGACAACAGCTGATGAGTAGACGTTACCAGTTTTCGAGAGAAAGGTTCTGCGGAAAATTTATGGTCATTTGCCGATTGGCAACGGCGAATATCTCATTCGATGAAACGATGAGCTGTATGATATATATGACGACATTGACATACGTAGTTCAACGAATTAAAAGACAGCGGCTACGCTGGCTATGTCATGTCGTTCAAACGGACGAAACTCTCCAGCTCTGAAAGTATTTGACACAGTATCCCCCGGAGAAACAGAGGAAGAGGAAGACCTCCATTCCGTTGGGGAGATAACGGAGAAAAAAGCAGCCTTGTTTGGAAAGAAATTTAGAAATTTCTGAAAAATATTTAGAAACTGCAAATATACGTACATAACTATATGCGCAAATTTTTAATAACCAATTGTGAAATTGCCAAATGTTTACATATTTATTTCTGAAGTCCAAAATCTTCTTAATTTCACAGGAATAATTTTCTTCAAAATTCAAACAGCAAAAGTTTGTGCGAAACCACTAATAAAAATCATAATTCCCATACGGCTCGTGTGCAAACATCACATGTTAAGTGGCATATCACTTGTTTACCTAACAAAAACACACACTCACACAAACAAAATAGCGTAACTGCAACAACAACAATTAGCCAACAAATGTTTGCAGATGCTTGACGATGCATTTACATTTTTGTGGTCGAGCGAAAGGCGCGCGGAAGAGCTAAACAAATAAACCATTACATGCACACACATACATACACACATACATATGCAGCGGCAGTAATAGACAGAAATTCAGTTTTATTCATGAAAAAAGGAAGCGCGAAAAAGCGATCACTTGTGGCAGGTCAACACGCCGAGGTCACTGAGCTCGTGTGCGGGTTGTGACTAACACACACACACACACATTCATATGCATACATACACAGAACTTCTTCAATCAATAAACAAACCTGAAAATATGACAAACGACAGCAAATCGTTTGTGAGGAAACAAAGCGCATGAAACGAGCCAACTATAACAACAACAACCCGGTAAAGAATAATAAATTCTGCACAAAAATAAAACTAACACGCTGACAAAAACAATAAAAAGCAAACATTAAATGAATAACTAAACGAGTGCAACGACTGCACGACGCGCCTGAAATCAGAGAGAGCGTTAGAGTGAGAGAGAGTGAAAAGTGTGCTGCGGGGGTGATAGTGCGAGTGTGGTTGACGGCATAAAAACATTGATGGACGGGGTTACTGCACGCTCGGTTGCACACAAATTTAAATGCAACACATAGCCAATGAATATGAATGATGCGCCACACCGGCTGAGTGACACCAGGACTGTGCGACAGACCAAGGCTGCAACTGCGAGTGTCGCGCTGGCTATGAAGGCGGCGGCGGCGGTGTCGGTGGCGTCACCATAAGGTATGAGTGTTATGACAGCTCATGTCAAGCCAACAACTGCAGCACCTATTTGCATGCGCCTGTGCTTCTGTGTGTGTGAGTTATCACGTATGCCACTCGGAATAAATATTTAGACACTTTGTGGCATTTTTAATTACGAGCGACACGTGAACATGTCACAGCGCTAACAAACTCAGAAGCCTTGCAGAGAAAGGGCTGAGTCGGAAACTCGCTAATCAATTGGCCGTGACAAGAGTTGGGCAAATAAGCGTGTAAGCGTAACGAATTGTGAGCTTTCAAAAAAAACCATAGAGAAATGCATGCATACACTCTATTATGCATTTTATTAAGGTGAGTCAAAAAGTAACCTATCGACGGCATAGCACGAGTACTGAGAAAAAACCAGTGCGAAAGGAAAAATATTCAGCTTAATTTTAAAAACATGTTTGTGGGAATTCAAAGTTTCCCATAAGGTAGCTTGTTTAGTCTGGTAGGCTAATGTGTCGCGCATAGACCAGTTTTGGTGCTTTATGATACCAGATGAAGATGCTTAAAGCGCAGCGTTTCCAATGCTGCACGAATGCACAAGACATGCTCCATTATTTGCCCGTTGCCTCGCTCTTGACATTTCCTGCAGTCAGCCCCACTATGCAAGCGTGTGCAGCCACTTGAATGTGAATTGTCCAATCAGAGCTCTATAGTCCCTTCTATCTTCCTTCTCTCGGGTGCCAGTAGGAACTTCGTTTATTTCCGATTTTTCTTCTCTGTTTGGATAATTTTAATTTGAATTCGATAGCATACCTTGTGGCTCGCCCTAATATATGCCTTTGCGTTTTCATTTTCATTTTTTCTTTTTGTCTTTTTTGTCTTTGTCATCATAAAGTATCTATCTTTATTTCAGTTACTTAAAGGCTTAAATGAAAATCTCATTTATGCATTTTTTATTGACCATTAAAAGCACTATAAGTTTTAAGTTGTACAAAGACGGAATTAATATGAAATACTAGAAAAAATATGAAACAATGCGTTTTAGGCTTTATGTTGTATTAAATCTATAATAATTTCAGGGGCAGCTGTTTGTGATTCAGTGATGCATATAAGGAATTTTAATAGAAAATGAGTTATGAAGCTTCTGTCGTTTGATACCAAAAATACAAAATTATATTAAACCTGTATTTTATTGCTTAATATACTTACTTGTATATATTTCTATTGAAGGCTATCTCGAATGTCTCTGTTTTATAATTGAATTGCCAAAAGGAGATTAAAGACACCTGAACATAAATGGCTGTACTTATACTATCAGTAGATGCAGTTAAGCAGATAGCGGTATGTTTCCTGATCATTTCCAACCAATCGTTAGTCAGCCGTTCACTGATTTTGATAATTTTACTCTCTTGACCGCAGAAAAGAATTTTGGTTTAGCATTGGTAAGCTATAATTTTTCACTACTCACTCTATACTTCATAATTATTTGAACTTTTTAGGTGAAATCAAGCCTTATATGAATTTGCCTGACTCCAACTTTTCAATAATTTTTACAGCGGTATGACAATCGAACCATAATTATCCTGTTTTCCATCAAAATTCGTTGAATAACTCTTTGGGATTTAGGATTTAGATCTGATCCAACTATAATTGCTGCCTTCATAATTTTTGTGAATCGATTGATCTCTTCCTGAACGAAAAGTTTGACAACGCTAATTTGGACAGTGTGTTCTAAGTAAATATATTGAAATAATTGTGACCATAAGACCGCTTTGCAGTTTGTTTGTACATAAATATTAGTGAGAGTGCTATAATTAACCAAATTTTTGGTACGAGGGGAAGCTGGTCGATTTTGCTTTAAATCAAGTTACTCTCCTCGCTTATATATTCAATTAAGTTCTTTAATTAGCTGAAAAATCATCAAAAAAAATTATCAAGACCACACAGATTTGGAAACTCAGCCTAGTTGTTTAAAAAATTGAGATCTTATTAGTGCAGTAGCATCCTATATCGTTGAGATACTGTTTAGTCAATGTCAGTACATCCTTGCCATACTTTGATAGAGTCAGTTAACTTCCTGTCTGTAACTCAAAACGATGACGTGCTCTGTGCTGACTGTATAGCCTAAAACAGCACTTGTTCTTCGGCTTCATTTAACATATTCTTATATGTGAAATAAAATGTGTGGAGTAGTCGTCTCTACTTTCTTGTCGGCTTAAAGAGAACATGTCAAAAGTTGGGCTACGGACTACCACGTTTATTAGTAGTGTCACTTAGATCTTCAAGAAAGCTTTTGAGTTATCTCTAGATCATGAAAACATGTAAATTCGAAGTTAGGGCAAGAAGTGGTGGAAATAAGTTTACTATTTAAAAGCTATGCAATAATTACGTGCTTAAAAATAAAGTTAAAACTTATGATGAAAAATTTTAATAATAATTAGCGAAAAAGGGGAAAGTTCATCTTAACTTCGATTCCACTCAAAGCAAATTCTTTTCTTATCGGTTGTGATGTGGGATACCTTAAAACGCGAGATAAAGGATTATTAAAGTGAACATCTTCGCTACGACTTCCTCGCTTTATAAGATTTTGGTGGTTCTTTATATTATAAACTTTCATAAGTCTCCTTTAATTAAGTATATGTACATATAGTATATATCTATAGATACGCGATTTTTGCAAGCTTAATGCCGCTCAAGATTTGAAGTTTCCCTCGCTCTTTAAGTAGGCAGTAGCTGTAGGACGCTTTTAAGGTCTTCGAATTAACTTATGTAGATAAATAATACATACATCTGTAAATCTCGTTTGCATGGCTTAGAGTCATAGCAACGCTTCCTGTGTTTAGCCATCAATAGAACGGATGATGCTCAGATTAGTCCATGAAATTGTAGCTGTTGATCCCACCTTCTGCTTCCAGCAGCAATGAGGCATTTTCGAAGAGCTCATACAAACACTTGCACTAAATTTAATATATACGCACATATATATGCTACATATATACTTATACATTATACTTATATATTATACATATGTACTTATATATGTATATGTATGTATATATAACTTTGTGGTGTATGACAATCGTTGCCGAAATTGTAGATTTGCAGGGTTAAGCACACGTCCTGGCAACGGATTTGTGTGATCGCTTTTAGGCACATTGTGACATTTGCGTTTAATATTATCACAATGTCAACATTGTCAGATTTGGCAGCCGGGGAGACAATGTATAATTGTGCGCAGACTTCATTGGTGTATATGTTATAATAGAGGGTGTTTCAATAAAGAAAAGTCTGTATTTTTGTTTCAAGAAAAAAAAGAAGTAGGTGTTGTAGAGGTTATGAAGTTTGAGTAATTAAACTGCCGGATTCGTTCTAAATTCTAGTGAATATAAGATTTGTTGCTCAAGAGACCTGCGTCTTGTTAGTGAAGATTCAGGCTCAACCAAATTTGAAGTTAATCCCCAATTTGTTTAGGTCAAGGACTTGCTGATTTCGACTCACGTGTTCTGGAGTGTCATCGAAAAATTCCCAACTATTAATTTGAGAAGATAAAAACCTTGAAATATAGAGTTCTTTAGGAGTTCCAATATTTACTTGATTAGTTGTTTCTACATTAGGACGAATCACGGTTCTAAAGTTTTCACGACATAACAACAAGTTTATAAAAAAATTTTGAATAACTAGAATAGGACGAAAATTTCTATAAAGAAATTTTTCACAAATTCTTTTAAAGCTTAGTAGTGTATTTACTGATGTTGCAATAACAGCAGCATGACCATTGCATATCAGCAATACTCCCGTATTGTCTGGAAGACCCTGTATACGAATATAATAAAAAAATCCTTTAGACCATATTCTATTTCTAACTTTTACATCGTTAGCAGAGACAATTAAATGCGTTCGTAACTTTTTGTAACAACAAAACCCGGAGACTTCCAAAATGACGAGCAGATAAATGCAAATTAGCATAACTCGCTGATTTTCAAGGCCTTGGCAAAGCGGAAAACGAGCCAAAAGTCGCATGACTGTCAGCAAAACTGTGTCACACACACAGATAAATTCATACAGACGTATACTATACATAACAGTATTTTGGATTTCTTAATTTGCAACGATAGTCTGCACAGTTCCCAATCGCTTGGCAGTCGCCACGAATGGAGCAATATGTTTCGTCTTTTATGTGCCATTTGCTGCACTTTATGGCTGCCACACGTAATTTTTGTATAATTTCTGCTTTCATGCTACTTTTCCGCTACATGGGGCATGCAACACGCGTTCGCAATCAGTTGCAGTTTTAAGCATATTTCTTGGCATATTTTGTGCGCTCATAAATATGCCGGTGTGCGGTGTTCATATATATAATATGTGTGTGTGCGTTGGATTTTAATTGCATGGAAGGGATTTGAAAGCAAAGGAGAGCGCGTGTGCTGCAGTGATGCACGCCAAGTCGGTCGTAGAGTGAATTCCGACGCTTTGATCTCGTTAAGAAATTCACATAATAACAATATTTAATACATTTTATGCATAACTTTTGTTATAATAATTTAAAATACCTGCTTGGGAAGGGAAGATCAAAGTTTTGTGACGATTTAACTGCGATGTTGCTCAAGTTTTTTCTCAACATTGCAGCGAATTGTTAATTTGAGGTTTGACTTTATAAAGTTCTTTATCATTTTGTATCAACAAGTGACTTCAATGGGAGTTTTTGCAATAAAGATAAAGGAGAATGGTAAGGAAAAAGGAAAGAATATCTAGTGGGAGTTTATTCATGTCTTTCAAATATAAAAGATTTCATAAATGAACTTGATTTGAATCGGTCAATTCCATGCTAAATTTGGTAAAGATATCTCGTCGAATAAACACTTGTTTCCCATCGTTCAGTTTGTATGGCAGCTATATGCTATAGTTATCCAATCTGAGCAATTTTTTCGCAGATTGTATCAAACCTTTGGGCAGTAAGCCAAGTTAAATGTCTTGAATATCTCGATAATTGAAATACTTGTATTTCGATCGTTTAGTTTGTGTGTTAGCGATGTTATATAGAGCAGCTTATTGGGGAGAAAAGGAAGTGTACATATTTTCTGATCGATATCTCAAAAGACGGACGGACATACCCTAAAGTGACTCAATCGATCATTTATGTGTATATTTTATACGGTCTTCGACGTTTCCTTTTGAGTATTATCATCTATGTGACAAACGACAAACCAAAAAGTTGGTTTATGCTATCTTACAGAGGTAAGTATACTCGTAATAATGTCTGCCCATCACCTTCCTCATAGAAAACTTTATGCAGAAATTCCATTGAGTCGTCGTATACAGCTTTTAAAGACTTCTACATATGTTATAACCTAGGAAAAGCGTGAATGGGCGGTAAATTTTGATATGAATGTTCTCCAGTGATAACTTTAGCATGAAGAGTACCTCTGGCTGGTAAGCCGAACCAAATTAAAATGTTGTTTTTTGGCTGGAGTATACGTGGGCGTTCCAAAATATATTAAACCATACCGCCTAATGGCACCAATATCGCAAGACAATTTCGAATTCAATTCTCAGTTTTGTTTTGAAAAAGATCAATATCGAAGAATTATTGTTTTGTTCAGAAAACACGCAGGAAAATTAAAAATTGCTTAAAGACTGTGTATGTATGGTGAGTATTCTGGTTTTTCAATGTGGTCGAAAGTCGTCTTGGCTGATCCACGTACAAGAGGCACTACGAAAACGGCTAGGATGGAAGATTACTAGACAATAAACCACGATATCGTATTTGTAATCGTAGATTGGAGGTTCACGAGATAGCTGAAATAGTTGGCATCTCAAAATACTGAGTAAATCGAATCCTGAACTGAAACCCTCGAAACAAAAATCACATCTTCATGGCCGAAAACGTGAAGATCACTATATACAGCAATGGATGGTCTAGACTACTTCGAGAAGAGCAAGAAAACAGTTTATCAAATAATTGTCCGTATTTGCTATGCCTGTTTTCTCACTTCGCTACTTAATGTCACCCTTTTTATATAACAACACTGCAACGCTCGTTACTCGCCATATCAGTCATTCTTCACTTGACATTTCGGAGTCACGCTCTACATTATTCCTCAACGCAGCGTGAATTGCATGAGTGATCTTAAAGCAGAAGGCTCCGTACAGCTGGCCAACAGCGTTCTAGTAAAGCATACCCGTATATGCAAATAACGGCACATAGCAGCAATCATATGGCCAGGCTTGTGGGCAATTATAACTGCAGCTCCAATAAATGCATGAATTATGATCTACACACGACGCTGAGTGAAAAGACGTGTTCATTTGTGCTCGTTGGTGTTGTGTGAAGCTTCTTGGCAGTGAGAGCTAATCGGAATTGTGACTATTTTTGACATTCAAGTGCAGTGGATATGCTGAAAAGAGGTGGCTGTCACTACACATTTTGGTAATTATTAGGGTGACCAGAAGATTAAATTATATTTTTTTAAATTGAAAAAAAAAATAAATAAATAAATACATATTTAGAAAGTTTTTCTACTTCGAAGGTATATTGAAGAAATTGAGATGAGAATTAGCGGTGTTTCATATCCGTTTGTGAGGCACCGTCTTTACTTTAGTATTAGAATCTCCGTAACATCTCCTCTTCCTAAAAACATATGAATCTGAGCACCCTATAACCGACCAACACAGATTGTACCATTCGTTTGTTGCACTAACTATGTGGCATGCACTTCAACTGTTTGCAACTTGCCGACACACGCATTTATTTAAGACTCTCACTCATTCTTATAAGCATACTTCACTCATACAAACCTCTGTTTTAGTAGGCATATTAAGTGCGTACGCATTATGCAATATAAAAATAGCAACAACATATGTGGCAGCCAGTGCCACGTGCTGCTCGGCCTGCAGCGCCAGTCAGTCACACAATTCAAAGTGTCACCGCACAAAACACTTACACGCTCATGAGCCCATGCACCGACGGGTGCAAGTACAATCGCACACACATATATATTTGTATATTCCACACCTCAGTGCAGACACTCTTCCCCTCATAAGTTGGCGTACGCATAGGTATGTGTGTATGTAAGTGTTGCTGGTATCGCGCAGGGCGTGCGTATGCCTTGCTTTCGACAGAGTGTGACTGGCAACATTAGTGCGGAATGTTGCTGCATCAAATTGCCGAGTGGTGTGTGACGGTAATTAGCTGACAAGCAAAATATGCACACAAAGAAATGCACTGGGAGAAAATTTGATCATTTAAGCATTACCGCATACTAGCCTTTTTAAAATTTTCTACGAAATATGGGTGTTGAAATCGGAGAAAAATGTTCAATACAAATATGTAATATAGACTTTAGACTTAATCCTTTTCTGTGAAGAATGCTCTTAAATTTTTTGGTGTAGAATTATAATTATTTTTAAATTTGAATTCGAAAACATTTTTTCAGTCAAAGAGAAAGAAAAATTAGGAAATCGAAAGAAAAGTTGTTTGCATATTTTCGAAGAAATAACTGCCTTAAAAAAAGGATGCCATCATTTTAGATTTAAGTTAATATTTAATATAAGTATTTAGATCTTCTAAACAAATTTTGTAGCCTGTGTCCTCAACAGCAGTATTCATTTTTCAGCTAAAAGAATATAGCCAATACACCGCATATATTGTATTGAATATTATACTCGTTTTGCTCTCCATTGGTTCCGTTCTCAAGTTTCTAAAGTTTTTTTGATATTTCCCCCACTGTCCTCTCTGAATAACAGACTTCTCCTGTGTCAGATTCGATTACATGAATCAGTGTAACCAAATATTTTCATTAAATCCATTTTTTATGATTACAAAGTCTTCAGATTTTTGCTACTTTTTACCGATTTTTCAAAAACCTTCGCATTTCAGTACCTGTTGTTAATATATTGAAAACTGTATTGATTTGCAAGAACTCTATCTGTTTATTGATCTATATCTCATCTGAAAACACCCAAAACAGGCTAGATTATCAGGTGTTTGTAAAGATGATGCCTTGAAGACGGGTACTTCATTAAAATGAAAAAAAATGTGATGTCCTTGGCTCTTCTTTCCTTTCTTTCGCTATATTTTTATCTTTCCAGAAAAGCAGAAAGCATAGAAAAGTTTTAGAATATTATAACAGATACCTTGCACCGGAGCGCATGCTGGATGAGAGCATCATCTCTAAGTTGATTTTAATATTTATGTATATGATTAAAAAATTTTTGCTGTGATTATTTTCACTATTCTTTCTTCCCAAAATAATACATAGCTAACTGCTATGAATCTTCAAGAATATGTTTGTGTTATCGGTGCGAAAATTACTTTCGAACAAAGCGCCAACATTAAATTTTGTTTTAAAATTGGTAAAACTCTTACCGAAACGTTTCTATCGATGAAACCAGTTTGAGGCGATTATTGCATATCCCGTATCGGAGTGTACGAGTGGTTTCGACGTTTTCAAAGTGGTCGTGAGGACATAAATGACGATCAACATGTGGGTCAAATGAAATTAAATTGAACATCTCTAAACCATTGATTTATCGCATTTTCACCAAACATTTGGGCTTACGAAAGGTGTGTGCACGGTTTGTTCCTCACAAATTGACTGACGACCAAAAATTGCTCAGAATCCAACATTCGATCGACGCTTGTGACCGATTATTTGACCAAAAATCACATTTTAACCATTAACCACTCCCCGTGTTCATCTGATATGGCACCGTGCGACTTCTTCATTTTCGGAAAAATGCATTTGCCCATGAAAGGAAAGCGTTATGCAGACGTAGATGCCATTCAAAAGGCTTGCACCGGCATCCTGGCGGCCATACCGGCCAACGAGCTAAAACACTCGTTCGACTTGCTTTTGGACCGTGCAAAAAGTTGTATTGAAGCAGAAGGAGACTATTTTGAATAAAGTAAATTGCTTTTGCCGAAAAAACCATTTGCTCTTTATTTTTTTAAAGTCCTGTTTACTTTGGAAAGTTCCTCATATATAATACTCTTATGTTTCGGTGATATGTTGCGAAATATGACTATTAATTAATATGAGGTCTAGCAAAACTAAATTCTAAGCTAACACTTTTTCAATTGATGGCTTAGAAAGATAAGAGTGCTTTTCTCTTAGACAGTTTACAGATTCCTTCACGTAGTATTCTTTGAGTATGGGTCAAAGATAGACGCCGGAAAAGAAAAGAAAGCCGTATTTTACAGTTTTTCTTCGAATAAAGGCGAATCATTGCTAAATCGCAACAAAATGATCCATTTATGGCGGGTGATATTTGAAAATTTTGGTTCATAAACTGATTCCACAGAAAGTGTAAATAGTCAAGTTTGCGGTAAGTCAAATGGTGTCCAGGCCACAATTAATGATTAGGAAGGTTTTGCTATGTGTTTAGTGGAATTAACAGGGAATGATCTACTACGGGCTGCTCTTCTACGACCAAACTCTTCAGACCTGTACATTGGATATACTTCATTAGTAAATTTCGCCAAATATTTATTGAAACAACAAAAGGGTATTAAATTTACTAAAAACATTTTGTATGGAGCTATTTTTTGCGACTTATTGGAGTAAAGCCAGTTTAGTGCAATACAGATCTCCGAATATCCCCATGCCGTTCTTACCACTGAGAGGCTTACGAAACCGGGATGGACCTAGATATTATCCGGGTTATGATCCTAACCTCGACCTCTTTTCTGCTGCTACAAGAGCAACCCCATCTTCCCAACGATCAGAACGGAGTTAAAATTTTTAAGAAGCGGTGGGTTCAATGATCTAGGTTGATATAGGGACGAAGCCCCAATTTGGAGCATTTCCTCGCATATCTAGAGAGAACACCGTTAGTGCAATTCATTACATTCATGAAAAGGAAGCATGAATTTTGATAGAATATAAAATTTGTGTTGAAAGATATTTTTGGTGAGTTCTGATGGAATCAGTTATTCATATATGAATGTACAAATTTTTTTCAGATCGCAGCGAGTATTTTTAAAAAGTAGGAAGAGAAAGAGAAAACAAATTTTCGAACAATTTTATGAAAAAAGTTGAGGTAGCCGAAGACATTTTCAATATATCGGGTGATTTTTTAAGAGCTTGATAACTTTTAAAAAAAAAAACGCATAAAATTTGCAAAATCTCATCGGTTCTTTATTTGAAACGTTAGATTGGTTCATGACATTTACTTTTTGAAGATAATTTCATTTAAATGTTGACTGATGTGGTTTCAACAAGATGGCGCTACATACCACACAGCTCGCGATTCTATGGCCATTTTGAGGGAAAACTTAGGAGAACAATTCATCTCAAGAAATGGACCCGTAAGTTGGCCACCAAGATCATGCGATTTAACGCCTTTAGACTATTTTTTGTGGGGCTACGTCAAGTCTAAAGTCTACAGAAATAAGCCAGCAACTATTCCAGCTTTGGAAGACAACATTTCCGAAGAAATTCGGGCTATTCCGGCCGAAATGCTCGAAAAAGTTGCCCAAAATTGGACTTTCCGAATGGACCACCTAAGACGCAGCCGCGGTCAACATTTAAATGAAATTATCTTCAAAAAGTAAATGTCATGAACCAATCTAACGTTTCAAATAAAGAACCGATGAGATTTTGCAAATTTTATGCGTTTTTTTTAAAAAAAAAGTTATCAAGCTCTTAAAAAATCACCCGATATATATAAACGCTTCTTAAATTTGAATTTAACCTCTACACATTTAATGGCAACAATTTCCAATCTCAATATACACTTTCAACTTGGCTTTTCAATCAACGCACACATGAGCAATGAGTGGAAAATCAAGGCAGCGAGCGAAAACAATCTCAAGTGTGCCACTCACACACCCCCACAAATACCATGTTGCACGATGGTTGACAACAACACAAGCGTGCACATAGAAATATTTCCATATGTGGTATATCGCTGACGAACCATACATACATATGTGGCATGCGACATGCGCCAGACAACAATTTAATTACCTACTCATGCCACCAACAAGCACATTTCAGCAGCAGCAGAGCTGAGACAACGCAAAACGCAAGACAGCAATGCGACTGCGAGTTGATATAAATGCAATTAAATAAATGAGTACAACTGTTCGTATATACGCACACATACATACGATTGTATAAGAATTGCTACATATGTGCCACAGAATGTTGCTGGTGACGATGGCAAAATGATTGTGGCATGCAAAAAGGTGTCGCTTGCCACCAATAATGTTCACGCCACGTCAAAATATCCGGCGTACACGCTGTGGTGCCACCTAATAACATCGAAACATGCATATGGTATGAGACTGCAGATGGGCACACACACATGCATACAAATATATATACTTATAGTATAAGTAGATAGTATTTGTATGAGGATTTGTCTCCGAATCGCATTACATATGTTCGGTGATTAACGCATTAAACGGTATGTACATATGTGTTAGTATATGTGCATGTATGCGGGAGTTTTCCGCTGTTTAGCTGACGCTTAGACGCGTGCAGCAATTTAATCTCTCGAGACTCCAGCCTTCAGCGCGTATGAATGTGAAGGCCAAAGTGACCCAAGGGAGGGGCGGGCGTTGAGTGCTACAGTGTGTACATACATACACACATATACAAGTAAATGTATGTATACGTACATTTGCAGGTGAGTAGCACTTACTCGACCCTCAAGCAAACACATTAATGCCATCATCAAGTCAACAAACAATGCTGGCAATGAACCAAATTCGCCAAATGGCTCCACGGGGACTTTCTCCAAACACCCTGGAAGACAATCAATTTTTCCTTACATACTTCATACATACATACACATTCGTATGCATGTACATAAGTATGTGGGCATCAACATGTGTCGCACTTGAAAGCTAAGCGCGCTGACAACTGAAAGTGTCACGCGACAATAAAATTGTGAAAAATTAAAACATTTCAGCACATAATTGCCAATAGAAGGCAGCGTTGCTAGGAAATTTAATTGAAACGAAAAGCATGCATTTTCCTCTCAAATTCTCTGTAAATTGAAAGCAAAGAAAGTGATTCTTTTGAAAAATGGCACGCTGCTAAGTACAAATTTTTAGAGCTTCGAAGAATCTGCGCATCTGTTGGAGCGCTTGCAAGCCTAATAACCTAAGCAAACTAACTTTATAACAGTAAAAAGTATTTTGATGACAGATAAAACACATTCATGTGCTGCTTAATGTTCCAATGCATTTAGTTAGAACATTGCTTTTGATTAAAAAGAATTCCGTGTGTTAATAAAAAATTGCTTTTTGGAGGAAAATATACTCTTGCAGTATAAACTTGGCTTGATAATGAGTTTTCGGACACTGCTCCAGGAAACTCAACCATCGAAGATCGGTATGCTAAGTTTAGACGTGGTGAAATGAGCACCGAAGACGGTGAACACAGTGTATGCCCAAAGGAGATTGTTAACGACGAAAATATCTAAAACAACGGTGAGCTGATTATTCGGTGCAGTATTTGGAGATACTCAAGCGAAATAAGCTCAAAAGAGGGGTATTTCACCAAGACAATGTAACGTGTCACATGTCAGACAAAATGCTTCCGAATCCACTGTATTCTCCAGATCTTGCAACAGCGACTATTTCTGTTCTCAGATCTCAAAAGATTGCAAAAGAAATTTTTAGTCGAATGAAGAGGTTACCAAAGAAACTGAGGCTCATTTTGATGATTCCCTTTAAGTGAACTGTATTCAATAAATAATACGAATTTTGCCAAAAAAAATATGTTTTACTTGGGATGCCATACAAGTCATTTCTTGCTTTACTTTGCTTTTGTATTATCTCTGCGAATTGCAGTAGTGAGGCAATCTGCAGACCGGTATATTATCCTAAACAGACACATGCAACAATTTTTTTTTGTTTTTTGTAAAAATTTTGAAGTTATTTCCAGAATTTTCTGGTTTTAATAAATTTTCCTTACGAGTTAACCAAGAGAAGATCCCGATAAGATATTCAAACGCTGATAAATTTAGTTAAGAGATATAACGATTATAAGATATAATAATATAACGTCCAGCACGCAGCGAAGAAAATATAGCACCCGTGGCCAAGAGTGTACACAAAGACCGTGGACCACATTTTACGTCGTGATCTTAAGGGGTTAGGGGTAGTCAGAGGCACGAAAAAATGAGAGTTTTCAGTATTTTTTTTTTTGCTATTAAATCATGATATTTTACAAAAGTAGTAATATGGCATTATTATAGAATGTGTTGACTTGAAGCCACGAAAATTTCAAAAAAAAAAAACTTTAATTTCAAAGGTTATAGTTGTTTGTGTTGACTCAGTTCCAAAAAAAAGTACTTGCGATGCGATGCGATTACCATAAGTAATTGGAGATTCATCTAAAATCAACCAGACAAAAATGTGAAAAAATCGAAATTTTTGAGAAATCGATCAGGCCCGAGTTTATTATGTATTCTAAAAGCTGTATAAATTTCATTAAAATCTACAAAGCGGTTTTCGAGTTACAGTTTCACACTAGTGCTTTGAAGTGCCCGAACTCAAAAGCTAATTATCGGATCAACGTGAAATTTTCAGAGAATGTTTTTAAGATATTACACTTAACGAAACTACAAAAAAATAAATTTATTATTTGAAAAGACTGACTACCCCTAACCTCTTAAATTGAAAGCGTACCAAATAGAGATTGTGCAAAAACTGAAGCCGCTCGACCTTTCCAAGCGACATCGCTTCATTCTATGGCCTCATGGAAAGTTCCAAGAAGATTCGACGTTTTCGAGTAATATGTTGTTCAGCGATGGGGCTCATTTCTGGCTCAATGGGAATATAAACAAGCAAAATTGCAGCATATGGGACAAAGAGCAACAGAAGAGATTCCAGAGCAGTCGTTTTATCCACAACAAAACAAAGGTTGGGTACAGTTGATGGTCCAGCGGAATCATCTCTCTGTATTTCTTCAAAAATGATGCCGGGAGAACGTAACCGTCAATGATAACCGCTATCATGCCATGATAACTTCCCACACATCGAATGAAATCGACATTTAGTTAATTTTTTACTTTTCCAATTAAAAGTCGGTAAAATATTAAAAACGGAAATTTCAAAATTGTCTGTTCGTTCCAAGTCATTCTCACAGAATAGCTGAAACATTTGTTTTACATTTTCTAAGAAATCATGGAAATTGAATTAGTTTTCAAATATGTTGTGAAGTTTGCTCACTAAACATAATTCAATAAGTTAAATCTTAGTATTATTCTCAATTTTATTTTATTTTTTTCAGTACATACTAGTGGAATAGGAATAATTTGTTTCGTGCATTGTTTTGTGATTATATTCAAATAATGAACAGTTGTCCCTAAAAGAACACGATTGGATTGGCTAGTGTGTATGGCAGCTTTCAGTAATCCGATATGGGTAGGTCCCTCAAATGTCAAGCGTTTTGGGTAGAAAAGGACGTATGCAAAGTTTCTGATAGATACTTCAAAAACTAAGGGACTAGTTACGATAAGTAGACTCAGTTTGACATGCTGATCATTTATTTATGTTAATAGTTTATAGGTTATTCGACGTTTCCTTCTGGGTGCTACAAACTTCACGGCAAAATCAATTTACTACGTTCAACTTAACCATAAAGGAGTGAATAAATATATAATATTTGGGGAAATCTGCGGTTTTTCAATATTTCAAAAATATTACGTCAAGAATGACTTTAAGGATCATTAATGCCGCCAAACGCACTAAATAGCATTGGTTATTGGGCAACCTTCTCATATTTTTGAATGAAATGCGCCGTTAACAGAGATCATACAGGTCAACAATTTTGACTTATTCATCGTTTTACAGATCCAACTTTCATGATTCGATCCTTTACCACTTTCCTATTCGGGAATAAATAATTTTAAGAATGTAATTTTTATTTCACTATTCAATTTAAGAAATCCGCTGCCACTTCGCAACACAATGCACTCCGCTGCCTTAACCAGCGGCCAGAGCGCAATAGCGTGCATTTGCGACAGACGAGCGATTGTCGCTACAAACCCAACCACATGTCGCCCTGACAATACCACATCACAACAATGACACTGTCTGTTTATTTGTGTTTCGGTTTCTTTGCTTGGTTTTCCTGCTCGCTGCCGTCGCTGTGGATGCTGCTTATCTGTCTGTGGGCATGTCTGGCAGAGCTTGCAATTAAAGTGGTTTAAATAATTAAGCACACACACACATGTGTATATAATTGTTTACAAGCACTAGATTTGCTGCCTCACTAAAGCGCAGCCCCTCTTCAACTGACTAACTTCCAGCGACTCCAGTCCTTCTCATTCCATCTCTTGTGTTTTAGTGTATTTGGAGCACATATAATATTCTACTATATAATTGCGCGTCTACATATTTTTATGCGCGCTTTAGTAAGCGCTTGAAAGACATTTTATTCATAAATTCGCCTTTTAATAAACTGCACCACACAGAGTTGCAAAGGCATTATGCTGTTTGGGGCGTGCGCGTGCGTGAGTGCTGCGGTTGTGCTTCAATTGCCTACGCCTGTCTGCGGCTGACGTTCACATTAAAACCGTTTTAATTTGCTTTCACTTTTTTGCATTTTAATTAAATACTTTTTTTTGCAATTTTTATGCGCTTCTTTCCTCAGCCACCGACTTCACTGTCGCTCAAACCGCTGCCGATTTGTATGTTTTCAATTAGCTGCCCGCTTAATGTTACTTCTTTTGTTGTTGCTTTAATTGGAAAGCACAGGCGATTGTTTGCTCTCAAATGTAATCCTGTAGGGAAAATATGAAACTGATTTTTGATTCAAGAAATGTATTTTCGAGTTTTGGAAAAGGCTTTGGTTCGAATTTCAACAAAGAATACGAAAATTGTTAACTCTGGCTGCACAAAAGCTCCGCAATAACATTTCTTATAACATAAAGGGGTCCCAAAGAGGCATGAAAGGGTACACCCATATTTTACCTTGATTTTAATCGGTCAATTCCAATGGAAGATGGAGTCATGTGTAAAATTTCACGCAAGTGAGGAAAGTTCTCTGAGTGCCATTTACTTGGGAGTGGGACGATTCTTTTGCATGGCTCAAGCAGCTCAGAATTTCCGATCTTTAACCAATTATCCAAAGAACATCCGATTGAGGGCGAGCTAAGGTGAAAAGGCGAACCATCGTTCCCCAGGGTTGTATGCTGGGTTTGGGACCCGCCACGTAAAAAGTGCTCCAATGAAAACGAAACAGCAACCTCGGATAAGAGACCCTCCTTGTTAACTTAAATATAACCACGTAAGCGGTGTCTACGCCAGTAAAGAAAAAGAAGAATTTCAATGACAGCTGTATTGCTCGGACTTAACTTCCGTTCGAAGATTGTAGCGTTGTGTTGGACAATAAATAATGGACAAATTTGTAAAGATTTATTGTTAACAAAATTTCCGGTTCCAACAAATGAGCAGTTTCTTGGAGAGAGAATAAAGTATGCCAAATTTCAAATCGATATATTTCAAACCAGGTACTAAAGCATTGTTCACTTAAAATCTGTACGCAAAAATATTATTATAACTAAAAAGATAAACAACGGAAACTAAAAATGTTAATACGTTAACGAAGAGAATTTATTAAGCTTTTTAATTTTAATACAAGATATAATTATTTTAATACAAGATATATATATTTTATAAATATCCGATGTCATTGTGGTCGACGTTACGAAAGTACGACTTTTATGGCCACAGGAGCATATTGCTTGCCAAATCATAACTTTTTGGCCGTATTTATCAATTCTTTTATATTTATATTTTGCTTCCACATTCCCACGCTTGTTTGCAACATAAAACTTTTATCAAGGAATTTTATTGCAATCGAGTTTGACATAAGTTTCGTCATCCATTACAAGAGAGCCTTTGAGCTTCGTCAAAATCTGATTGTACAGAAGTCGTACGCGTCTTTTTGCCAAAATATTCTGTTTGTCAGATCTGCTTAGGTACTTAATTGCACGGTATGTATTTAGCCTAGTATTTAAACGTATTCGCCTGGCGGTACTTATACGTGTCCCGAATTTTTTGGCGCGATCACTGTCAGATAGCCCGGGATTTTTTTTAATTGAGGTTAGTGTCTTCCTTACTAATTCTAAATCCCGCGCTCCTCTTTTTACACACATTTTTTTAGCTCTTTCTATGCTCAAAGTATTTTTGTACCGTTTAATTACACTACAAACTGTTGTTTTGGACAATTTTTATTTTTTCCAATTTTTGAACCTGACCATGTCGGATTTGCTATAAATTCGTTCACTATTAATTTTCGATTAGCGTACTCCATTTCACATTTAAAAGCCAACTGATAAGCAAGGGCATTGAAAAGTCCTATACATAACTGTATTTTAACTATGTACTCAGATCAACTGATTTTACTCAGAGAATTTGTAAAATAACGGAGCAGCGGTCCCTAGAGTGCGTACAGATTTTAAGTGAACAATGCTTTATTCTTCCTTTATGCAGACAGATGGTTAGAGGGACGTACGTGGTTCGTCCACTTGGTTCGTTACGCTGATCATTTAAAGAAATATTTATGAGGTATCCGACGTAAAGCACTAAGTTTAGTGAAATGAAGAAAACGTGTTCAGCAGTAGAGAGGCAATCCGAAGGTGAAAATCTCTCTCTCTTCTAGTAAAATGAAAAAAACTATAGATTTTTAGAGAGTCCACCAGAGATATGAAAATCAGAGCGCTTTCCAGCATTCCCACACTGCTGTTAGCTGCTAATTTTCCTGCAGGGATGCTGCGACTGCGCTACCGCTCATTTGTACGCACAAAGTATACAACATATGTAGTATGTCTGGCTGAACGGCTGACTTGTGCATTAGTTTGCGAACAATGCGATCGTCTTGTTTAGCAACATGCCAAACAAGCTGTCGAACAGACAGACAACACACTCACATCCACACATGTATGTATGTGTGTTTTTCGGTGGCATTTCACGCTGACAGACATTGACAATGTCATTCTTAATTCTTAATTAATTTGCTGTGCAACATTTGACTTGATTGCGGCGCGTTGCAAGCAATTTAGAAATCATATCCGCGAAGGGCCTCCCGCTAATGTGTCAACAAGTGGTTAATATTTTTATGTGTTCGCATGCGTATGCGTATGTGTGTATGTGTTGGTGAAAGTTTAAAGGGCCATTGGTGCGGCTTTGTTATGCATAATCGTTCGGCTAATAGCATTCATTGGGCGCAAATTTACTGCGAACGTTAAATTTCGAGAAGCAGTGTGTGAAGAAATGCCGTTAGTCGATTCCGAGAATGTTTTATTGGCAATAATTGCCTCATTTGGTTAGTGGTTGAGCCAGTCTTTGCAATGATTCTTTCTAATTTTATAAAATAAGTTTCCTTATGCATGCATGGAAAGTATTGCTTCAAGGAGAAGTGTCAATTGGCTCTACGCTCCAACCGGAGTTAAAGGAAATACTATTCAAATAAAGTACATTAATGCATGATTTAAATTGTCCGCCATTTCAATTAACCTCTTCGCAGTCGACGAAGTTAAAACACTATTCCGACCATATTTTGTATGAAATTTTCGAACTGCCGCCGCCAAGCATATATTGTTTTTGAAGTATTGCTCAATAACGAAGACACGTTGTTCTATTCACTTTTACTAAGCCTAACTGTCACCCGTCGATTTGATCTTTTCAGTTTCGTATATAAATGGGGCAAATTTAAACTATGCGCTAAATTTGGGAAACCCTGTATTCAGTTAATTTGGGGACGTTTTTTATATATGAAGTATCAATATTTTATTTGCTTACATTGGCTTAGGTCTCTACACCAGCATAGTTTTTGAAGATTTTTTTACCGAATACCGAGGCAACCTTAAGAAATATTTTCTCTTTCAATGATGTTTTTTTCACTTATTCTAACTTCGTTTTTTTATGCAAGTTCTATAGTCTCTTTCATAGCCTTTTATAGTATTGCCATTTTAGTCAACTTACATAAAATTTATTCAATGTTTATATCGCAAACCCTGTCAAGAAAGTATCAGGAATTTATGTATTATATAAAACGATAATGTTTCAATCATCATCCAAAATTATTTTATCGCCTTCAAAGTAACATCCATTTGAAGCGATATTCTCCGAAGTAGATATTTCAGTGTGGAGAATAGGAAAAAGTCACAGGGGTTCATATCAGGTGAATACGGTACTTGCTGAATGATATTTGTTGAGTGTTTGGCCAAAAATTCATTCACAATGATGGCTTTGTGCGATGTGCGTTATCAGGATGAAGAATCCACGAATTGTTGGCCCACAAACTCGGACGTTTACGACGGATAGCGTTTCGTAAGCGTCTCATAACACCAAGATAATACTCTTTGTTGACGGTTTGACCAGTTGTAACGTATTCATAGTGGACGACACCACGAATATCGAAGAAACCAATGAGCATTACTTTCACTTTCGATCGGCTTTGGCGTGCCTTTGGGCCGCCTTTCTGCTGGTTCGTAAGTGTGTTATATTCGTAGACCCATATCTCGTCACCAGTAATTATGCCAACCCTTAAATTTGATGGTGGTTCGTTGATGCTATGGTGTATGAATTTAAATGGGGTGGAAATTGTCAGAGGATTCTAGTACGAATGACCGCATCCGATTTTATTCTTAATTTGGATCAACACGTCTTAGGAAGCTTAGGAAGGAAGGAATGAGGCCTCACTGTTGAAAATTTAACTTTTCAACCAGATTTTAAAAATTAGTTGCAAGATTAACAAATTAAAATTCTCCATTGGCCCCCGCAGTCACCGAACTAACCGATTAGAACACCTTTGAGGAGAACTCAAAAAGTTCTTGGCAAGTAGTGATTTAGTTCCCCGAAACCTTGACGAACTTTGGCAACAAGTGGCAGCGCTCTGAAACAATATCAAAATAGAAGCCTGCCAGAAACTAATAAGTAGCATAGTCGTTATTTCCCCGAAATATTAAGAAAGATGAAGTTCTTCACCACTTGGACTTTTTATAGATATGTTCATGTCTTCTTGCCCCCAAAAAGTATTTCGGCTCGATCGCTTTACTTCATTCAACTGACGTGACCATTTTGAAGCCGGCTCTAAGCGTGAAAACTATGCCCTTCAAGACGTGAAGTTAGGAACCTCAGAAGCACTTTATAGCGACTATAAAAACTTCCAGCAGAAATAATTATGTAGTTTATCAAAGAGGAAAGTTCAGTTTCAAATAGGTCTAATTAAAGGCTGAAAGTTATGTTCAGCATAGTTAAAAATATCCGATTTATGTTAAATATGCAACGTTTTGTTTGAAAGCCTTCTCTTGGGAGAATTTTTCAACAAGCATTCTTATTCGCCATGAACAGTAACAGATAGTAATCATTTGCTTTCGGGTCTAGACTGTAAGGTGTAAGCATAAGGCCTTCCCACTAAGCTCCCGGAGCTTCTGGCGAGTTATTATACAATTTTGTGTTTTGCCCTTGTCCTGATGAAATCAATTCCATTCCTATTGGCTAAAGCTGATCATTTCTGAGCAAGCAAGCAAGTCCGAGAAAAGGAGTTTCTTTGGAAATAATTCATAGTAGATCCAATAACAGTCCAAAAACAAGCAAAAGTTTGGATAGTCAGTCTTGTTTAAATAGACCTTGCTTTTCCGTTTAAATGCTTACATTCTAACCAACATAACATCCACGTATTTATTAAGTAATAACAACGTCAGTATTCACGAAGTATAGTAGAGAAACTTTCTGGCATATATACTCTTGTTTAGATTCAAAATTGAAAAGAGGTTCCATTTTTTAACCCAACCTTCATGTTGTTATTAATTTTCACCTTATGTTTCAAGTTTATGCAAAAATTTAATAGAATCATAGATTCATTAAAGTTTTGTGGATACAGAAATGCTTCGAGAAGCCTTATTCGTGCACTTCTTCAGTTAATTGCCACTTCCTTTATCATTTAATTATTAAAAAACTTATAAATGTGTCTCTTTATAATTTAAAATAATAATACTATGTGACATATCAGCATCAGCTCCCATCGTTATTTCTATTTTCGACCGTTACCGTATTAAAGATTGTCAACGAAATTAATATTTGCTTTGTTATAAATTATATTCCTGCCTATTTGAACTTTCACATTCTTATATGCAGCCACACAGCGTATCTTACAAGGCACCGCTCTGCATAACTAATTGTCTGTCAGGCTGTCCGCGCGGCCGTGAAAGCACAAAATGAAAGAAAATATTTTTTTTTTATTAAAATTTCATAATAAACGCCAATTGTGGTGGGAGTATATTAAATTATACTGAAATATAGAGATAGAAATTTTTCGGCGAAGCATTTGGGGCGCGTGTTGTCAGGCTTCGTGAAGCACAGCACCGTTTTCATTAATTTCTAATCAACATTTGTCCAACCCAACGAACTCAGTGCACTTCCGCCACCGCAAGGCTGTAGGGGCACGCAAGATATTTTATTTTTCACAAAGGCCAAAATATTTAGAACAGCTCGTTTCGTTTTGTTTTTTGTTTTTGCTTTGGCGAGGAATTGCTGCTGCACTTGTGGCAAGTTCGGCGAGGCAGTTTTAAAAATTTCTATGCATCACTTAATTTTTGGCAATTAAACTAAACGCTCTGGTCGCGGCGCATGTGGCAGCTACGGCCAAACCGCATGGCTATTGTGTGCATACCCTAGTAAATAGCAAGCTGCCTTCGTAGGCACCGCGTATTCACCACTGGTGTTGTTGCTGCTGCCAGATATTTGAATTGCTTTCGCAGAGTTGGTGTTGATGTTAAAGTTTAGATACTCGTAGTTGTTGCTGTTTGGCCAGCTGTATCGACTGCTGTTGCTTGCTTTCGTTTTTGCTGCTGTTGTTGTTGTCGTTGTTGTCGGTGTGACTGCTGTGGCTGTCGCAACGCAACACTGACCAAGCCAACGATCAAAAACGAAACGTGGTCAGAAAGTTGAAACTAATTTCACTAAAAGCTTTTAACACCCTCCGCCGCTATGTGCGTTGC
This sequence comes from Bactrocera neohumeralis, assembly GCF_024586455.1. Taxonomy (NCBI): domain Eukaryota; kingdom Metazoa; phylum Arthropoda; class Insecta; order Diptera; family Tephritidae; genus Bactrocera; species Bactrocera neohumeralis. Next base: position 78,846,136 of record NC_065919.1, on the reverse strand, counting down.
AAAAACCAATAGCTGTGCTAGCACCATTAGCAACAACAACAATAGAAGGAAAAAACAACAAATAGCGGCGGCAGGAGACGCTATAGCATTTGCAAGAGCTTTGTATAGGGTGTTTAATGGTAAAGGTGTTATCTGTGGCTCTGCTGATAGGAGAAACGGTCACAGCGGTTAGGGGATGTTAATGAAATGGAACGAACTAAGTGGAATAAAACAAAATGAAATGACGAAACGGATTCGAGGAAAGATAGGCAATGGAATGGCGTGAAAATAGATTTTCCAAATTTCAGAGCCGTCTATCATTCCGTTCAAATAATATTCAACACAAACTCCGAAAATTTTGAGTTATGCTTTCCTATATGCAGAGTTAGGTTTATAAGGATTGATTTGACAAGGAAACTTTTTAAAGTATCGTCATCTCCTGCAAGGCTTGGAAAAATTATTCGGAACTGGAGGATAAGATCTACTAACCTCAGTTCAAAATGGATATTCGGCGGTTTACCATTATATATGTAAATATCAAATTAAATTGGATCAGAAGATAACAATTTTTATAATCGTAAACTCAAAATTGGCATGAAGTAACGAGTGAGCAGCTTCTTAGAGTGAAAAATATGTGTGCGTATATATCACCAAACAGACAAATGGACAGAAATGAGTAAATCGACTCAGCTCGTTAAGCTGGTAAAAAACTTTGAGGAAAATAAAATGCATTCCATTTGGAATAATTGAATTATAACTCATTCGGTTGTGTGAACTCGAATGTTAGTGCACGGACGTTTTAGCCGGAAAACGAGATGCGAAGGTCAAATAAAAGCTACTCAAATTTAAAAAAAAATTGTAAAGAAGTTGTAGGGAACATCGCTTCTTTTAATCAAATATCTTCAACAATTGATTTTAGAATCGATAAAACAAAAGCAGTGGTTAGATAGATAGGAAAATTAAGGCTTTGCACTGCTACATATAGTGTGTTGAGCCCTTCCCTACATCGCATATGGTCACAAAGGGCCAACAATCTGAACAGATCCAGGAGCCTGCAGGGCTTGACTGAGGTGATGTGATCGCTGTCCACGTAGATGGACCCTAGGACCTTTAGACTGCTTCTCTAAATTACTAAGCAATCCAGAATCAGGTGTTCTAGGGTATCTTGTTTCATGTCGCAGCACCGGCAGTTTGCGCAAGAGACTATTATGCCCATGTTGGACAAGTGCTTTCTAAGTCTGCCGGGCCCTGTATAGAGCGCGACAAGGAAGCGGAATTTGTCTCGAGGAGGTTGATTATTTCCTTAAACCTTGTAAGGTTGTAACCTCCCAGAAGTAGCTTGGCATGGCGCATTCCTGCTGCCAGCTGCCAAAGCTGTGCTCTACACACTCTCTCCTCTATGCGTAGCAGCACCTTTATAGCATGGAACTCCACTGCAATGCATGGTTCTGCCCCCATCATCTTGGCAAGCTCATTGCCGGCTACCAATTTATGCCCCAATACCCAGATTAGGTGTACCCTATTGCACACTGGCGGTTTAGTCTTCTTGTACACTCCTCCACTATGAAGCGACTTCATACACTAGGATCGCCTTTAGAGCTGCTTGACTACCGCTACGTTTAGCGATACGCTAGTTGCGGTGGATATTGATTTATACACACTGACTTACAGCAAAGACTTCTGCTTGAAAGACGATCGGAAAACGTCCCATTGGTATGAGGAGTTTGATATGTAGTCTCGCAATGGCTGCTCTAACGCCTTCCGGTGCTTACGTGCCGTCAATGTATCACTGGATAGTGTTACCTCTCAGTAGTAGGTCGAGCGTGGAATCCTTCCACTCCGCCTTACTGCCGAGAGTAATTCTGAATTTCTTTGTAAAGTTAACCCTCTTCGTTACACCGTTCCTGGGAAGAAAAACCAATGGTGTTTCTTCTCTTACAGTCTTCATTTGTTGAGACGAAACCCTCTGCTGACATGAGCAGCATGGTATGTTTCGCTACCTGTTTGTTCATTAGATGTAGTAATGAAATATCCAGCTTGACTTCAAGTGCTGCGGTTGGGCAAGTGCGCATTGCTCCTGAAGACACAAGCGAGAGTTTGCAGCTTCGATGAAGTTGTTACTTAAGATAGATATTACAGTGGTTTTCCAAAGATAACAAGCTATGTAAGTACTAGAAATATATGCGAATATTTTTCATAAGGCTTTCTAATTTGAAAGTTTAGGTTTGCAAAAATGTCTGGTTTGTTGTTAATGTTCTGACATAAGATATGTACTATAACGTGCGGCCTGGAAAGACTATAGTCTTATAGTTATTTGAGATTACTTGTTTAGTTGAATTGATTTTTTGTTATAAATATAATATTTGTACCCTGAACAGGGTATATTAAATTTGTCACGAAGTTTGTAGCACCCAGAAGGAAGTGTCGGAGACCTTATAAAGTATATACATAAATGATCAGTATGTCGAGCCGAGTCGATTATGCCATGTTCGTCTGTCTGTCTGTCCGTCTGTTCGTCTGTCTGTATATATACGAACTAGTCCCTCAGTTTTTAAGATATCGTTTTCAAATTTTGCAAACGTCATTTTCTCTTCAAGGAGCTGCTCACTTGTCGGAACTGCCGATATTGGGCCACAATAACATATGTATACCTGCCATACAAACTCAACGATCGGAATCAAGTTCTTGTATGGAAAGCTTTTCACATTTGACAAGATACATACATATATTCACGAAATTTGGTACATATTATTTTCTAAGGCAACAATGTAATCTCCGAAGAAATGGTTCAGATCGGACTACTATAGCATATTGCTTTCATACAAACTCAACACATAGTTACTAACAGAAATGCACCTGTTAAAAATATTTAGCTTCGGTGCAACCGAAGTGAACGATTTTTTTGTTTTTTATTAATAAACTAAAATGTTTTCTTATTTTCCCATTTGGAGGAAGCTCGAAGCTTTAATTGGTCAAAGCTCGAAGCGTGATAGTTTCGTTTCTGTAGACATCGGTTGCTAAGTTAATAACTTTCTTGGTTATGGATATAAAATGTATAAATAAAATTCTAAATAATAAATTGAAAGTATTATTAAAGGCTTATATTTTTTGTGGAATCACAGCAGCATTTTTGTGTAAAAGCTCTTAAGCTTTGACGAAGAAATACTCAGCTCAGTAGTTTGCAAATAATTTTAAGATGACCGTAGGTAGGTAAGTAGGAAGAGTGTCTGCCTGACAATGCTCCTAGGTCTTTAGGAAGCCCAATGTGATAACACCGATACTAAAATCCCATCACTATGTTGTCTCCTCTCCGAACCACCTCGTGCCTTTGATGAAGTTCAACAGTAGAAAACGTTTTATCTCTGCAACCACCGAAACGAACTCTCGACCGATAGTTGCGACACGAGCGTAAGAAGGAGGAAAATGTTTAGGTAATGAGTCTTAATAATAACAAAGTATGGGCCTTAGAATTGGATTCGGACACATTCAACGTTTTCTGGGAACACTTATAGGCTCACGTCTTAAAATTCTGATAAAAGCCGACAGTGAGTGTAAGCCATTACTTGAAAAAACAAGCTTTTCGGGGAAATTTCAGACGTTTTGTTGAATAAATAATCCTTGAGAAATTGTAGTCACTTTAAAAATTTGCGTTTTCGAATAAGTGATCTATATTTACATTTAAGTTAGCTAAGTTAAGAGCTATAAACAAATATATCGCATGTGTGTACATATTTATGCGCCGCCGCTTGCCATTGTCTATGATTGCAATTTAGTTTACTATAATTATAACAACAAACACATATACATGCACATCTACATAAATACAAACAACAAATAACATATGTCCCTAAAGATGCCACCGAGCGTTGGGAGGCCAATTAGGTAATTAGCTCAATTGAATTTCGGGCTACACCTCGCTTCATCAGCCGCCCGCCAAGAGCACAAACGCAAATGGGGGGGATTTGGGGCAAACAAGCAAAGCTGCTGTCTTCAAACAGCGTTTTGAGCTGAATGGTAATTACGGCGACAACAATGCAAAATACAACAATAACACACAAACAATAAACTACGAATTCTATAAGCACAACCGTTACTCGTGCAGTCAAAAGATAATGCCAAAGCGAGTGGGCGGGCGAAGAACGCAGTTCAGAGCGCTCATTTATACCATATATATATGTATCTGTGTGTCTGTGTGTGTAATTAAGGAGCAACAACAAAGGTCATATAATCAAGACTTCCGCTATTAGCCGTGTTGATCTTAAACATCCGCTTAAATGCAAGCACACATATATTTGTATTTATTTAACCCCCTGCTTTGTGCACTCTATGTGTTTGTTGTTTGCGGTCTGGGTAAATTGGCTTTTGAGTTGATAGCGTCGCAGCCTTGTTGTTGTTGTAGTCGCTGAGAGGCCACAAACACAGCTGGTGCCTTGAACGGTTTTGCAATATCCTCAGCAATATTTGTGTTTGTTTGTGTGCGTTAATGTGAATTTGCATACCTTCGGGTAAACTTCCCGATTTCGCCGAAGTGCGTTGTGCACAATTGCATTTCCACAGAACTGAAAGCAATTAAATAAATGCACATTAATCAGCGCACAACTGCGCAGGTTATTATGTTCACAATATAACTTATATAATAACTATAATTATAAACCAGGTACCATACTGTTTATAGAAATTATTAGAGGAATCAGCGTGGTATTAAGAGAAATTAGATTTTGTTTCAGCCGTGGTTCAAACTCTTTACGAGGAAATAACTCATATTAGTTCTTAGTTGCGATCGAACTTGCTTTTCCGGATTACCCATAACTCACTCGCCACCATTCGGCTGAATACGATTAAGCTGGTTGTTGTATAAGTAGATTCCAAGGATATCATCCAAGACTGCTTTACTTGTTGTAGAGTGTAGATTATTATTGAATGTTAGGCTCAGTAATTGTCTAAAACATGTAATTACGCATGAAAATAGAGAGTTATTTTCAAATCCTCGTTTCTGGAAAAAGCAATTGTATCATCTTATTGTGTCCATTGTCCAAAAACTTAAGCCATTACCAAGAACAATTCTCCGGAACAATTCTGAGTAAGCAAATGTACTAAAATTACTCAATTTTAAATGATAATTTTTGTGGCCGCAAAATACAGCATTGACGGATGGCTCGACAAACAGACAACATTTTTGTGGCAATATTTGGAAAGAAAATTAAACTGTCAGTGCACCTGGGAGGCTTTTCTAAACTCATTTCAATCGGAGGACTTTGTCACAAATAATCAGAAATCGGATAGGTCAGTTATGGATCCCTGGACAGAGGTTTATATAGGGAAATGAGATGATGAATAATCTGATGGGACCCTATTATTATTTGTCGTGGCTCTATACACAATCAAACAAGGAACAACTTTAACTTCTATTGCACTGAATCTATAATATCCTTCAAAGGTACAAAAGGTTCCTTACAAGCACTTGGTTCCGATCGTCAGTTTGTATGGCAGCTGTATGCTATGGTGATCTGATCGAAACAATTTCTTCGGAAATTACATTATTGCCTTAAGCAGTACCTCTTGTCGAATTTCATGAATATATCTCGTCAAACAAGTTCTTTATCTAAGGTCTTGATATCGATCATTGAGTTTGTACGGCATCTACAGCTGCTGACAGCTAATTATAAACACTCACTTTTTGTAAGGTGCTGATGAGTATAATGATTAAATGTTTTGGTATACCGTTATTTATATTCCTAAAAACCTTACATTGTTTGTGTTACTCTATTTACTACTAAATTCGCTCAGTTTTGTAGTTGCACAGTTGAAGTTCTGTTAATTTTTTCCCGAATGGTAAATGCGTTACGATATAGAATGTGAATTAAGTGCGACAGCTAATTAGAAACAGTTGTTTAAAGAATTAAAATTCCTCAAGGTGTTAATTTTTTTTAATAGTATTACTGTTTTATAGTAAGCGTGTGTTTCAAAGTTGTAGTTTTAAAATATATTAAAATGTATTAATCAATTTTTTAATGAGAAAAAGCTGCAGCTGTACAGTGTACACCTGCCCCCGGGTTCATTTTTTTTT